>NC_054386.1:76073873-76420123 GCF_017654675.1 Xenopus laevis
CAACACCTCAAAGGCAACAGGCAAACTAAAAGCCACCCTCTTCTGGTCCAGCATCTTACTGCTCTACCTCTGCTGTCCTTCACCCGTCTGAACCACCCTCCACTCCGCCTTCCACCTTGACCACCAGTTCCCATTCCCAGTCATCTGCCCCCAGCCAAGTTTCTGTGAGGGCCATGTTTGAGCGTAAGAAGCCAATGTCTGCGAGTCACCCCCTTGCCCGGCATCTGACAGCTGGCTTGTCTGCACTCTTAGCCCGCCAGCTTTTACCATACCAGCTGGTGGACTCTGAGGCCTTCCGCAAATTTGTAGCAATTGGGACACCGCAGTGGAAGGTACCCAGCCGCAATTTTTTTTCAAAAAAGGGAATACCACACCTGTACCACCATGTGCAGAGCCAAGTCACCGCATCTCTGTCACTTAGTGTTGGGCCAAAGGTCCATATGACTACTGACGCATGGTCCTCCAAGCATGGTCAGGGCAGGTATGTCACCTACACTGCCCACTGGGTGAACTTGGTAATGGCTGGGAAGCAGGGAATGTGTGGCTCAACAACGACAGTGGAGTTGGTGTCACCGCCACGGATTGCACGCGGTTCTGCCACCACCTCTACTCCTCCTTCGCTCTCTACCTCGTCTTCTTCCTCCTCTGCTGCTGGGTCCTCCTCCTCCACACCTGTGCACCCCCAGCTCCCCTAGGCTATTCGACGTGCCAGGTACGCCGTTGTCATGCTGTCTTGGGGATGACGTGCCTGGAAAGCAGAAACCATACCGGATCTGTACTCCTATCATCTCTGCAGTCACAGGCCGATCGGTGGCTGACCCCACACCAACTGAAGATCGGAAAAGTGGTGTGTGACAATGGAAGCAATCTGTTGGCAGCACTGAGACTGGGCAATTTAACACATGTGCCCTGCATGGCACATGTTCTGAATTTAATAGTCCAACGTTTTGTCTCGAAGTACCCAGGATTCCAGGACGTTCTCAGGCAGTCCAGGAAGGTGTCGGCCCATTTCAGACGTTCCTACACAGCCATGGCACGCCTTGCTGACATTCAGCAGCGGTACAACATGCCAGTCAGGCGTTTGATTTGCGACAGCCAGACTCGCTGGAATTCAACGCTCCTCATGTTGGAACGTCTGCTGCAACAACAAAGAGCCGTCAACGAATACCTGTTTGAACTGGGTGGTAGGACTGGATCTGCAGAGCTGGGGATTTTTTTCCCCCGTTACTGGGTGCTTATGCGCGATGCCTGCAGGCTCATGCGCCCTTTTGAAGAGGTTACAAATATGGTCAGTCGCACCGAAGGCACCATCAGCGACCTAATACCCTTTGCTTTCTTCCTGGAGCGTGCCGTGCGACGAGTGACAGATGAGGCTGTAGACCAGCGTGACGAGGAGCAGGAAGCGCACGATTTCTGGTCGGAATCACCAGAACAAACCCAGGCACCTGCTGCAACGCAGGGAGAGGTGTCAGAAGTGGAGTCAGAGGAGGAAGGTGGCTTTGTGGAGGAGGAGGACCAACAGGAGCAGGCTTCCCAGGGGGCTGGTGGTGACCTTTTGGGGACCCCTGGTCTTGTACGTGGCTGGGGGAGGAGACCGTGGATGATGCATTCCTTGATAACGAGGAAGCGGAGATGGATACCTCTGCATCCAACCTTGTGAGAATGGGGTCTTTCATGCTGTCATGCCTGTTGAAGGACCCCCGTATCAAGAGGCTTAAGGAGAAGGACCTGTACTGGGTCGCAACGCTACTAGACCCTCGGTACAAGCATAAAGTGGCAGAAATGTTACCAACGTACCACAAGTCCGAAAGGATGCTGCATTTACAAACCAGCCTGCAAAACATGTTGTACAATGCTTTTAAGGGTGATGTCACTTCAGGAACTCATCAACATTCCAGGGGCAGAGGTGCCAGTAATCCTGCCACGAGCGCACCTGCAAGGACAAAGCACTTTGGCCACTCTGTAACGTCAGACATGCAAATGTTTTTCAGTCCAAGGCAGCGCCAGAACCCTTCTGGATCCACCCTCAAAGAACGCCTCGACCGGCAGGTAGCGGACTACCTGGCATTAACTGCAGATATCGACACTCTGAGGAGCGATGAACCCCTGGACTACTGGGTGCGCAGGCTTGATCTGTGGCCAGAGCTGTCACAATTTGCCATGAACCTCTTGTCTTGCCCCGCCTCAAGTGTCCTCTCAGAAAGGACATTCAGTGCAGCAGGAGGGATTGTAACGGAGAAGAGAACTCACCTAGGTCACAAAATTGTGGATTACCTGACCTTTATTAAAATGAATGAGGGGTGGATCTCGGAGGGTTACTGCACGCCGGAAGACTTGTTCTGAGTTTCTGACTCCCCATGCAGCTGTCCTTCTCTGCACGCCTCATGACTCCACACACAGCTGTCCTTTAGCGTCCTCCTCCCTCCGCCACCGTTACAAACTAGGGTGCAAACCCTACTGGTTTCATTTGAATCCAGGTAAATCCTGAGTTTTTCTGGCCTCTGTGCTTCAGTGGCTGCAACCAAAAAAATTAATATTTTCAGCATTTATATGGCATATTTTTTCTGGCCTCTGTGCTTCAGTGGCTGTGACAAAAAAAAATGAATATTTTCAGCATTTATATGGCATATTGTTTCTGCCCTCTGTGCTTCAGTGGCTGCGACAAAAAAAAATGAATATTTTCAGCATTTATATGGCATATTTTTTCTGGCCTCTGTGCTTCAGTGGCTGTGACAAAAAAAAAAGAATATTTTCAGCATTTATATGGCATATTGTTTCTGGCCTCTGTGCTTCAGTGGCTGCGACCAAAAAAAATGAATATTTTCAGCATTTATATGGCATATTTTTTCTGGCCTCTGTGCTTCAGTGGCTGTGACAAAAAAAATGAATATTTCAGCATTTATATGGCATATTGTTTCTGGCCTCTGTGCTTCAGTGGCTGCGACAAAAAAAATGAATATTTTCAGCATTTATATGGCATATTTTTTCTGGCCTCTGTGCTGCAGTGGCTGCGACAAAAAAAATATGAATATTTTCAGCATTTATATGGCATATTTTTTCTGGCCTCTGTGCTTCAGTGGCTGAGACAAAAAAAATGAATATTTTCAGCATTTATATGGCATATTTTTTCTGGCCTCTGTGCTTCAGTGGCTGCGACAAAAAAAATGAATATTTTCAGCATTTATATGGCATATTTTTTCTGGCCTCTGTGCTTCAGTGGCTGTGACAAAAAAAAATGAATATTTTCAGCATTTATATGGCATATTTTTTCTGGCCTCTGTGCTTCAGTGGCTGCGACAAAATTTTTTTATATTTTCAGCATTTATATGGCATATTTTTTCTGGCCTCTGTGCTGCAGTGGCTGCGACAAAAAAAATGAATATTTTCAGCATTTATATGGCATATTTTTTCTGGCCTCTGTGCTTCAGTGGCTGCGACAAAAAAAACATAATTTTTCAGGAAAGTACACATGCCTAATTTTTCAGGGTTCTGCAACAGTGGCAAAATCGCATCTTTTATGGTCACCGCAGGTGATCAATAAAGTAGACCAAAACTGGGCCCACACTGCAGAATCAGTGTTTTTGGTTCACTTCACTGTACATTGAATTACCTCTGCCTGACCGTGCACGTGCGCACAAGCACGGTGACTGCTAAACGAACATCCTGGAGGTGACAAGCTCAACTAGTAATTAACAACTATTATTTGCTCACTTGACGGTATCATTCATTAAAGCTCTTTGCGTTTTTTTGCGTTGCAGTAAGCGCCGCGTTTCGTCTTTGCGTGTGAACAGGCTGTAACCTTTACATGTAGACGCTGGACGTTTTAAAGCAGTTTATTACACAGGTTTAGAAATGTAGTGTGATTTCTGCCCTTTACGGCACAAAACGCAGCGCTGTGTCAACAATGTATTTTTCACATACATTTTTGCCCTTGATCCCCCTCTGGCATGCCACTGTCCAGGTCGTTGCACCCTTTAAACAACTTTAAAATCATTTTTCTGGCCAGAAATGTCTTTTTTAGCTTTTAAAATTCGCCTTCCCATTGAAGTCTATGGGGTTCGCGATGTTCGCGAACCGTTCGCATTTTTGATGCAAGTTCGCGAATATGTTCGCGAACTTTTTTTCCGACGTTCGCTACATCCCTATTAATTAACGCTCGATATTCGACCCTTTGTGAATCGGCCCCTAAATGTCCTGATATTTAACTATTATTTTTCGTGTATGTGACACAGCCTTTAAAAAAAAAAACAAATACAAACAACAGGAGATAAGAAATAGCCACAAATCTGATATTGATTTCCTGCTCAGGTTTGACAAAGCTGTTGTTATTTAAAGACTCCAGTCACCATAACCAGGGGTGTCCACAATAGCAATTGACAGCTATTTGTTCCAAAATAGTTCTTAAATTGATTTAACCTCAACCCCCACCCCTGTAACATTTACCCCATATTGTATTAGACAGCAAAGGCCTTACCTGGCTGAAGAAAATACATTACCATCCATATCCCCTACCGTTTCAAACAAGTAATGGCTTATTCAATATCCAGTGCAAAAGTGCATCAATTCAAATGCCATTCACTAGGATTCATGTATTTATAAATACTCTCTTATTCGCACCTTGTACTAAAATGCTGGTCAGCTGGCTTGGCTTGGTTCTCATCTATCCTCCTGGCAGGAGCGGCCTTGGCCAAACCTTTCCATGAGCAAGGTATAAAATCATTCATCAAACTGAACGAGAGAGCAGTATCCAGAGAATTGCAGGAGTCTTTGCATAGTCATTGATCATGACTCAACAATAGAAAAAGGCCGGGACACACACAGGAATAGCACGGAAGACACAGTTGATCTATACTTTGCCCAGAAGCACCTGGATATCTTTCACGTTTTGGAAGAATGCTCAGAATGAACTGAAGTATCAAAAGCAGAATTAACAACATTTTAAGCTTATCCACCCCTAGCCTATGGAAATGGTTTTTTTCGAAAAATTCCTCTAATAGCCCAATATTATATTGTCCAAAATGTGACGAGACTTATGTGTCCCTTTTCCATTATTTATGGTCCTGTCCGAAGATTGATCTATTTTGGAGGGAAGTCGCTAGTTTTTTGAATTTTTGAATTTTAAACTGAAGATAAAAATTGTATCCATGCTTTGCTTTATTGCAACTAGATAATATAATGCTTTCTTTAGTTCCTAAGACAAATTTTATCTCCCATGAGAGTAAATTATTGACTGTTTTTTTTCTAGCTGCTTCTAGGAAAGCTTTATTTAATTCCTTATTTTTAATTCCTGGTTACAAAAAGAACCCCCCCATTATCAGACACCATTACTTATATGAACCAGCTTAGCTGGCAAGAAGCCTTATTAACTAAAACCAAAGGGAATAATTTCAAAGATTCTTTTAGGCTGATTTGGTCTCCTTACTTTGAAATTGGTAATTCTAATACTGGTGATCAAATAATATGGTTTCTTCAATTGTAAGATGTTCTTCCGGCCATTCCAGTCGATGAATGGGCATTTTTCTTTCTTTTGTTTTATTACATCCACTGGCTTAGTTAGTTAATTTTAGTTAGCTCTTGTTAGTTTTTTTTTGAATGGTATACAGTTTTGATAATATCATGCCATTGTATAGAATATAACATATTCTCTCCATCTGCAATAACATATGCTGTCATTCTGATTATTAATCTGAAAATCAAATAAAATATTTTCAAAATAAATTAAAAGCAGAATTATTTGGATGTCATGGACATGTGACATCGGGCAAAAAACAAATGCACCATTTCCCAGACTGAACTTTCCAACAGAGGTCAAACATGACGGTAGCAGTGTGATTGTCTGGATATTTTGGACCTCGGCACCTTGCTGTTACATACAAGCTACATTAGTGAAAAAAACAAAATAAAAGTTATTCTATGGGGTCGTTAAAGAATCTTTAAATCTTGAAATAGTAGTATGGTTACTCAACACATTAAGGAACTGGCCCAGGTGCACCGCCCTGAGCCCTCAGCACGGGGAGTGGACAAACCGAAAATTCTTTGAAGCAGGCACTCAAACGAAGGCAATCTTCCACCAGGTTATAAAATAGAAATAAAGCAATAATTGTGTCTACAGCCTTACGTGTTTCATGTTACAAACACTTAGGGGATTATTTATCAAGGTCTGAATTTATCTCAATATTTTCTGCTACAAACTCTGATCAAATCCACTCTGTTTTTTTTACGCTTATTTATTATTAAATTTTCACAAAAATATGCTTTGCTGGAAAAAAAAATCCGATTTTCACGATGTTTTTGAGTTTTTCATCCGGTTTTCAGATTTTTTCGTAATTTTAACCCGGGGTATTGCAAATCATTGGAACATCTCCCATTGACTTATATGCAACCGCGACAGGTCTGAGATGCCGGATTTTCAGATTCGGACTTTTCCATCCTCGGGGTTTAATAAATTCTGAAAAATTCATGATTTTTTAAAAGTCCGATTTTATTTAAAAAAAAAATCACTAATGTTTTGTGATTTTTGCATTCAGAGCTTGGTAAATAACCCCCTTAAATTAGTTCTTTGTTTTTTTGTGCTGTGAAGCTCACATGGTAACCTCATATGTTCTTATGTCATAGATTCCTAAATTTATAAAAACTCTGTGATTTCTTTGTTTGGGGTTCTCTTTGTGAGTCCTGAATCAACAGAGCTTGTGTCAAATAAACTTTATATTTTCCCCTCGAGTGGTCTCCAGTTCTTCCTCAACAAAACCAACCCATCAGACTGTTGAATATAATGTACCAGTTCATGAAATATGCAAAACAATTCCCAGAAGATGTGATAATTACTCTAAAACTATACAAGCTATATGTAAAAATATTTACTTCGCTGCAGACTGAAATAGTTTGAACTTAGGGGTCCGTTTACTAAAGCGCGGTAAAAATATGCGCACAAAATATAGACAAATTTGTCGGCAAACATGTTTTTGGCAGTTTATTAACTTGCGGTAAATATAAATTTGAGAATTTTCTTGTGCAGGAATATGTTTTCGCCCGTTATCGCATTTGCGGAAAATAATGCTAAATACACATTAATGCCTGTCTTATTGAACAGCAAAATGTACAAAAGACAAAATTAACGCCAGAATATTCGCAAAATTTGATTGCCATCTATATAGTGGTGGTAATTAATTTTTTCGCCAGAAAGTTCTCAAGGGGACAGGAAATATCCCATAACACCTTGTTTTACCCATCATTCTGTTCCTGTTGCCATTCATGACAGAAGAAGAGCGAAGTGACAGGATAATCAAAGATGTTTTGGATTATACTTTTGTCTACAGCATCTTTTTCAGATGAAAGACGATTTATTATGGCTAGGAGGGACCAAAGGCTTCGTCAGCCTAGATTAAACTACATTTACTGTATATGATGCACACAGATTTATTGGTAAAACTTGTTTATAATTTTTATTTATATGATTCAATTGGCAGGGGGTAAGTCTTGTGACTGGGTGTATTGAAATGTGGATTTATATGATGCCTACATGTTTGATTGGGTGAAATCTGTTTACTGTGGTGTTAATAATATAATAATATCTATAACATTTAGCAGTTTTGAAGATACATATCTGGCCATGAATCATGCCATAATAAACGCCATAAAGCAAGACTATTTTATAGCATAAATATTCGCAAACTTAATTTGTCACCAGAAAATTTGCAGCTCGCTAAAATGACCACTAACGTAAGCTGGATCGTCAGCGTAGTTACCGCAAGTGACTATCTGAGCGCATCGCTGTTTAGTAAACCTAGTCGCTGCGAATATTCTGGTGGGAAAATAGCCGCAGATATAACACGCGGAAACATATCGTCTTTAGTAAACAGACCCCTAATACTCATAGGAAAAAAACAATGGCATACCCTTTTATTTGCTTATTTTAGCTTTCAGTGATGTCATGCCCTAACATTGCTATTTTGGAACCATTTTACAGGTCAAAGCCGGTCCTTTGGATTATGCCAGCGTATCCAAAAAAAAAAGGATAAAAGAGCTTAAAGATATTTTCAAGTAAGTTTCTTTTGCAGCTTCAGCTTCTCTTTTCTTTTTGCTCCTCTGAAAATAAATATGTTATATGTCTGTGAAGCTTCTCATTTATCCCGCCCATTGATTTTCAGTATCAAAAACTAACAGGCCTAAAGTGACAAGACTTGCAGAGTTATCTTAGTTCCCTGGCACTACCCTTGGGCGGAGAACAACCCTTCTACTTATTCTAGTGAATGATGAGCAATTATAGGTAGAAAAATGGAAGCAAGTCTCTATTGGTTATGGGTTACTGCACTAGGACATATTCGTTCACTTTTAGTTAGTAGCCCAAGTATCCTGCTTTTAAAACGTGGCAGAATATTATTTGTTCATTAATATGAATTTTAGGAAATTGAGTTTCATATCAACCCATGTTCAGTGGTTAATATATAATCTGTAAATATCAGATCTTTATTTTCCATCAGTGTTCTAGTTAGATATCTATGCTCATGATACAGTTGGTTATTCTTTTATTGCCCTTAGCAAACTACAATTATGAAATTATGGGTAATAAAAATAAGCAGAAAGGAATATCTAACCTAGAGACGCACAAACAAATGTTTAAATATATATATAGGACTTTGAACGGTATTAAGATGAAAACATTGTTTTATAGTGCCCCATGGCATGTTTCTGTACTAAAAGTCATGAAATGCATGCCAGGTAGCATAGAAAGTCATTAATATTAAATTTGCAGCAATAGGCAAGTAATGGCGTACTATAACCTTTTAAATTCAGTTAATATATAGGAATGTAATGTAAAGCCATGCATCTGTGTGTGCTGCAACGCTCTGTCATGTGACATATAACCAACCATTTGTGTGTTGTCAAAAGGCAGTTCATCCAAGCCTGCAGCATAGCACTGGACTTAAATGAGCGGCTTATTAAAGGAGAAATAAACCCTTAATAAAAAACAAACCTACCGCCCTACCCTACATAGACCCCCCTCCCTCCTCCCCCCCCCAGCCTAGCTGCTACCCCAGGCAAAAGCCCCTAATTCTTTACTTACCCCTCTGTGCAGATTCTGTCCAGCGGAGTTCATGGGCGCCATCTTCAGCTGCTTCGGTAATCTTTGGAATGAGACTGGCGCTTCGTCAATTTCCGCTTCACTGGTCTTATTTAGAAGATTAACGAAGAGAAGAAGATGGCTGCCATTTAAGATGAGAAGAGAAGAAGATGGCTGCGTTTCCACTAGAAAGCCATTTAAACATTAAATAAATCAAATAAGCTGGTTTTGCCCCCAATGATGATGATGATTAATGATATCTTAGTTTGGATCAAGTACAAGGTACTGTTTTATTATTGTAGAGAAAAAGGAAATAATTTTTTAAAATTTAGATTATTTGGATAAAATGGAATCTTTGGGAGACAACCTTTCCATTATTCTGAACTTTCTGGATAACGGATTTTCAGGTAACAGGTCCCATACCTGTACTTATTTGGAACATTAGGGTAATTTGGGACATTAGGTAAAGGTACAAAACTGATCATCAGCCTATATCCTATGATGACTGACCCTGCTCCCACTAGTATGTAGCTTTTTTTAGTTACATTTTTTAATTTCTTGTTTCTTATATGTATTGCCTATTGCAACGATCAATTTAATAAAGTTAATTTTAAAAAAATCCTAAAACAAAGTATATAAAATGAATTCCATTGTTGGCAACATGCATGTAAGAGCACAGAGCCTGTTGACTCCAGTGCATTTTTGTGCCGTTTCACTCATTGCTATTGTACACATGTTTCAGGCAGCAAACAAAGCATGTGCCAAACCCTAGGAAATATATTGTCCAAAAAAGCTCTGCCTGCTTGGTTCAGGAAAAGCGTGCAACTTTCCTCAGGTCACCAATATCCTGATATCTATAACTCAAATTGTAGGGAAATGAGGAGAGCACTCTGCAAGCATATATGTGCCAAATCCAACAGTATTTGCTGTATAATCCAAAGTGTCTCCATCATGCCAAGAAATTGTCCATCTTCATAGGCTATAATGTCTCTGTGGATTCAAAAAGCCCTATTTTTACGATATTTGTTTTAATTTGCTTACAAAAGAGTTTTCAGTTTATTTGCATTTCATTTTCATGTCATCACCTGCTGTAAAACAAGTGTCAGTTTCTTATAGGCTACATGCAAATATAAGTCAAATAAAGAACCAATGTTATGGTTTTAGGCAGCAAACACTATGGGGCAGATTCACTAAGCTCGAGTGAAGGATTCGAATGAAAAATACTTCGAATTTCGAAGTATTTTTTTGGTACTTCGACCATCGAATTGGTTAAATTCGTTCGAATTCGAACGAAATCGAACGAAAAATCGTTCGACTATTCGACCATTCGATAGTCGAAGTACTTGCCCTTTAAAAAAAACTTCGACCCCCTACTTCGGCAGGTAAAACCTACCGAAGTCAATGTTAGCCTATGGGGAAGGTCCCCATAGGCTTGCTAACCTTTTTTTGATCGAAGGATTTTCGTTCGATCGTTGGATTCAAATCCTTCGAATCGTTCGATTCGAAGGATTTAATCGTTCGATCGAACGAAAAATCCTTCGATCGATCGAACGAAGCGCTAAATCCTTCGACTTCGATATTCGAAGTCGAAGGATTTCAATTCGAGGGTCGAATTTCGAAGTATTTTTAACTTCGAAATTCGACCCTTAGTGAATCTGCCCCTAACTGTTCATTCATACTTTGTGCTGAGACATTTTCATATGTAACAGAACTGCATGCAAACCCGCTCCTTCGCTAAGGATACAGTTAGCCCTTGGCTAGCACAGCAATGCTTTGGAATATCTGACAGAGATAAAGTAAACCAAAGAAACACAGATCCACAAATCTAACATGTCTTTTTCTTTTTCCTTAAATGCTTCACTGGGACAGCTCTGAAGGTAAACTTAACTTACACTTGGGAAAACAATCTATCTTCCAATGACTTTAGATAAACCAGAGTTGCTTAAATTAATTTTTGACCCAAACAATGGATATGTAAGGGGCAGGTAGATCTCAAGGCTTCAGTCAATAGCAGTAAAAGGATTATCTGTAGTCATAATAAGATATCTCTAAAAAAACATATTAAAACTTGTTAAAACTCGGATAATGTTTTTATGATCCACAGTGTATGGTCAAAAATATCTGGACCCTGCCTGTCCAACATTTCGTTCCCAACCAACGGAATTAATATGAACTTGGTTCCAAATCATCCTACACATGTAACAGTCTGGTTCTTCCACTCCCATCTCAGCAAACTTTCTCCAAAATATTTGCACACAGTAGAAGGCACTTAATTGTCAAGAATATAAATACATGCCGTAGCCTTAAGTTTGCTTTCAATTGAACCAGGGACCTTAGCCTAATCCATGGAATACATAACTATTAGTCCTATTTCAACAAACTACAGTTAGCATTTTGTATTCAGAGAGATAACTTTAATGCACTGGACCCCCTACAGTTCGCATACTGTCAAAATCGCTCACCAGACTATGAAATAGCCACCACCCTACATCTGGCCCTCTCTCATCTGGACAAAAAAGACACCTGCATTTCAATGCTGTTCATAGACTTCAGTTCAGCATTAATCACTACCATTCCTCAGCATCTGATAGAAAAGCTGAGCCTGCTTGGACTAAACACCTCCCTCTGAAGTTGAGTTCTGGACTTCCTGACCGACAGACCTCAGTCAGTCAGGATTCGAAACATCATCTCCAGAACCACCACACTGAGCACCGGAGCCCCTCAAGGCTGTGTGCTTAGTCCTCTACTGTTCACTCTGCTGACGCATGACTGTGCAGCCACACACACCACACAAATCACATCATAAAGTTTGCGCAGAAAATTGTGGCTAATTCACAATTATCTAAATGCCATGCATTTATGTATGCCTCTCTGGTAGTGATGAGCTAATTAATTCACTAGCCATGGATTTGTGGCAAAATTATGAATTTTGTCAAAAATTTGCAGCGAAAAGAAAAAAAAAACGCCCATTAACTTTAATGCATTAGGACAAAAAAGTCACCATAACAAAAAACGCCCATTGACTTTAATGCATTTGGAATGAGAAAAATTGTCGCTCATAAAAATGCCCATTGACTTCAATGCGTTTCACGAAATGTACTCATCACTACTCTCTGGAACAACAATTTAATGTCCCTTTGTCAAGCCTTTAATTAACAATACCAACAAGTGTTTAAATACCCACAGGAAAAGAGGGACCACAAATTATCACCTCTATATTAACCATAGTGCACAGTGAAACACTTTGGTGCCTTAAAAATGCACAGTGAAATATTTGTCTTATACTTATACAATGGTCCATAAAAGATACTAGGGGGCAGATTTACTAAAAGGCAAAGTGACTAAGCTGGCGACGATTCTCCCATTACAGGGTTATGGGATATAGCTCATAATACAAGTTGATCCAGGGACTAGTCCGATTGCCATTTTGGAGTCAGGAAGGAAGTTTTCCCCCTCTGAGGCAAATTGGAGAGGCTTCAGATGGGTTTTTTTTGCCTTCCTCTGGATTAACTGGCAGTTAGGCAGGTTAGAAAAAGTTAAAAGGTTGAACTTGGTCTATGTGTGTCTTTTTTCAACCTTACTTACTATGTTACTATGTATGGCATAACTTGTAACAGGCCCAATTCAAGCAAAATCTATCAGGGGAAATTGAGGATACAAAATCCATGAATAAAATACAGCCGGCTCCATTTAATAATTGCCTCTTCATATAGTTTTATGCATAAATTTGCCAAAACATGTAGAGGCACTGAGTGAGAACATGAGTGAGGTGTTATTTAAATACTCCAAGTGAAATAAAGATGTAAATGTATTGGCAGAGGGATCAGTACGGGGCACAGCCATTATCATACTCATATTAGTAAGATTATAAAACACTTGGAGATGGCTCAAACATAAACAGAGCTTGACGTGTGATCTCTAAAGAAAGGCGCAGACTTGGACATGATAAAAAAGCATAGAGCATCCAGGGTGCTTAATCACACTACATATAGCTGATTAAAGAAGAACTTGTCGCTTGGTTTTGCTGCATTGGTGGGCAACATGCAGCCCTGTTATTACCCCTTGACATAGGACAGTAAGTATTGGTACCACTTCAATGGCAATGTGGAGGGACCATGGAGCTAGAGGCATCTCTTAACCAGGCAGGAGCTCCAGGGTTCCCTTTGTGCCCAGCATTAATAAGCACTTGTGCCTAACATCTTGTACAACTGTGTTAACCTTCACAAATTGGACGCAATTGCATCAGATCCATCACCCCTTGCCACCACAATGACACTTGCATTCTGGGGAAAACACTGCATTACACTTTGCTCACTGCCCTGGCAGTCATACATGACCCCAAAAATGTTTTGAAAAGGAAAGAAAAAATTCACTAACCAATTCACTAACAGGCGCAGGCGTCAATTTGCTAGCGAAAGAGACCATCGCTAGCGGTCATTCACACTCTATCGTCAGGCGACTTTTCGACTACTCCGCAAATTCAGTAAAGTGCGGATTTTACTGAACGTTACCTCTTTAGCCAGAGTTGACTTCCCCACCTCAGACCAAGCAAAAGAGCTAAGTTACATCTTCTTCAATCTTCTGTCACTTACATCATATCATGTCTGATGAGTTTCAAAAACGCTGGCGGCTTTTCCTTTTTTGAAGCGGAATTGCCTGCAAAAGTTCTAACAAACTTTTTTTTGGTAACCAGTTTTCTCCAGACATTTCATAACATATGGAGCATTCATTTTACAGTGGGCTCATGTGTAGGGCATTGTATTAACTCTCTTGTCTTTATTAAGGTTCCCTGGACATTTGTAATAAAAAGTGGTAACTTCAAGTATTTGCACCAGCATTTATGATAAAGACATCCATACAACTTTAAATTACCCCCCCATGCAAATTGACCTAAGCTTAAGATCACTAGTGAATTTTAGCTAGGCACAAATGAACGCTAGCGCATCTTCGCTATGAAATGCTCGAACTTCGCCAGCGTTCGGCGCTCAGGATGAAACTCTGCATATTAGTGAATTGGCCCGTTAGTGAATCTACCCATCAGTCTCTAAAGAATGTCTCCAGTAACAAAACTACAGGGAGGTTTGCAAGAGGAGGAATGTGATGACAAGTTATGGAGATGATGTATAACTGCAGACTGAGGGGCTCAGGTACATCAGGGAACTATTAATGATTATGAAGGAGACGGAAAGACATACTGTACTCTTAGCCCTGCTATAATAGATAATGAGGGAATGGTTGATGAGAGATACTATTGGGTAATAACATAAAAGAGAAAAAAGGTTTCAGTTTGGCTTCTCTGCATTACCTTTCATTGCCCCTCAACGCAGTGGTTTGTTAATGGGTTTTGTGGGTATGCAGGTTCCAAATCTATGCTCAGCATGTGAAACCCTCTAGTAGGAGGTGGTTTCCTTTTACTAAAGTGTGAAGTGCTCTGAGTCACTTTCCTACTTAATGAAACTTTGTTTTTGGTATCGTGGTTGGGAAATTGATGAGCAATAACTAGAGATTTCATGTCATACACAACTATGTTTAGAAAATGTACAGCACAAATGAAAGTTTTCAATTAAGCAGTTGTTCAGAACTTCTCAAGAGCATTTCGCCAGGGGATTATCTGGCAAGTACAGAGAGGGGCATTTTGTAAAGGAACCAAGAGGAATTCAATTGCGTCAGTAGATGTCTACTGCTTTTTTAACACCACATTGTGTTATATTTACTAGCTAGACTACACACTGCAAGTGAGAGCACTGAAGTATTTCTTTTCAGTCCCACTAAGCCTGAACTATTGGCCTAACTCACCCTCACTAGACAATTGTTGTTGTCCCTAACACTCCTCCTCTTTCTTTTACTAAACACAACAGGACATATTTCTCTCTGATGCAAAAAAATGTAATAAAAAACATACCTGGTGGTCCAGTGGTGTGGCGGGGAAGCCCGCCGCGCCATTTTGGCCACTTAGGGCGCACGCCTCGTTTGCTTTATTGACGCCAGCGCACAAACACGCGTATTGGCACGAAATTCAAATGGGTATTTAAGGGAGCTCAGCTATTCTATCATTGCTCGTTATAGGATCTTGTTCCTAGTGCTTCTGTGCGTTTGAGCTTCTGATTATTCTGTATTGATTCCTGTTGTGACCCCCTGCCTGGCTTCTGACTATTCTGACCTCTGGATCTTGACCCTTGCCTGATTACCGACTTTGATTCTGCTTAATCCTCTGATTGAAATGTTGTATAGCAAAGTGTTGTGGGGCTAAAGGGCTTACAGACAGTTTGCCAGAATGATTTGCAGTTAGATTTCCCTCAGTTTGAGGTGGTGGGATTTGATTAGTTGCACCTTAAAGGGATTCTGTCATCATTTTTATGGTGTCTTTTTTATTTATAAATTATGCTGTTTACACTGCAAATCATTTTGTAAATACAATTATTTTAAAATGTTATTCCTGAATTAAGTGAATTCTTTTTTGTTTTGGAATATTGGTGTGTAGGCAGCCATCTCAGGTCATTGTACCAAATCATGTGCTTTCAGAATGAGCCAACACTTCACAATAGAAATAATTAAAGGGATACTGTCATGAGAAAAAACATTAATTTCAAAATGAATCGGTTAATAGTGCTGCTCCAGCAGAATTCTGCACTGAAATCCATTTCTCAAAAGAGCAAACAAATATTTTTATATTCAATTTTGAAATCTGACATGAGGCTAGACATATTGTCAATTTCCCAGCTGCCCCAGGTCATGTGACTTGTGCTCTGATAAACTTCAATCACTCTTTACTGCTGTACTGCAAGTTGGAGTGATATCACGCCCCTCCCTTTTCCCCCCCAGCAGCCAAACAAAAGAACAATGGGAAGGTAACCAGATAGCAGCTCCCTAACATAAGATAACAGCTGCCTGGTAGATCTAAGAACAACACTCAATAGTAAAAACCTATGTCCTACTGAGACACATTCAGTTACATTGAGAAGGAAAAACAGCAGCCTGCCAGAAAGCATTTCTCTCCTAAAGTGCAGGCACAAGTCACATGACCAGGGGCAGCTGGGAAATTGACAATATGTCTAGCCCCATGTCAGATTTCAAAATTGAATATAAAAATATTTGTTTGCTCTTTTGAGAAATGGATTTCAGTGCAGAATTCTGCTGGAGCAGCACTATTAACTGATTCATTTTGAAAAAAACATGTTTTTCGATGACAGGATCCCTTTAAATATATGGATTGCACACTCAGACTTAAAAGGTCAAAAGCATAACCAGTCAAGGATTATTGAACAATAATAATATTATCATATATCTTATACATGAGATTGCTCTACCCTCCAAAAATTATGAATAAGATATATGATAATATTATTATTGTTCAATAAGCCTTAAATGTGAGACACAATAGTCTGATATAATTCTTGTGTAAATTCCATGTTTACAAAAGGTGCGCAGGCTTACAAGTGTTTGGAATGCATGTGCGTTCCACAGAATGTTTATGCCCACATTTTTTTCTCTCATCCCTAATCGAAGTCCTGTGGTTAGTACGAGTGCGCATATGCGTTCCAATGATCAGCGCATACTTCCTGTCATCGCCTGTAGCTAGGCGGAAATGACATCACACGCCGAGAATCAATTGTCTGTGGGCTAATTTGATGCTTCTGAAGGTATTTATACTGCACAGTACATGCAATCTTTCTGCCTTTTTTACTATTTTTGTACCAAAAGTGTTTTGCCCCTGATGAAGACCACTATGGTGGTCGAAACACGTCGGGTTTTCTGCTCTGATGTAAGTTGTTTGATATAATAAATTTTGACCTTTTACTTAAGTCTGAGTGTGCAATCCATATATTTAATTATTTAAACAATATTTATCAGGAGGCTTTGATTTTGTGGCCCACTTTGGTTTGGCACCTCAGCAAATTTTTATGGTGTGCACCTTCCAAATTATAGTTTGAAACACTTCACAATAGAACTGCTTTCAGGCAGGCTATTGTTTCTCCCTCTCAATGTAATTTTGATATTTACCACTGAATGCTATTCTCATACTATCAGGGAGCTGTTATCTTGTGTCAGGGAACTGTTATTTGGTTACCTTCACATTGTTCTGCTGAGGAGAACGGGACAGGTGATGTCACTCCAAATTGCAGTGAAGCAGTAAAGAGTGGCTGACGTTGATCAGAGCACAAATCACATGACAGAGGGCATCTGGGAAGCTGACAATATATCTAGCTCCATGTCAGATTTCAAAAAATTTAAAAAAAAATCTGTTTGCTCTTTTGAAAAATGGATTTCGGTGCAATATTCTGCTGGAGCAGCACTATTAACTGAGGCATTTTGAAAAAAAACCCACTGGGACTCCAGTGGAGCTCACCCATGTGGATGGATGCTGTGGACCTGACTGCTTTTTAAGTAAGTCTCTGTACCTGTAGTTAAAAGCACCAGCATTCCAAACAGAAGGAATTTAAACAGAAGAAATTTGAAACTTGAGGATTTTTAATACCTATTCTCGTAGTTTTCCTGTGTTTGTGTACCGTAATAAGGGCTAGTAAGAATCAAAGTCTGACACTAAAATGGGAAGTTGGGCTCAGGGAGGCGAACGGTAGCAAAGTTGCACTGCTGTTACGTCGTCAGGCAAAGCAAAGTTACGTTAGCGATGCCTAATTTGCATATGGCGCAAAGTTAAAATATAATGGACGTATATGCTATAGCAACTACATTACACTACACAAGCTCAGAAAACCTTTAAGAAAATAAAATAAAGGTGTTCTATTGACCTACACATGTGCCCAGTGTATCGTTGAGTAGGTCCACTTCGCTAGCGAATTTACGCCAGCACCCATTAGTAAATCAGCGAAGTTACGAAATGACGCCACGCTGGCGAATTTGCCGATTCACACTTTATTTAATTTGCCCCTTGGAGTAGAAAATAAGTGTTTGGGTTCTAAGAGCACTGGACAGATTTTCCTTGGGGTACAATCTTTATAGGCATAATTGACCTAAAAAAGGAGGTCCGCTGTACTTGAGGAAAGAATGATTAAAGGATACTGTCATGTTTTTTTCAAAATGCTTCACTTAATAGTGCTAATCCAGCAGAATTCTGCTCTGAAATTTGTTTTTCAAAAGAGAAAATAGATTTTTTTATATTTAATTTTGAAATCTGACATGGGCCTAGACATATTGTCAGTTTCCCAGGTGCCCCAGTCATGTGACTTGTGCTCTGATAAACTTCAGTCACTCTTTACTGCTGTACTTCAAGTTGGAGTGATATTAGCCTGTTATCTGTCTCATGCCCCATGTTCCTGTATGAGGGGGCTGCCATATTTGTGCAGCAGGAGTCTGTTTGCATTAGAAACTTTAACTGACAGGCTGAGATGGGACAGTCAGGTTGGCAAAACAGTCAGGTTTAGAAACTATCAATTGCTTACAAAAAGAAACCTCTCAGCAAAAAATGATCAACATGACCTATAGGTAACTTTTAAAGTACATTTTAAAAAAAAATTTAGTGTCAGTATCACTTTAAGCAACAGATAGTTTATATCGAATTAAGTATGCATTATCCAGTAACTGCAGCACTCTGATAATAATGATGATTATTCCATGTTAGAATTTTATTGGCTCATTAGCTCATGTAGACAAAAAAAAGCCATTTGGAATCATCTGCACACCCACTGCATGTAAAGCACTGTATGCTGTAATAAAGTCGCATTCATACTACATAAGGCGTCCTTTGAAATCTTCTGGTCAGTGCTCAGAACGTGAGTACATAGTCTTTCCTGATAGAAACTTCGGGCGAATTGCCGAATTCTCGCAAGAGCTTGCGACCAGCATTGAGACGCCGTGCCGGAGTGGGCTCCACCATCCGCGCCACGGAATACCAAGAAGCTTTGCAAGCTTTACCCCTGTTAATTATGGAGAAAAACAGCCCATTTTAAAATAAAATTTCCAATATTTATTAAGTTTAAGTTCATTGGTTTATTTCAAAGTATTTGAAAATGTGATTGCTATTGAAAGCAGTATCAGGCTAATTACATTCTGCACTCCTGGCTCTGACTCCTGAAACAATGTAGCTGACAAAATATGTTTAAAACCTGGAAAGAGAACTGACTTCTGTTACATTGTTTCAAGAGTTAAACCAAAGAACAGAAAAGGATAAGCAAACACTGCTTTAAATTGAAATTACATTTATATATCATTAGCTATGTGTAATTAAAGGGATTCTGTTATGATTGTTATGGTGTAGGTTTTATATCCAAATTACACTGTTTACACTGCAAATAATTCACTCTTCAAAATAAAATTTAATTCCTAAACCAGCAATTGTATTTTTTTAAATTTATAATATTGGTGTGTAGGCAGCCATCTCAGGTCATTTTACCTGGTCGTGTGCTTTCAGAAAGAACCAGCAGTTTAGGATGGAACTGCTTTCTGGCAGGCTGTTGTATCTCCTACTCAATGTAACTGAATATGTTGTAGTGGGACCTGGAATTTTACTATTGAGTGCTGTTCTAAGATCTACCAGGCAGCTGTTATCTTGTGTTAGGGAGCTGCTTTCTGGTTACCTTACTATTGTTCTGTTGTTAGGCTGCTGGGGGGGGGAAGGGTAGCGGTGTTATCACTCCGACTTGCAGTACAGCAGTAAAGAGTGACTGAAGTGTATTAAAACACAAGTCACATGACCAGGGGCAGCTGGGAAACAATATGTCTAGCCACATGTCAGATTTCAAAATTAAATATAAAAAAATCAGCTTGCTCTTTTGAAACTGGATTTCAGTGCAGAATTCTCCTGGAGCAGCACTATTAACTGATGCGTTTTGAAAAAAACATGTTTTCTCACTAGGAAACTTCGGGTGACTTCGGAAAACTCCAAGTGCTATCCCGTTGGTGATTTAGATCCTAGTCGGCGGGGAGGCAGTTCGGGGAGATTAGTCACCCGAAGAAGAGGCAATTTGTTTTCTCGTCTGTCTCTGCCCTTAATGTTTGGAAGTAGCCTAGACTGGGTCAGACGGGGGGCCCAGGGCCCACCGGGACTGCTGACAGGGCCCCCCCCAGTCCCCCTTGTGTGACATGCCGTGCATGAAGGTGCCGCTCGGCGCGCATGTGCAGAAGGCGCTGCACGTCGTCGAAAAAATATACAGGTCTGGCCTGGCGGGGGCCCATGAGGTCGGGGCCCACCAGGTTTTTTCCAGGGCCAGTCCGACACTGAGCCAAGAAATAGTGTTTGTTTAATGCACAATTCTGGGGGGGTTTTCCAGCAGAAGATTAGGGGATGGAAACTGGATGTTAAAGTCCTGTGTGCTTTATTATATGTCTGAAGTGTGCCAAAGTACTCTGCTGAAATTAACAATGCAGTTCTTCTCATGTAGCTCAGATAAGGACTTTGGCCAATTGGAAACCTTTGCATGAAAAACATTTTTAACTCCCAAATAGCCCATGCCATTTTCTTACAGGGACAGATAAATATTGCCTTTTGACTGCACTACCAGTAATACAGTAAGCCAAAATGCAAAAAGTGACCCTGCCTTTACGTTGGGCACCCCAGCACTGATAATGGGGACTTACAGTATATAATCATTTTGCTCTGATGCTGATTCCTCAGGCCAGCTTATAAGAATGCAGCTGTGAGACAGACAGATGGAAGAGAAGAAGACACTGTCCACTCAGTTGGAACACTTGGCCAGAGAGAGAGGGACTGATAAACTAAGGCAGATGAAGCTTTCAAAAAAAATAAAATAAAGGGTATACTCTGCAGTAATCTTAAGGCACAAGATATATTATTATTTCAGCATTGATGCTGAATAGTACATTCAAGCACAGCTCTTGGTATTTCTTAATTAAATATTTGGATAACAACTTTATTTTGTAAATATCAAACCCATTTGTTTGATATTTACAAAATATATTTACAGTGTCTATTACAGCTGCCTGTAATAGACACTGTATGTCCCAGTGCTTATCTGGAAATATTGGTTTTGCGCCTGCCTCCCGAATCTTTGCTAAGGAGAATGGAATCAGAAATGTCCAATTTTATTTTGTTGTTACCTAACACGTGTGCAGCTTTTCCCCATACAAACATTCTCCTGCTTTTTGTAGAAATACAAGCAATGACTTTCATTATCACAGGATGTAATGGAGGGAAAGAGAAGGGACTGCTTTATCTCATATCTATATATGGATGTGAGCTCGGCCTGCCAAAGGAAACTGAGTGAGACGATAGTAAACAGGGATTCTGAGCTTCTGCCCATGCACAGCTTGTAGTTTGCTGCCTTTTTAATTAAATTAACAAAGTTTGGTGCTAATTTTATGCCAGAACCTCTAAATCTTTATGAAATATTTGAAACGTGCACACAAAGACTGTGTTTGGTGCGTGCAGAAGAAACATTAACACTCAGGTATTTTCTTTTTGTTATACACATAAAAATGGTCACGAGGCCTGACACACCTCAAACATTCACACAGAGTTCTCTGCATTTTTTAGAAGGTCTCACTGGTGCCAAACAGGATGGCCCAAGCTCCAGACTAGAGGTTGACATTGACAGAGGGTTATTTTCTTTTAGGACTTTTAAAACTTTTCAAATTTCATCTCTTGCAGATTGTACCGATATCTACTTCTTATGGTAAACGTGTCCCAACATTTCCCCCCAACCTAAGGGCCAAAATTGTTACTGTATAGATTTATTCTTAACAGAATAATAAGATTTTGTTGGCAGGTTACTTATGCTTCTCTTTAAAAAAAAAAAAAGTGGTTTCCCGTCTGCAATCTTAGTTGCACAATATAGCAATTTTATGGTCCAGAGCCGGCACCATTGCTTCAAATAATGTTTTGCATGACACTAGAGTGCTGCAGCGGGTCAGGTACCCACGGGTTACGGTACCCTGCAGGTTCCGGGTAGAAGTTCCAGGTGTGGGTATAGACGCAGGTCGGCGTTTCCGTGGGTTTGCGGATCAGGGGTCAGGCCGCGGGTCTTCTCAATAGCGATTTCTATTCCTTTTTTCTGATCACGTCTACTTCCGATGATGTCAATTCTGGTTTGCAATGACAGCACTTTCTGTTTTACTCCTTTTTTCTGATCACGCCTACTTCTGATGATGTCACTTCCGGTTTAAAATGACAGTACTTCCTGATTCATGATGGTCAGCGGGTCACAGGTCCGGGTAGCGCATAAGGTACTTGCGGGTCCGGTAGCGTGTCCAATCAGGTAAGAATGCGGGTCCAGGTTGCGTGTATGGGTGCAAAAAAATGGACCCGCACGGGACTCTACATGACACAGTTCTTTTATTATAATCATCCCCACAAATGTGATGAAACCAGTGCCAATTCTGGGCTCCTGACTGCTTTGATAATGACCCATGCTTACCTTTTAAAGCATATGCAATGGTTGAGGGTGGGCTCTCTGCACTAGAAGAGCTGAAATTCTTGTTTAAAAAAGCAAATTTTATAAAATTACCAGGAACAGGTTTTTTTTGCCACCCCTGGTAACTTTGTTTCTTGCTGTCATCTGAGACAAGATTTTTACCTTGTGATGGTAGCAGCATCTCTGGGTATTACTGTCTTTGTATAATGTAACAGAGAAAGAGCCAATGTCCAGTAAAAATGTGAATAAAATGGAACTGACTGCCTATATCAACAGACAGAAGAATATTGGCATTCTGTCATAGAGTACAGTATGTGGTACTGGTGATCATACATTAGTTAACAACATGCCTTTATTTCTTATGTTCTATCACAATTTTAAACATTATTTGGGAACCAGAGAAACTCAGGTTAATTCTGCTGCTCCATCAGCCTATGTATGATTTCACTTTAAAGGAGAAGGAAAGTTATGGAGGCATTTTATTGCCAATAGATTAGCTGCAATAGTACAAGCTAGAATGCTATATTTATTCTGTACCATACCTGAATAAAAAGCTCTAGAAACTCTCTGTTTGTTTAGGATAGGAGCTGCAGTATTAACATGGTGTGACATCACTTCCTGCCTGAGTCACTCCCTGCTATGGGCTCAGATTACAGTAGAGAAGGGAGGGGGGGAGCAAACTGAGCATGCTCTTGCCCAGGGCAATGAGGTTTAAGCTGAAGGCAGGAAGTCTGATACAGAAGCCCATGTGTACACAATAGAAGGAAAGAAATGCTGTGTTTCTTTTGACAGGGGACTCAGAGCAGCATTACTTTGGGGGTTTACTGGTATATTTAGATGGACCTTTCTGATAAGGCTTACTTAGTTTTAACCTTTCCTTCTCCTTTAAGTGATACGGACACTAAAAAAGTATTATTCTAAATATTAATGTCCATCAAAAGTTATCTATAGTTACCTATAGATTTTTTTTCCTCATAGGGCTGCTTTTGTAAGTAATTGTTACTTGAAGTTCCTAAACCTGACTGTTTTTGTCAGTTAGAGATTCTAATGCTAACAGACTGCTGAAGCTCAAATATGGCAGCCCCCTCAGAGAGGAACACGGGGGATCACACGGGTAATGTAAAAGAATCTGTAAATACTTTTATGGCAAAATTATAGACAGCATGTGAAGACAATATTATGATGGATGTTAAAAAAGGTTTAATTTCTGGTGATTTTTACTTCGAATTGTAGTCGAAGTAAATTTGAAGTTGTAGTATCCTATTCAATGGTCGAGGTATCCAAAAAATGACTTCGATTTTTTTACTTTGTATATTCCCTCGAATTCACTTCGACCCTTGATAAATCTGCCCCTAAAAGTTCCAGCGCCACACAGCTTGCCCTTTGTCCATCAGTCCTGCATCAGTTCTCAGCTACAAGACTGCAGTCCCATCCCTTTCTAGCCCCTCCCCATTTGGCCTGGCTGAGCAAATATTCAAATAGACTTTAGAACAGTAGAGCCGTGATCTTGTAAAAATGAAAGTAACTGCTGATACTTGATTTCCACAACAGGCATTAGGCGAGGACCTTCATGATTACAAACATAAAGATAAGCATATAGTGCACAGAGCTAGACATGTACAGCTGTATCTCCTATTGATTAGGCTGCTTGTAGGTTAGACACAGTATTGTTACCCTACTTTTTAACCCCATCTTGTCGTTACACGGGTTATAAAAAAAAAAAAGCACAACAGTGTTTTTGTGTTTTATGCTGAAATTACCCTTTTTTTGTATCTTTGAAATGTGTACCTGTCTATCCCACACCTGATTATAAACTGATTACTGGCAACAAATGTTTTATTTTCTATGAGAGAAGATTTTAATCGTTCTGCAAATGACTACTGCATATGACTCTACTGTGACTGATCTGGGCAATTTCACTACAAACATAGGAAAAAGAGCTGATCAATGCACATTCACTGATCCCTGGTTTTATTAGTAATTTATTATGTGCAAACACAAAACCAATACATTGAAAAAGTACAAAAAAATAAACAGGTATTTTTAGTTACAAAGTTGTGCCGCTATATACTATGTCACAGTAAACTCCATATGGGGTCCTAACTATTAACCTCCAGTCATAGTTTTTGTAGCTTGGCACCTCCCCTCCTTATATGTAGAAGTGCAGTATATTTAAGTACATTATAATGGGAGTGCAGTTTTATTATAAACATGCAAAGAAGAGGGGCATTGATCAATACACATTTATTGTTTGTTATTGTTTGAGATCATTACGGCTTAAAGAAATGCTGAAACTTTAGACTGGAGCCGAAAGTTCAGTATATCGTTTCTAGCCAAATTCATTTTCAAGGGTTAGTTTGCCTTAAAAATCTGATGCAATCGTTTTTTAATTGTAATTGAAGTCATTAAATATGCTCCCTGGGCTTGCGAGACTGTTCCAACTAATTTATACATTGCTGACAAACTCTTTATTATTATATCTTACAATAGTGGATGCACTGTTAGTCTTTATTTACTTACGATATAAGAATATTTCATTTTACCTTATTAACTGACTTGTGTTCCACCATGCCCTAAAAAGTGTTACCTCTCACTTATTGCTACTAATGTTGCCTTTTAGTAGAGTAAACACCTTACAGAGTATCATGGGATCTGTACCTTTACTGCAGATGCCATCGATGAAAGACCACAACATGATTGTGCAGGTTTATTAATGATGTGACTGCAGCAACTAAAGCTTCTCAGGATTTATTGTTGATCTCGTTCTGGTAAAAGCCTCAGTGCATCATGGGAATTGTAGTTTTTACAGTAATCAGCATTCTGAGTGATGAAATTGTGTTGTCTTATTGTTGTCTTATAAGTCCAAATACCTGTTAGGTCTGTCTATTACCGCTGATAAGTGGAGCCTTAAGTGGAGTGGGACTGATGGGCTGCTGCTGTTTCTGTCTGAGTGACAGACAAAACGCCTGTGTCTTTTAGACTTTAAGAATTTAACATTTAGGGGACCTCCACCTAAAACTTTTTTGTTTTTGTTTTGCCTAATGAGACAAAATGTAATTCTACACAACTTTCCAATATACTTTTATAAAAAGCTGCCAATGGGGTTAAGGTTATTAGCAAATATAATTGCTTCTCAAAGTGATATCTGTTTCTATTCTCTGCACTCCTGGTTCTGACTTCTGACACAATGTAGCAGAAACAGCTGGTTTCAAGACCTTGAGGAGAAGTCACTAGCCACTTCAAAAGAAAGCAAAGTATAATCGGGGGGGGGGGGGGGGTTGCATAGGATTGCACATGCTTTGTCATAAATCAAATTTGGATTAAGACGAAAGAATGAGCAACACTATAAGGTAAATGATAATGTCAGGTTGTTGGCTTCATGTAATCAGTCATTATATATATATAATACACAAAAGCCATGAATATCTTGTAAATTATATTCTTATAAACGGCCTCGTGTTTTTATATGGTCATGAAACGCCTCAGTAACTTATAATATACTTATATTTTACAAAAGGGGGTACTTTATTCACTATATAATCTACAGTCTGGTCATTTCCCTATGGGACCAGACTGTAAATTATAAACAGCGCATTCTGACGTCAGAACGCGTCGTTTATAACAGGGGTCCTTGGCTGCCGAATTTGACGCCGAGCATCCGAATTTGCCCTGGCGACCAGAATTACCCTGGCGACCAGAATTGGACGCCGACCCCTCCACCTCCCTCCCGACATTTCACACAAAATGTAGATTATAATGCATAATGTACCCCCTACTGAAATTTATAAAGATATTAGAAGTCACCTCGGAGTTATGTGACCTGTATAAAAGCACCTCGGTGACATAATATCTTTATAAATTACAGTAGGGGGTACATTATCCACTATATATATATATATATATATACTACAAGAGGTCCTCTGCACTCAACCCATTATCAATATATTTAAGACAGCGACATTTTGTGCATCCTGCTACTGAAAAATGCCTTACCCTTTAAACAACACAGGGATTGTTTGTCCATATATTGCAATATATTTAAGATGGCCAACTACGTCAAAGTCATCCCATATCTGGCCAGTCCTACGCTTCATTTTCATCTGATTCATTAAGAATTCGAATAATTGCTTAATTATACATTTTACAAAGGGACTAAGTTTTACCTGCAACTTACTAGCTGCTTTCAAAGTAAAACTCCCAAACTTGGCTGCCCTTTTATTAGACACCAGTGGGATCACATGACTATAGTTGGGAAGGGTGGGAGCTACAACATGGAGCTGGTCACTGCTCCTGTATAACTATAACAAACAAGGGAAAGTCGTGCTCACCACTATTTTTTAAAACCATTAGGCGGGGGTGCAATGAGGGTGTGACCACAAAATACATATAGACAAATACAAGAGTCCTCTGCACTCAACCCATTATCAATATATTTAAGACAGAGACATTTTGTGCATACTGCTACTAAAAAATGCCTTTCTTTAAACTATGCAGGGGCTTGTGCCTCAAAGAACACTTCAAAAATTGACATGAACAGACCCAGGATGTGTCTAAGCTTCGTTTGAAGAGTCTCTTTACCCCTCCGCTTATACATCCCACCATTAAACTTTTTAAACAAGCTGTTGAGCGGGATATAACGAATAATCTTCCTTTGGAATATTCAAAACAGAACATTACACAGTTGGAACGTGCGGCTATTAAATCGCTGCAAGAAGATACAAAACTTGTTATACGCCCGGCTGATAAGGGAGGGGGCATAGTACTCTTAAATTATTCTGACTATAGGGATGAGATAATGAGCCAATTATCGGATAGAGATGTGTATAGAGGTTTGCCAAGGGACCCTATTGTTGGTTTCAAATCTCAGATTGATGCAGTAATTGATAAAGCATTCGATGATCAAATTATCAATATAACCCTAAGAGATTACCTGAAACAAGATTATTCCATTTGTCCAATCCTCATAAAAATAAAAATATGAAAAAACCTCCTGGGCGCCCTATAGTGTCCAGTAGGGGCTCTCTATTTCACCCTATCTGAATGTACTTAGACACCATACTTCAACCTGTAGTACAAAGTACCCCTAACTATTTGAGGGACACCCCACATCTGTTAGAATGTTTGAGATCTTTAAAAATTCCTAAGGAACAGAAATGTTTGATGGCTAGTTTGGACGTAATCACAGCTAAATGGAAGAGAGTAGCACAACACCATTTTTGTTGCAGGTGGGGAGCTTCCCTATTTATTTTTCATCCCAAGCAAATCAACGTTTCGGGGGGGTTTTCACCCACCCTTCATCATGACCTAGTTTGGCCTTTACACATGTATTCCACATGATGTTGGGGTTGAGGCAGTCAAACGTTCACTTGAAACGTTTGAATCCTATGAAGGACCCCCAATTGCATTTATATTGGAACTTTTAACACTGTCTTTAACAATGAATTATTTTCGGTTTGAAACCAATTTTTTTCTACAGGTTGCAGGGACGGCAATGGGGGCTGCCATGGCACCCTCATACGCCAATCTGTTTATGCATCAGTTTGAACAAACCGCAATAATGCCTCAATATGGCAGTAAGATACTCTCGCTACATCGACGATATCATTATCGTTTGGTGTGGCACGGAGGAAGAGTTCCATTTGATGGTTAGTGATTTGAACACACTTGAGGGCCCTGTTAAATTTATCTATGAAATCCATACTGAATGCATACATTTCTTGGATGTGGAACTTTTGAAGAAAGACGATCATATTGATTTCACTCTGTACCGTAAAAAGACAAAAATGTTCTTCTTCATTATATTAGTTGCCATCCAAGACCTATGATCAAATCACTACCCATCTCACAGTTCTGTAGCGTTCTAAGGAACAATTCAAACGCATTAGTGGCAGAGCATCAGCTACTTGAGAAGTGGGGTAGATTTAAAGAACGGGGCAGCTTTCTACATCCGCAAACAGGCAAGTGGTTTGCAATAAGACATCACATCACATGTACCACAACCCACGTAATTTATATGATCACATGCCCGTGTGGGTTATCATACGTGGGCAAAACTGATCAAACCTTACGCTTGCGAATGGATGGACATCGTTCTGCAATAAGCACAGCATTTCGTGATGGCCATACAAATAAACCGGTGGCTAATCATTTTTTTGAGGTTGGTCATAGGTTACCTACTTTACGATATATTGCGATTGATCATATTCCCCCTCCCAGGAGAGGGGGTGATAGATCTAAAATGCTGCTACAACGAGAAGTATTTTGGATTAAAAAACTGAATACCTTAGCACCAGCAGGGCTTAATGAGCATTGCTCTTTTCTCTGCTTCTTGAAGCAAAGATAAGGGCTACATCGTTAAACCTTTTGCTCTAATTGCAACAAATTTTGTGTATGCACAATATCTGTGATTTAGTTACAATGTATATAACGACAATGTTGTAGTGAGCTTGTTTCTTCCTTTTCTTTTTATGTGGTTCAGGTGGTGACTATTTTAACCCCTGGGAGGGGTGGAACTGCGCATCACATGTCCCAAGGGGCGATACGGGGTTGGGTGAGTGCTAATTGGTTTTACTTATTTATTGACAATATGTTTTATGGCGTGTTAATGGTCTTGATAAAGGTCTCAGGAACAGACCGAAACGTTGACCCATTTAAAGCTGTATTTAATAAAATGAACCTTTTAAACTAAACAAAAGTTCCCAGTGTGCACCTCACTTTTTGGATTTTTATATATATATATATATATACTGTACATATATACTGTATATATAGTCACTTGTTTTTTACACGTATAAGGGGAGGAAAGAACAATGACGTGCAGAGCTGCACAGTGGCAGAAAGAAAGGAAATATTCCTTTCTAGAAGGTGGAGTTAGAGTAGTGTGGGAGGTTACTGTGTGGGATGATGAAAAGGGTGTGTGACTTCATATTCTGGGAAATGGAAAGTTTCTGTACAGAACAGAACTCATATCCGTCCACTTTGCTGTGGGATAGGAGCCGTGTGTGCCGGGTTGGGAAGTGCCAGTGCCAATAAATAAGCGGGGCATTTCACTGTAGCCTGGGACGTGTGACTACAGGAATGGGGGGAAGGCAAAATCATATCATTTCAGCCGTACTGTGCCTGATCTCAGTGCTGGGCTGTACAGGATCATTCGCTGTCACTGCTCAGCAGGGTGAGTGCTTTTACACTTTTTCTTTTAACTTTAGAGGAAATACAGTTAAATGAGGGCTTGGAAATCATCTCCTACTAAAGACATGAGTTCATGGGCCCCTTCTTTTACCCCTGTATGTTCCAGCCATGGTGGGGCAGGTTTATATAAGTGAGACTAAGGCAGTAAACTCAGCTAGTTTTCATATTTATATCTTTACAGCCTGGCAAAGCAGATGCCCTGTATGTGAGCACAGAAACACTGAATAATTTGTACTGAAGTGGCACAAACATAAGAGGACAGTCCTTTCTCACTGTTTATATAGTAACGGTGGCAACTGTCACTTTGGGTGCAGGGGCTATTTTGTTGGGCAGCAGCACACAGCAGATTTAATGAGTCTGTCGTACTACAACCAAAAAATCCTCAGCGAGGGATGAGTGGGAACGAAGCTCTAGAAGTACTGATATCGGCCCCCGGGAATGGCTTCTCATGTCGGCTTCTGTAAATAGACTCCCAGAAAATAATGCAATATCCCTTCCTGGAGGTGGCCAGCTATCATCTTCTCCAGTAAAATTTTATTAACTGAAATGTATATGCTTAAAGGGGTGGGTCACTTTTACATTACCTTTTAGTATGTTAAAGAGTGGCTAATTCTAAGCAACTTTTCAATTGGTCTTCATTATTTATTTTCTATTTCTTTTTTATTTATTTGCTTTTTTCTTCTGATTCTTTCAAGCTTTTAAATGGGGCTCACTGACCCCATCTAAAAACAAATGCTCTTTAAGGCTACAAATGTATTGTCACTGCTACTTTTTATTACTCATCTTTCGATTCGGACCCTCTCCTATTCATACTCCAGTCTCTTATTTAAATCAATGCATGGTTTCTAGGGGAATTTGGACCCTAGCAACCAGATTATTGATCTTGCAAACTGGAGAGTTGCTGAATTAAAAGCTAAATAACGCAAAACCCACAAATAATAAAAACAAATTGCAAATTGTATCAGAATATCACTCTCTGCATCATACTGAGAGGGTTATTTATCAAGGTCCAAATTTATATCAATATCGGCTGCTATAAACTCCGATCTAACCCGCTCGGGTTTTTAATGCTTATTTATTATTAAATTTTCCCGAAAATTACCCTTATGGGAAAAGCTCAGATTTTCATGTTTTTTTTTGTTAATTTTACCTGAAAACTCTGAATTTTTCACTCGAAAGCTCAGAAAACATCGTGAAATTGCCTGAAAACCCCGACACAACCAAAAATCAATGGGACTTTTATGCAACCTCGACAGGTTTGAGATGCCGTGTTTTTATATTCTGACTTTTTAGCCCTCGGGGTTTAATAAATTCTGAAAAAATTCATGATTTTTTTAAAAGTCAGATTTTATAAAAAAAATCACGGATTTTTCGTATTTCGGGGAATTTGGGGTATTCTGAGCTTAGTAAATCACCCCCTAAAAGTTAACTCAAAGGTGAATAACCCCTTTAAATCCAAACCCTGTTTTATGCACAAAAGAAATAAAATTCTAAGCAGCTTTCCAGTTTATATTAATTGCACATTTTCAATGGTGCTATAAGGTTAGTACATTTAACTGCAATTGGAAATAATATCTGTCCCTTTCTGTTCCCTTTGCACTGCTGGTTCTGACTCATGGCACAGTGCATAAGAAGCAGCTGCTTAAGACCTAAAGGAGAACTGACACTTGCTTATTATTTCAAGAGTCAAAACCAGAGAATGGAAATAAATACGGCTCTTAACTGCAAGCCTTTGTATTCATTTTTAATGAATATATATATTTATTTCATTCTGCAAAAATACAGTATCACCTGTAATAAATGGGCAAAAGAATATAGTTTGAAGGAGAACTGCCCGAAAGTTATATTATTTCCCACATTTACAGGATGGACTCACTGTTGATTAAATGTGTATCCTTGGCAAGTGACACTTTTATATCTTGTGTAGACAACCTTGTATATATGGGGTACTTCTGCATCCATTCACGTCCATGTTTTTAAATATTAATGGGACATTCTCCCAAACAGAAACACTCCCTGGATACTGATAGGTAATGAATATAAGGGATATATGACATAGTTGAAACAAGTGCAGTGACATGTTAGAACTGAGACAGCACCTGCCATGACTAGAGTCGCTCAGCAGTCTCCTTCGGCAAAATAATCTCTTAAAAGTAATTGCTCTGAGATCATCATCTGTTTTTCATTATTGTATTTGTCTTTATCTAATTATAAACATATCTCAGAGAATCTAATATATTTTTATATTCTTCGGAATATATATTTAAATAGTTATGTACTTCCCTGGCCATTTCGTTATTTTCTGTCTCTGGTTTTGTACCTTTCAGCCCGAGAGCAATATCTACAAGCATAAACAAGTGTAATTCAGTGTACAAATGTCACGGCCAGCGCTGCAAACACAGTAAAAGATTCTCTTAAGAGTTTCTTCCTGTATGGTTCTTTTGATGTGCTCTGATCTGACCTGCTTCTATTTGTTCTAGAATATAGGATCTAATAAAATCATGTGCAAGAGAGATAAGGTGCAAAGATAGGTGCCTATTTATCACTGAGGTTTTCTTTCCCTTTATCTTTTGAAGAAAAAAGAAGTTATTGTTACAACTAGGTGGCTAGAGTGCTATCACACTAGGGTATATGCACAAAGGGTATATATATATACATCTATTTATAAACATGCCTCACGTCAAGCTTTTTATATGTATGTATATATACAGGTATATACATAGTGAATAAAGTACCCCCTCTTGTAAATTATAAGGATATTTAAGTTACCGAGGAGTTTCATGACCATGTAAATGACACCAGAACTCACCGTTTATAACGATATAATTTACATGATATTCATGGCTTTTGTGTATTATATATATATAATATATACTACAAGAGGTCCTCTGCACTCAACCCATTATCAATATATTTAAGACAGAGACATTTTGTGCATACTGCTACTGAAAAATGCCTTACCCTTTAAACAACACAGGGATTGTTTGTCCATATATTGGCCAGCTTAAATATATTGCAATATATGGACAAACAATCCCTGTTTTGTTTAAAGGGTAAGGCATTTTTCAGTAGCAGTATGCACAAAATGTCGCTGTCTTAAATATATTGATAATGGGTTGAGTGCCGAGGACTCTTGTAGTTGACTATATGTATTTTGTGGTCACACCCTCATTGCACCCCCGTCCTAATGGTTTTAAAAAATAGTGGTGAGCACAACTTTCCCTTGTTTGTTATAGAGAGAGAGAGAGAGAGAGAGAGAGAGAGAGAGAGAGAGAGAGAGAGAGAGAGAGAGAGAGAGAGAGAGAGAGAGAGAGAGAGAGAGAGAGAGAGAGAGAGAGAGAGAGAGAGAGAGAGAGAGAGAGAGAGAGAGAGAGAGAGAGAGAGAGAGAGAGAGATATATAAACATAAGGGCAGCACATCACCAAAATACACTCCTCGGGTGCATGTATACATATTTTAAAAAAAGACCAGCAACACTGAGATATTTTGTTGAAAAAACTCAAAATGTATGCATGAACAGCCAAGTGACGGTCCCTACTCGGACCTTTCTCAAAGGTCTCCAAATTTTTTAGTGGAAAAAGTTTCTAAGTCCACCCGGGTTCCCCACTCATTTTCTAACATATGGAACATAAACTATACAGTGGGCTCATGTTTAGGGCATTATAACAACTCTATTTTCTTTATTAAGGTTCCCTGGGCTTGTGTAGTATAATGTATTTGACTATGAAGATTTGGCGAAAGTTCGCCAGCGTTCGGCGCCCTGGACGCAACTTTGCATTTTAGTAAATTAGCATTGTCTGAGCAAATTTTTGACTGGCAATGGCTGCGGCACTGGCAAATTTTTTGCCACTAACTAAATTTACCCCATAATTTTTTTCTGCTGGATTAGTCAATTATGCAGATTTACTACAGTTTTGGTCACTTGAGCCCCTCTGTCTATTGTACTTCAGTGCCAAAATGTATATCAGAAAGAAGAAAAAAAGCTGTTATTTTATATATATATATATATATACATATATATATATAAAAATGCAATAGTTGACAGCACTCCAAGGAAAATACACGATGCTTGAATAATCAAATAGTGGAGGTTTTATTGAAATCCAACGTTTCGACTCCACACAGGAGCCTTCGTCAGCAGTGACGAAGGCTCCTGTGTGGAGCCGAAACGTTGGATTGTACTTCACTCAAACTAAGATATAATTAATCCTTATTGTAGGCAAAACTAGCCTATTGGGTTTATTTAATGTTTATACGATTTTCAAGTCAATTTAAGGTATGCAGATCCAGAAAGATATGGAAAGATCCGTTATCCGGAAAACCCCAGGTCCCAACCATTCTGGATAACAGGTCCCATACCTGTATATGTATATATGTGTATATGTTTGAGGTATTAGCAGATGTACATCACATTAGGCTGAACAGGTAGAGAATGTGACTCCCATAAGGCATAGTAGTCAAAGAGTACATCAATTCCCTCAGGCAGGTATACTTCAATGTGGTCTGGATCCCTCCCAGTGGAGTGGTCAGGGAAAAGGAGTCTAGCCTGACACCCTATCCACTGTGGTCGCTACACTAAAGGCAATTAAGAAGCCTTTGGGAAGCTATTCCCTGCTACAGATCCTTGATGGAGCACACAGCTGCTCTTTCTATATAATCTCTATAACAGAACTATCCTGTTCTAGCTAAACCTCATTCACGGGGTTCCCTGGTCCGAGACTTAAACACTAAAGGTGCTGTCCCTTTAGGGCGGTGGCTTTACTGAGCCTTGGTGTACTCAATGAGCACAACCAGTAGGTAAGGACACCAGCAGCCAAAGAGGAAGATCCACCCCTTTCCCGGCACTATATTGAAGTGTGGTAGGAAGTGGTCAATACACCTCTTAGCCAATAATACTGGTTATGCAAATAACTAACTAGATACATAAGGGCAAATTTATTAAAGGGCGAAGTAACTAACGCTGGTGAAAATTCGCCAACGTGACGTCATTTCAGGACTTCGCCGATTTACTAACGGGTGTAAATTCGCTAGCAAAGGAGATAGACTCTAGCGCTACTTCGCACTCTAAGGCCAGGTGAATTTTCGCTCTGGCGAATGGACTCAACTACGAAAATTCACTAAGATGCGGATTTTACTGAACGTTACCTCTTGCGCCAGACTTGCCTTCGCCACCTTAGACAGGCGAAGTGCAATAGAGTAGATAGGACTTCCACAAAAAAACTCTGGCGACTTTTCAGTTTTTCAGGGTGATAGGCTGCAAAAGATCGTAAATTTTTTTTAGGGTACCCAGCTTCCCCCTACATTTCCTTACATATGGCAAATAAACTCTACACTCAGCTCACGTGTAGGGCAATATAACAACTCTATTTTCTTTTATTAAGGTTCCCTGGGCTTGTGTAGTGTAATGTATTTGCTGCAACGTATACGTCCATTCAACGTTAACTTCCCACCGTATGCAAATTAGGCAACGCTATCGCAACTTCGCTTTGCTTGGCGCAGTAACTTCGTTTTAGTGAATTAGCGTTGTCCTGACTAATTTTGCCTGGCGAAGTATGGCGATGTGAGCGAAGCCGTCGCTGGCGAATTTCCATAGGTTAGTGAATTTGCCCCACAGGCTTTTGCGTATTTACTAGGGAGAAAGGGTATGCATGATGATTTTTCCAAAAATAGACTGCAGCAGTTATCAATTGAGTTCTCTTAAATGCTACATAGCAGAGCTTTATCTATCTGCATAATATTCCTTTTATCACTGCCAGGTTGGTCAGTATTCTTTAGGACAATGGCAACTCAAACTTGCCCTGTTGCTTTTGCTTTTCCAATTCTTATTGGGACCAGTGCAAGGTGATTTTGTTTGGTTTAGTGCAATATTTAGGCAAGTAAAAAACTGCACAAATTCACCCCATCTGCCAGTGCACCCTAATATTGTTCTTTGCGAAAGCCAGTATGACTAATTGACAACCCCGAAAAAATGTTTGTGGGATGTTTGCCGGACAGAACTTTGTGTGGCTCAGCTCTGGTACTGCTTTGGATAAAGCCAGATCTTAAAACATAAAATACTGTTAGTGAAGAGTTGGTTCATAGGTGATAGGTTAAAGCCTAACAACAGAACAATGGGAAGGTAACCAGATAGCAGCTCTCTAACACAAGATAAAAGCTGCCTGGTAGATCTAAGAACAGCACTCAATAGTAAAATCCAGGTCCCACTGATACACATTCAGTTACATTAAGAAGTAGAAACAACAGCCTGCCAGAAAGCAGTTCCATCCTAAAGTGCTGGCTCTTTCTGAAAGCACATGACCAGGCAAAATGATCTGAGATGCACCTACACACCAATATTACAACAAAAAAAATATACTTGCTGGTTCAGGAATGAAATTTTATATTGTAGAGTGAATTATTTGCAGTGGAAACAGTGGTATTTAGAAATAAAAACTACACCATAAAAATCGTGATAGAAACCCTTTAAATAAATGTACACGTACAAGAAAGAAACCAATATAGGAACAAGGTATCAATCCAACAAAACAATTATTCACTGGTAACATTCAATACATTTAGCAATGGATAGTAAAACAAAAAAACCTCCCCGAATATAAAAACAAACTCTACAATGCTGAAACTAGATAACCGTATTGAAAAAAGGAGCAGGCACATTCAAAGACCAATCTTCCAGACAGACTTGTAGTAAGATAATTAGTAGTTTATTTCGGGAAACAATGATACAGCCTTACGCGTTTGTTTCAGACACTTAAAAAATGAGCAGGCATTTCCTATGATTAATAATAGTTATCCGCTCCCTCAGCTGAAGGTTCAGGGCGGTGCACCTGGACTTCTTGTCGCAATTGGTGAGTTTTTACATGTTTAAGACCTGACAACTTCAATTTAACTGCTATCAACCAGTGTTCATTAATTTATTTGAGTGCTGAAACTAGAGCTGCGAGGAGGACCCACCTTAAAGTGCCAAGCTTGACATAATACAGGTATGGGACCTGTTATCCAGAATGCTCTGTATCTGGGATTTTCCATAATTTGGATCTACATACCCTAACTCTGCTAAAATATAATTTAAACATTTTATAAACCCAATAGGATTGTTTTGCCTCAAATAAGGAATAATTATCTTAGTTGGGATCAAGTACAAGGTACTATTTATTATTACAGAGAAAAATGAAATCATTTTGAAAAATGTTAATTATTTGATTAAAATGGAATCTATGGGAGACAGCCTTTCCATAGTTCAGAACTTTCTGTATAATAGATAACATACCTCTATAGCCAGGGCCGCCATCAGGGGGGGGGACAGGGGGGACAAGTGTCCTGGGCCCGGGCATGAAGGGGGGCCCGGCAGTGCTGCAGTTTTGAAAAGAGCCGGGTCCCCCTTGAGAGCGCCGAAGCCTGCGGCCATCCCGAACAGCCGAAATGCATAAGTGCCAAGAACAGCCGAAGAACCTGGAGCCACAAAATCAGCCGAAGCCAAACTCCTGAAGCGTTGAAAAGACCCGAAGTCACGAAAATAGCCAAAGCCAAAGTGGCGAAAAGACATGACGTCACGAAAACAGCCGAAATTGAAGTCCTGAAGCGGCGAAAAGACCCAAAGTCACGAAAGGAGGCGAAGTTTGAAGCCAGGAGTTCAATTCTACTGAACAGCAATGTTGGTTTTTTTTTTAATCCCCTGGCCACCATAGTATTATTTTAACATTCTATAGGGCCCTGCCACCAATGTTTTTTTTTAAAAATTGGGGCCCCAATTTTTTTTAACTTGTAAGGGGAGCTCTGGCGCCAATTTTTTTAAAAAAATATTTTTTGGGGCCCCAATTTTTTTTTAATTTGTAAGAGGGGCCCTGGCAGCAATGTTTTTTTAAAAAATATTTTTTTGGGGCCCCATTTTTTTTTAACTTGTATGGGGGGCCCTGGCACCAATGTTGTTTTTTTTAACTTATAAGGGAGCCCTGACCATCAATAGCTTTTTATAACTTGTGTGTGGGGGGGGGTTTACTTTTTTAGCGCTGATGTCTGTGTGGTCTTTGGGCGGGATGGAGTGGGGCTTGGGTGGAGTGGGCTGGATCTGGGGTGGGGCTTGAGCGCTAGTGTGGGCGGGGGGGCCCAAAAATTTAGTTGTACGGGGCCCCGTGATTTCTAATGGTGGCCCTGTCTATGGCAATATATACTGGTAAACAATAATGTATAATAACATGTCTATACTAGTATGTTTTGCAGCTCAGTTAGAATAAGAAATCCCAGAATGGAAGTTTTCAAACAAAAGTCACTGAGTGTAATCCTTGGTCAGTTGAAGCAACACATCGATCAACGTGTGAGTCATACAATATGAGTAGCATAAACAATAGCTTGTGTTTTCTTACAAATGTTGAAAGTTCAGTATGATCTAGAATCAGACGATGACATGAAACCAGCGTCTTGAAATGTAAGCAAGTACTATAGAGAGATACAGTATAAGTAGGATCTTTCTTACACAGTAGAAGAGTAAGGGACAAATTAGTTCAATGAGTTATATATTAAGAGAAGCTGTGTTGGATAATGGGCGTTATACCGCAGCTTGTGCAGACTATATGGTATACATTTGAAGCACTAGGGCTCTTACACACGGGTGTTTCTTTTACTTCGCTCCCCTGCGTTGCGATTTCTTCTGTTTAGCCGCAGGGGAGCGCATACATGCGTCTGTGTGAGTACACCCCCCTTGACAATAATTGAGTGCGTCTACTCCTGCGCTCCCCTGCGGAAGAAAAACACAGAGGAGCGCAGTAAAAACCACCCGTTTTGCATTTCCTCAATTTTAAACTTATTCAAGTTACGAATTTCAGTCTCCTGCCTCTTTTAAACCATTAGCTTTTGTGCCAGCACTTTACAAGCTCAAACACGTTAGAAATTCCAAGTGAAATTTGATACACCTTTATAATATCACAAAATAGTTCCTTGTCTTCTGGGCAATATCATTCATAAGGTATGCCAAGTAATGGGCCTTGGAGGTACTGTTGAATAAATGCAAGTTCATTGAAGGGTAAACAATGAAACCTGCTCCATCATAGGAGCAGATTACAATGTCCCTGTCACATAAGAACTTGCTGTCAGTCTACCATGACTGTCACTGTGGTAGAAATAACATTGTGCAGCAAAATCATCCTGTGATTTTAGTGGGCTGAGATATCTAAACATTCAGTGCAATAGACAATAAAGCTGCACCTGCACTGTATGTTCCCTGAAGGCACAAGTGGTGCAATGCTTAAATTATTTATGTCAATGAAATGGATGGTAAATTCTAAGGGCATTCGGTAGCTTTAAAAACATCTTCTGGCTGCATCTTTTCCATATTACTCATAAGTAAATATGAAACACCTCCATGGACAGCAGCAGGCTTTATGATGAGTAACAATTTCGGTTAATATCATGGTTTTGATCTGAGCATTATGTACTTCATTGGAAACATAACTTTTTTCTGTGTGTGTGCAACAAAGGCATTTCATCTGCCTGTAATATGAATCTGCAGGTATTTAGCAACAGTTTGGGCATTTACTTGCACATTATTGCTATTTGTTTTGGTCTACAATAAAATCATATGTTTCTGCATCTAAAACGTCTTTTGGAGTCTGTAAGGAACTTATGAGTTTCCCCCTAGAGCCTTGGCACTATATGCAACATCTGCATGTTCTCCATGGGTCTGTGTGGGTTTCCTCTGGTTACTCCCACAATCCAAACAGACAGACAGTTTAACAGTTTATACTGTGTGTGAATGTGATAGGCCCCTTATGGCTCGTAACTTGCACAGCCCAAAACGCAAGTGAGTACAAGCCCTTAGGCTGTGAGCTCCACTGCAGCAGGGAATGAAAACACTGCACAATATACTGGTGCTTAATAATAATAAAAAAAGAAACAAACAGTATTTATTTACAAATATATAGTAATATAATAACTTGCTATTAAGAGCACACATTTCAGGGGTTATTTACTAAGATCTGTTTTTTTTGGTCTGAGTTTTAAAGGGGAAAACACTATTTATTTGTGGAAATTTTTCAAGATTTATTAAACCCCGATGCTGTTAAAAGTCCGATATATATAAAAAAGTACTTCATCTGACACCTGCCAAGGTCATGTAGAAGTCAATGGCAGATGTCTCTGTTATAATTGGAAGATATCCTGATCTCAGTTGGGTTATGACTGAGAATCTGAAAAAGTTGTTTTCGGGGGTCAAAATCGCACGATTTTATCGAGTCTTCTCCAGCACTAGATTTTTTTCCAAGTTAATGTATTGATAAAAACGGTAAAAATGTGTATGGGGTTTAGTCAAAGTGGTTTTACTAAAATAATGAGAAATGTTTGGATTTTAGTAAATAACCCCCTTAGTGTTGACCTTTATAAATGACTGTCTGCGTGTAAACAGAATTTGTATGGGTCTTCTCATGGTCCCAAATCAAATAAATAAAGTTGGAGCAAGGCACTCTGTAAGGTCACGCACAGATCAGACCAAAAAGTAAAAATATGAACATTTTTTATTTATCTAAACATCTCACACCTAACGTTTCATGTCACTAGGACACTTAAGATGGCCATACACGGAGAGATCCGCCCATTTGGTGATGTCGCCAAACGAGCGGATCGCTCCCCGATATGCGCACCTTGAGGTGGGCAATTTCGGGCTGATCCGATCATGGGCCCTAGGGCTCAATGATCGGATCCTAAAGATGGGTAACGGGCGGTCGGATCGCTGGACTGCATCAATGAACAGATGCGACCGCAATCCGACGGGATTTTTAGTCTCGTCCGATCGACATCTGGCCGACTTTCGGCTAGATATCGATCGGGGAAGCCCGTCGGAGGGCCCCATACACGGGCCAATAAGCTGCCGACTTGGTCTGTTGGCAGATTTTATCATCCCATGGCCGGCCACCTATAGTCATAGGCATCTTCTCATGGTCCCAACCTACTTTGCTATATAATATTTTATAATGAATAATCCTCTTCTCCCAAGCCCTGAAGGAGGGCAAAGTTACATCAACAACTGATTGTACTTTGATTATACTGTCTGTACTATTAACCTATTCAAAAAATGTACTAAAGTTGCATATATAAACATATACTTATAAAAAAACATACACACATAAAAAAGATTCTTTATGAGATTTGCATTGAAATGGCATGGGGTGTTTTTTTGCTGCTCTTTCCAAAGTGATCCAATTTGCTTATTTTCTATTTAATTGGGTCTGTTCTGCTGTTGCTTGAAGAATGCTTTTGACTTGCAGCATTATCTATCCTGATGGTGGTGCCAATCTGAACAGAGGCTAAATGGGTTGCTCCTTACCATCCAATGTTCTTTTACAATCTTTAATACACACTGCCAAGGACAGTCAGACTTTACTATGGCACTTTATTTTATGGTACCATGGAATTTAACCCATCGGCATATTTATTGCAGAAATAAAAAGATGTTACTCATGTGAAGCAGTGTCCCTAGTGGTTATTTATCATGAAAATAGTCAGCTTGCTCAGAACCAAAAGTATATTCTGACCTATATTCTGAATACATTTGTGAAGTGGATTTGTTTTGTTACAAGTGAACTTTTCATTAGGAGGCCGGGAGCTTTGACATTGGGCTGCACAACAGGAAGTGAAGGCAGCCAAGGATATTTCCTTACTTTTAAAAAAAGATTCTTAGCAAAGGAATAGAAGTGATTCATGTAGCTTTTACTAAAGAATAAAGCACAATTCTCAATAGGAAATATCACTATTTTCCACATAAACCCTATTTTATTATGTTTCTCTGTCTCTTAGTTTGTACAACACCCAGAGAAAGAGGAAGGAAAAGTATAAAAACCATTTGTTTTTAATGACATTGTCTGCCTTGCTGGGATGCTTGTGGTTAAGTGACATGCTGTAACAAATGACTGTAAACTTCCTGGGCTTGAGTTCGTAACCCCCCCGCACATAAACACACAAACACACACGTACCATTATCAAATGCACCACTTCTGCCTACAGTATATACAGATTAAGAATGAGATGACTCCAGGGGGGAAAGACTGGACGTTGGATTAATGGCAGTGTATTCAGTGTGTTTACATTTATCCTAGGAGCAAAGCTGTGTGGTGTTGTATCTTGTAGGAATGCCCATTTGTATTGTTCCTGCTGTGGGTTTCAGCATCACCCAGGATCCCTACTTTTCTAGCTTTAGCCCAGATTCTAACCATGACAAGAACTAATGCTCTTAACACTAATAATAAATGAATGAATAAAATGAATAATAAATGATATAAAGCAATAGCCCACAAGGAGACGTGTGTTTACCCTGTGTGCTTGTGTGTATGTTTCACAGGAATGAGAATTGGTTTGGGATTGGCAGGGATTGCTCAGGGATAACAAAGATACCCTCGAACACACAGTAAGACCAGGCTGTTCCTTAGCACCTGGGTTGCTTGTGTGAAGCTTACAAATAGTTGCAGGTGACACTTTGTAAAAATTGACTTCGCATACATGCATCCCAATGCTACACGATAATTGCTGCTGGTGATTTATATGGAAACAGGTTATAATTAAGCAATTAATCAACTATACGTGTACATGGTCAAAAGGAAAAAAAACACCCTTACTGTCATGATACAGGCCTGTAATAGTTAATAAAACAGGCCAATGTATCATAAAAAACACATATTCCCCTAAATCAGGCACATAACAGGCCTCTCTTCACTAAAGTCTGGAACAGCCAATTAAGCAGCGGCCACAACCTATGCCCTTCTTCAAGCTCAGGCTGATAAGAGCCATTCCATATGGAGGGGGGAAGCCCAAGGAGGGAGAGCTTAAAGGACAAGTAACGTCAAAAATGCAGGAAAAATGCAGCATGTTGCGTCTCAACCTGCGTTCGGCGCTTACACGCGCCTGAGTGAGTACAGCCCCATTTGAAATAATGAAATGCGTGTATTCCTGCGCTCCCCTGCGGCTGAACGCCGAAAAATGGAAAGCAGGGGAGCGCAGGTCAGAACGCTCATGTGTAAGAGCCCTTAGTTAGTTAGTTACCCCTGATAGCCACACCTAAAGTCACATGCAGCCAGAAGTTCCGTAATTGTGACACTTACGTGTTGTTCAACTTTTATTGATTTTGCAGGTTATTAAATAATTGCACAAGTGCTTTGAATAATTCTTTCTAAAGACAGTTTCAATTTAAGTCTCACCAGAAACAGGCAGAAAGTATGTTCAGCACAAGCCCTATCCATTGTACTAATGCTGAAGGGGGTATACTGCCCTTTAATTGTGTAAAAGAACAATATCAGATGCTTTTTGTTCCATTTCTCATCTCATCTCCCTGACAGTCTATAACTGGTTACACAACCTAATGTGCAAGAGCTTTGTTATTTTACTATTTTATATTTTCTCTGATTCCTGGGTTCCCTCGGCGTGTGGCATCAAAAGACCATGTCTGACCATAGCCTTAAACTAAATGCTTATGCACAGACTAGAGATTGGTTCTATCTCAGCCAATGCAAAGTTGCATCATTACAGTAGTGACACACCTCTGAATAAGTGCTATTATTTATTGACATTTTTGCTTTTTTTGAAAAAAAAAAATCCATATGTTTTTATGAATGCAAAATGATCGATTGTTATTATTTTTGTAACAGATATTCTTCCTTCCCCAATTAATATCACCTGGAAGTTTGAAAATATGTTTACTTTGCGTTGGGAATGGAAAATGCCAGCAGGTTACCAACAATGTCAATTCCTCACTGATGTTATACCAAATACAAATCAAAAGGTAGAGTTCTTTTTTTCATAGTTCATATGCAATAACAAAGGTTTGTGATTTGTATCCTTAAGAAAACGGTGTTTCAGTGCTGGAAAATTATATCTTGGGAATCATGTTACTGTTGTACAAGTACTGTGTTAGTAATAGTCTCCTATGTCATGTCATGTCAATCACTAGAAAATCCATCATACTGAAGCATATCTTCAGCAGTCGCCAGGCTTATGAGCTACAGATGGGCTCATCAGGACCCATAAGCCTGAAAAAGAAAATCAATTAGACACTAGTTGGGACAAGAGTAATGACATATTTGGATACTCATTTTTCAGCACTTCCCATATGGCGTGAATATGGCTACCATCGGAAGGTACAAGGGGGGCTGTAGTTCAGGCACAGTCAAAGTAATGGTGGCTCTGTCTGCAGCTGCTTATAAGTTACAGGACCCTTTATAGTTCCTGGGGTGAACCCCAGCAATTGTAGGGTCAGTTTACGCTATAGCAACACTCCTGATTTTCAGTAAATTGATATGTTCGTTTGAATCATAAAAGCTTTGATTGAAAAAAAAATCATCTGCCTTGCTGGCTTTAGTTTTTTTTAGCAGAGAAACCGTCAAAAGCTGGTCTTAGCCTAGCCAAATATAACCAATCATAATTCATTTGGCTGCTTTTCTCATTCTTGTTGCTTTTATAAACTGTTTACATTCCTTCTATGACAATAATGTGTTTTGTGTTTATTATTTTTAAAGACCAAAACTCAACATATGTTCCGGACATTGGATGTTCACAAAGTGGATTTAAACAATCAAATTACCTTCAAAGTTGAAGCAGAATGTAACGGAACCAAAATCAAACCGGCAGAAAGCCATGTTTTGTTAATACCAGGTGAAATATCCAGAAGGTTGTTTTTCATTTAACCCATCTAGCAGTAATATATATGTATGTATATCTTAATTTATAGAACACTGCATGGATACACAGTACTGTACAATCTTTCAATGTAAAAATACATTATATTAAATATATATAGTATAACTATACACAGATTTAGTGTGGTAAGACATACAGAAGGAATGAGGGCCCTGCCCTGTAGAGCTTACATTCTATGCTGGTGGATAACATACATGCACAAATTAGAGGGCAAAAGTGCATAAGGTTTAGGCACTGGCCCTTAAGTGCCAGCACTGGACCAGAAAATGATAGGGTATTCCTTACACAGAAATTCAGGGATAGAATTCCAAAGGTACGGAGCGTCCGGCCTACCTCCCCCCGGGAAAATGCCCCTAACTTGTTAGTCACCCCTCCGTGCAGGTCCTCTCTTGCCGATTACATGGGCGCCATCTATGTCCGAGCGCTCTTCTCCCTGTGCTGATTGGCGGTTGGCGCGTGTGCCTGAATTTCATGAAGATCGGATGAAGATGGTGCCCGTGAACTCGGCAAGAGAGGACTTGCATGGAGGGGTGTCGCTATATAAATAAATGATGATGATGCCATCAATAGCCACATTTGGGTGGGAAGACCTGTTTCAGCTAGGGTCAGTTTGAGGTGGCGATTTAGGTCTGAATGTCAGCGGTTAGTGAATGGGTTTCTAAAGAGGAGATTTATCAAATTTAGAGGTTACAGTTTACCATCAAAAGATTCACCCACTTTCTAGTCATGCTTATGTGTATTTATCAAATGTTAAAATCATTGATAAATACTTCCACCCACTGATAAATACATTTCTAAAAATAGAGTAGAAAATGTTTGAGTTTTCCTGTGAGGAGCTCTAATCTCACATTTCGATAAATCTACCCCATAGACGGAGGGGGATTTTTGTGCTTGGAGAGGCTACTTAACCCTTTCCTTGTTTTAATTCTACCTCTCTGCTTATGCCTTGTAAACACAGGGCATATCATAAAAGGAGCAATTAATATGTTGTACTGTGTTAAGTCTATGATAGCGAACGCTCTGTTAGTACCCCAGTAATAAATAAACAAAATGCCAAGAGATATCTTTGCCTTTCACTAGTGGAGAGATGGTTATGTGTAGTGCTTATTCCTACTGCATAATAGACTGCTGCTTTAAAAACAGTGAAAACTGGGAAACTTATTATCTACAGTGCAAGGACCAGACATGGAGTTGCTTCAATTTCCCCTTTGAACGCCTAACCTAACCTTTGCTTAGCAATAATGAGGGATGTAATATTCATCATCGAAGGATTTTACACTGAGAACAGTACTAAACACTCGAAAAAATGCCATTTTAAGCAACAGATGTACACTAAAATTAGGCACAAAACACACAAACATTTACTCAATGCTTGTTTTCCTGGCAAACTACCCTTTTTGTATTCCACCAAAACACAATTAACTATATTTCGTCCATATTTTCATGTGAAAGCTTTCTGTTCCATGCAGACAGTGGATCTTTATAGATGTATGTTTTGGTTTTTTTTGGCAGGAAATAAAGTCTATGTAAAAAATTTTGCTTGCATTTATTTTGATGAGGATTACATGAACTGCACATGGGAACCTGTTGTGGATTCAGTGCCTGCTACAGACTATGTGTTGCATTACTGGTAGGTAAACAAAATATAAACCCCCCCAAATGAAATTAAGGGACAGATTTACTAAGGGTCGAATTTCGAAGTAAAATACTTCGAAATTCGACCCTCGAATTGAAAAAAAAATTGAAAATTGAATATCGAAGCCGAAGGATTTTTCACAAAATTTAGCCGTCGAACGATCAAAGGAAAATCGTTTGAACGATTCGAGTGATTTTAGTGTCCGATCGAAGGATTTTCCTTCGATGTACAAAGACTTAGAAAATAGTTGTAGAAGGTCTCCATAGGCTAACATAGCAGGTTTAATTTGGCGAAGTATTGAAGTCGAAGTTTTTTTAAAGAGACAGTACTTCAATTATCGAATGGTCGAACGATTTTTACTTCGAATAGTTCGAATCGAAGTCGAAGGTGGTAGTAGCCTATTCGATGGTCGAAGTACCCAAAAGATTACTTAGAAATTCAAACTTTTTTAACTTCGAAAATTCACTCCAACCTTTGTAAATCTGCCCCTAAATCTAATATGAGTTATTCTGTACTGGCAGCTTTAATGTGGTGGCACACATGCAGATACGGGGAGATTAGTCGCCCAGCGATTCACATTCTTGCTGGTGGGAATGCATTTCAGGGAGATTCGTTGCCTAAAGAAGAGAAGATTTGTCGCTGGGCTACTAATCTCCCCAAAATCTTCATGTGTGCCACCACCCTTAAATTAGTGATATTTGTAGGCACTTCTAAACTTAATTGAAATGACCTTCAAGTTTCAATTGGTGATGATAAAAAGGCCCAAGGCAAACTTCACCATTGTGCCGCTCTCCACCTGTTCCTAAATTACAGCTCTCATCTCATAATTTACAGGCCTTAGAGACAGTACAAAACATCTTTTGTAAAGTAATCGTTTTGATGATTTTATTATATAAATGTTTCTTTTTTCCTATAGGGATAAACAAAACAGCACTGCTTCTGAAGGGATTATCAATCCATCTGCAAAGTAAGTAAAGCACTTAAGCAAGGTATTTTTTTATAGCACAAGTTAATACTGAGTAACTTGGAAAACATGCATAATAAAATATACATATATATAAATGGTACCAGTTGGGAATGATTAAATGATGCTATGGTTGGGGTTAGAAAAAGCTGTTTAACCCCATAGTTTATTGTTTTGCCTTTGGGACTGAAGGTAATATCAATCTTTAGAGTACAATGTACTTATTTCCCTGAACTGTTACCTTGAAAGCCAGGGATATACTACTGCAAATTGTTATTGCATTGCCTTTGTATTTATCTGGACCCACTGAAATAGTGTATGATTTTATCCTGATTCTGGGGTTTCCTTCACTCCCATAGAGGTGCTTGTAATGATGCAGAACTTGTAGAAGCCATAGTTCTTTATATTAATACTCATCTTCCCCAAACCCCTTCTCCCAGTCTAAATTTGCCTGTACATGGGTGAAGAAGTCAGACTTGACATCAAGGGTTTATGGGGGGGGGACAGATGTCCTATATAGGGCAGCCTAGGGTGCCATGAATGAAATGATGGCATGCCGTCCAGCCTTATGGATGACCTGTTTTATTCCGGAGCGCTAGTGCACCAATATGATTACACACATACGGCCGATCCTTTGCAATGGAGGGCAAATTTGGCACTGAGTTCATGTGTGGTGGCTGAAAACTGAATGGCTGGTGAGAAATCAGATCACACAGTTGTGCCACAGCATTGAGACAGACCATAAGTTAATATACATTTGTTCCCATGTCAAGGGATACTTTTGCCAGTTAATTTCATAGATGTCTAGTTTTGAAGGGCTGAAGGATCATTGTTAGTTAGTTAGTTAGTTACGGGTTGAAAAAAGACAAAGTCCATCAAGTTCAACCCCTTCAAATGAAAACCCAGCATCCATACACACACCCCTCCCTACCTTCACATAAATTATATATACCCATCTCTATACTAACTATAGAGTTTAGTATCACAATAGCCTTTGATATTATGTCTGTCCAATAAATCATCCAAGCCATTCTTAAAGGCATTAACAGAATCAGCCATCACAACATCACCCGGCAGTGCATTCCACAACCTCACTGTCCTCACTGTGAAGAACCTCCTACGTTGCTTCAAATGAAAATTCTTTTCTTCTAGTCTAAAGGGGTGGCCTCTGGTACGGTGATCCACTTTATGGGTAAAAAGGTCTCCTGCCATTTGTCTATAATGTCCTCTAATGTACTTGTAAAGTGTAATCATGTCTCCTAGCAAGTACCTTTTTTCCAGAGAAAACATCCCCTCTAATCATTTTAGTTGCACTTAGTCTCTGCACTCTCTCCAGCTCATTTATATCCCTCTTAAGGACTGGAGTCCAAAACTGCACTGCATACTCCAGATGAGGCCTTACCAGGGACCTATAAAGAGGCATAATTATGTTTTCATCCCTTGAGTTAATGCCCTTTTTTATGCAAGACAGAACTTTATTTGCTTTAGTAGCCACAGAATGACACTGCCGAGAATTAGACAACTTGTTATATACAAAAACCCATTTATTGTATAACTTGCATTTATATTATTCTTGCCAAAGTGCATAACATTGCATTTATCAACATTGAACCTCATTTTCCAGTTTGCTGCCCAGTTTTCCAGTTTAGACAAATCACTCTGCAAAGTGGCAGCATCTTGCATGGAACCTATAGTTCTGCACAATTTAGTATCATCTGTATCAAATGCTTTAGCAAAATCAGTAAATCACATCCACTGCCATCCCAGAATTGAGGTCCCATATGACATTTTTCCTGGAATTCCTACGCGTACCTTACATACAAAACTGAGAGTATAGATGTGGTAACAAGGAAATCATTATTACTATCAGAAAAAAATGGGGAATTGTTCTAATAATAATTTAAGATGCAAAAAAAGTAAATTCCATTATCTGCCCGTGTACTATTCAGTGCAGGTTGGAGGATGGCTTGGCACTTCCTGCAAGTACTCACAAGTGCTAGGAGCTTGTATGAGCATAATAAGCTTTTTTATTCCTGCCAATGAAAAGGTAGTGGTCAGATAGTAAAGGAATGTACTGGGATGCAACTTAGGGTACATTTATGAACAATCACATTGCGATTTATTTCTCCAGAAATCTATAAAAATGTATGGTTTTCCATATATATCAAGTATAAAAACCACCAAAACTTCGAAGGTCGAGGTCCTATAGAATATAGGATTTTTTTCACTAGGAATCTTTTAATAAATACAATGACAATTGTGGCATGTGAGTTTAGTAGTTGTTTCAAAAACCTCTAAAACCTCTAAAGTCTGACCCTTAATATATAAATCTCCACATGTATCTGGGGTTGGCCATGTAAGAAATGTTCAATAATATATATATATATTGGGAGGTGTGAATGAGATATAAACACTATCTATTTCCATTCTCACTTTCAATTCTTTCCCCAATCTTTTTGGTCTTTAGGTGGCCAGTTATAATAAATATGCAAATATACAGAAATGTAAAATATGTAGCTGTAGATGTTCACTACATGCCTCAGATAATTTAAAAGGATAGGAACAACTTTTAAAAATGTAAAAGTTCTTCATCTTCTGCCATATATTTTTAGGTTTGATCAGTTATTGAACAGCGGAACTCCTTGCCAGCATTATATATATAAGGATGATATTCCTCTTGGTTGCCATTTCAAAACACTTTCTGTCACAAGTCTCTTTCTAATGGTGATCAGAGACAAATCCAACACAATTCGTCCTTTTGTAGCAAGTGTTACACCTGATGAAGTAGGTAAGTGTTACCCCTCATAACTCATGTACCAGTGTTAATGTTTCTTGCAGTTTCTAGCATTGGAATTCCTTAGGTGCATGACAGAGAGTAGGTCATGAAGTCATTGCTTTAAATATACTTGCAGCAACCTACTGGGCTTTCAAATAATGTCAATGGGAAGTGTGAGTCACAGCAAGCTTCAGGCAATGTTGGTTGAAATGCCAATTATGACTGCCATCAAAGCAGTTGCGTTTTAATTTAGTTACCAATAGTAACAACGGCTACTATAACTGTCCTAGATTTCCATTTGCCACTTACTGAGGAAATTCATTATGGCATATGGATAATGGGTTCTCCAGATAACAAATGCAATACCTGTACTAGAATTAGAACTTTTTAATTTATCATAAAAGGTTGTCTTGTGAATTTTACAAGTGGTGCATATACGGTCACACCCTCCCTGCAGCCTCCCTTTTATATAAAAATATTTGTAACGGTGACTTCCCTTTTGAGGTTATAAGGACAATTATTTTTAAACATAATTTAGGAAGCGAAGGCTTTTTCTAACTGATATTAAATTATTTTAACAATATTAGAGGTTGACTCCTACCTTCAGCCCCAGCAACTGTGTTCCACTCTTCTCCTGTTCTACGAGGGGCCCTGCATCATTGCACAAAACATTAGGGTTGATTTTATAAACATAGGTGCCAATAGTATCATGAAATAGGGGATTAATAGGTAAGTTTATTTTTAATTTCTTTCCAGACTGCTGTATTAGAGAGGTGGAGTGAAACTGCAAGCTTAGCAGCGGGGATGGAAGCCCTTGCAAAATTATTATTGTGTTTACATAAAACAATGACTCGTTTTAGTAAAGGAAAAAGAAAACATTGCATGGATAGAGCCACAATTTTATATAATCATGAAAATGAAAGTCATCTCAGGCTACACTGAGATTATTGCTGTTCTTAGAATAAAAGAATTCTGTACATACATGAGTCAATAGTGTTTTCAACAGAAGTTTGAAAAGAGCTAAACTAAGCAATAATAAATCTTATGAGAAATAAGCTGCCCATACATTGTATTCTATTGTAATTCATCATGTAACAGATGATGCATAAAACAAAACAGCCAGCATACAAATTGTCAACTCGATGACACAGTATATAAAGACAGTGTAATTAGTGCGCAGTTAAAGGAAATATAAATGGATTTTTAAGGTTAAACAAATTTGATAAAGATATGACAACATCCCTAAATTATTGACCAATAATCTTCTTTTTTCCCTTTCTCAGTAAAGCTAAGTCCTCCAGTCATCATCAACACAACAAGAGTACCCAACCATAGCATATTTGTGCAATGGACCACAACCTTTAAACCATCTTGTTCTTATATAGACAGTGAAGTTGAAATTACAAATTCAAAGGATAAAGAAGAAAAAAAAGAGGTAAGACTATAGCATATGTAGAGATTTCCAGCATTTTGACATCCAGGGTAATTAGTAGCTCAAGGGTATTCACTAAACGATTTATTTGTACCTCAATTCATTGCCAGTATGATTTGAAGTGCCTTGTCCCTGCCTCAAGTGCTTTGTCCCTGATAATTGCTGTGCACAACAAAACTACAAGAATCACCCAGTGCTCCATTGTCCTTATACACAATAATTCTAGGCACATCCCACAGGCAAATCATTGCAAATGGGAGCACTGGGGTGAAGTAAGTTCATGTGCTATTGACCAGGTACCAGACAGCACCCCCCAGCAAAGACCCTTACGGCCTCTGTTCCAGCTGGCCCGCCACAAAGAACAGTCACCTTAGATTAAAACATTAACCCCATATGTAATATAATGAGCTAAGTTTGCCCAGGTTCAACATGACCAGTAAATTCTACCTGCTGATTGGTTGCTATGGGTTACTGCCCCTGGGCAAAGTTAGTGCCCTTTATTACATAAACCCCTAAAAATGTTATTGCAAGGTGACAAGACAGCTTGGGAAAATCTAATTGCATTTAAAATATGGATTTTTTCTGGTTGGCTCCTCAACAACTTGTGCTATAAAATAGTCCTGCAAAAAGTTTCTAAACTTGTTCCCATTAACTATCCTGGCAGTACTGTTGCTCCGGTCAATATCTGGGTAATTATATTCCCCCATTATCATCAGGGCCGGATTTACATAGTGGGTGCCCCTAGGCCCAAGGTTGTTCGTCGCCCCTGTCCCCTCCAGGCGGACAGGAGCAATGGGGATTGGTGCATGGGAAATTTAAAAAATGGTTGTATCTCCAGCGCATCCCCAGTGTTTTTGAACCAATGTGGGTGTGGTTGGGAAGCATGCCGCCCCCCTAAAATCCTGCCGCCCTAGGCCCGTGCCTAGGTGGCCTTTCCACAAATCCGGGCCTGATTATCATTACTTTTCCCAAACTAGCAGTCTTTTCTAGTTGCATCTGGAGCTTAGCCTCCTCCTCACTTACATTAGGGGGTTTATAGCATACGCCTACAATTAATTTGCTTAACTCATTACAATCAGTGAGAGCTCCCCCTATAAGACTTCACCCCCTTCATTTTCTAACATCACCTCCTCCTTTATATTAGCCTTTAAATCCTGCCTAACAAACAGACAAACCCCTCCTCCTTATATTGCCTCTGTCCCTTTAAAACAGGGTATAACCGCTGATATTAACTGCCCAGTCATGCGACTCATTCTGCCATGTTTCAGGCACACAAATCACACCATATTTTCCCTCCAGCTTTTCCATTTTAAACATACATTTAAAGGACCAGTAACACAAAACAAATTTTATTAAAAAATCAATTCTACCCACACTAATAATAGAACTACCCTGAAGTTTATTAATATTAATGCTTTATTAAAAAAAATACTGTTTGAAAACACTGCTTCCTGTCTACTGAAAAACGGCATTAGGGTGACTCACTCTGTAGATCTGCCCTCCACATCTTCCCCCTAACCCGCCTTCTGCCAAAACATGAAGCAATGCAACTTTGGCAGAGGCAGGAATGTGTCAGTGATGTCTGCTATATAACAACGTGTCATTGTGAAGCTACTGCTGCAAACCACGTTGTAATCACTACTTAATGCAGCTTGTCACCCGCAGCTCACAGCCTGCCCACCTGACACCCCCCCCCTGCGCGCCTGCTCTCCTCCGGCTGGCTCTCTGCAGCTCGGCCGCTCTGGGCAGGATAAACCTGGAGGCGAGTAGAATGCCCAGAACCAGCCCCGGTAGAACACTGAGAAATGAGTGGCGACTTCTGGCAGCCATCCCTCCTGTTGCAGTGCGATCTCCACTGACAGCGGGCCAATGCGACTCTGTCAGGCTGAAATCAGCATCCAAATTAGCCTGGGAGCCCTCTCAGCTTGCACCGGGGCCCACTATCCTGGCAGCCTGTAGGTGCCTTGCCTTCGCCTCCTCCCTACACCAATCTCTCCACCACGCATTAATCTCCCTAAGCTCCTTCTTAACGTTGCTCGTGGCACAGGTAATATCTCTGAGAAAATTACCTTGGATGGCCTCGCCCTCAACTTTACACCTAGCACTCTACTTTGAAGTGCTAGGATCCAAAAAAGAATATTTGCTTTGGCCTTCTATAAGGATATCAACAAAATGCCAATCTTTCGTTGTAAAGTGAAGCCTTCTGAAATCAGAAGCTATTTACTTGTCTCATGCCATATACAAAGCACTGCCTTGATACCAAAAATGAGAGTTTTGATTCTCCCATAAGGAATCATGGGCAGAGACATGCAAATCATTCCTTTATGTCCCTTTGGCCAACTATGCATCCAGAACCATTGGTTTATAGCACAGATACAGCCTAATGGTTCAGAGGCATGTATCCAAACTTCCAGACAGCCTGTTTCGATCTTCATGCAGGCTTTTATATAAAGAGAAATTCAATGTGAACTCTGAGATACCATTGGATTAAAGTAAGGATAGTAGTGGTGCTTTTTGCACCCTCTCATCCAAGTGCAAAACAGGAAAGCACAAGCTGATGAAAGTCTCAGCAACAGAAGGAGTTATTATCTCAAAATTGGAAAATCTCCTTTACCTGAGAGGTGAGCCATTAGTCACGTGCCTAAAACATTTCCAGCTGTTTGTTGATGAATATTTTTTAATTTGACACTGGCACAAAAAACAAATTTCAGCTGACAGGAATCTGCACTTCTAGAAATATACATGACTTTTTTACACAGGCATACCTGATTCCACAGGTTCAATCTAATCATCATCATCATCATTTATTTATATAGCGCTGTCAAGATACGCAGTGTTTTATCTAATCCATGTTACCCTTAGGCTAGGGCCAGATGGGGCCAAAATCAGCCTGGTGAAACCCACAGCCCGATTTCAGCCTCAACCACTAGCTGAATCCTCTTTTCTTTTTGTGTCTGCAAGCCTTGTATTGCTCAGGTGTGAACACATTCCTCCATGTATGTACTGTATGTATGCACCAGAGCCGACAAATGGCTTCCAGAAGCAAACAGAGAAGAGGAATCAGCTAGCAGTCGGGGGCTGAAATCAGCCTTTAGATTTTCTGGAAAGCAGAGGGACATAAATTAGAATCCATCGTTAACATAATCCATTACCTCACAAAGGTACAAATTGAGGGAGGGGTTGAAAATGTAAAGGAAGGAAATGTATTATGCATAATCTATAGGTAGGACCACAAAACAACAATGTAAAATGAGGTAAGACTTAAAATCAGGGGATGTAAAATTGAGGTTCCACTGTATGTATTTTCAGAGGAGTACAACTGGTTAATTTATGATGAATAAGCACAGTAAAACAGTAAAATATTTTTGTATACATATAGAGAGTATCAGCAATGAGTAATAAAATGTATTTGTTTCAGCTGCTAAACGACTGCACCTATGCCAGAGAATTTAATGCTATACCAGAGCTAACATACAAAGTTCGGGTTCGGGTCAAACTATCAGCTAAAATCTCTCCAAGTTTATTGTGGAGTGAATGGAGCGAAGTACATGAAATTAAAGGTACAGTTGTATTGCAATGTATCCAAATTGCACTGAATTGCCTACACTTTAGCAATTATATTAACTTCACATTGACTGGAATAAGTTAGGAAAGCATCTATGTCTGACCAGTAATTAATTAATCATATCATATACAATATGAATATCAAAATTCCAGCTCCCAGTGTTTACCATATTTGACCATATACCGAAACAGCGTATGCTAAAAAAAAGTGCATAGTATTATAAAAGCCAACGACTATGGAAAAAAGCAAATAAATATATATATACAGGTATAGGATCCCTTATCTGGAAAACAGATATCAACTATGATATGATTGAACTATAGGAAAGATATCTGTCATGTAAAGTTCATGTAAATCAAGCAATCCCAATTTTACATGATTTCCCTTTCTTCTGTAATAATAAAACAGTCCCTAGTACTTGACAGAAACTAAGCTGAATAAATCCATACTAAAGCCTATTGAGTTTGAGTTGGATCTGGCACTCAGATGTGTACCTGTGGACCTGTCACCCAGACATAAAAAGCTGTATACTAAAAGTCCTTTTCAAATTAAACATGAAGTCCAAATTATTTTTTTTATTAATCCTTTCATAGCTGTAAACATATTTAAAAATCTCAGCTGTCAATCAAATATTGCCTGCCCCTCCTCTATGCCTTAGGCCAGGGGTCCCCAACCTTTTTTTACCTGTGAGCCACATTCTAAAATAAAAAGAGTTGGGGAGCAACACAGTTATGCAAAAAGTTCCTGGGGTGCCAAATAAGGGCTGTGATTGGCTATTTGGTATCTCATATGTGGACTGGCAGACTACAGGAGGCTCTATTTGGTAGTACACCTGGTTCTTATGAAACCAAAAGTTGACTCCAAGCCTGGAATTCAAAAATAAGCACCTGCTTTGAGGCCACTGGGAGCAACATCCAAGGGGTTGGGGAGCAACATGTTGCTCGCGAGCTACTGGTTGGGGATCACTGCCTTAGGCAGACAATTACTTTCACTTTCCATTCAGCACTTACTTTATGTCACTGCACTCCCCACATTCCCCCTTCACCCTGTAATTGTGTAGCCAGTACATGGGGATGCTAATCAGGTCCCCCATTCTGGTGCACAAACAAGATTTTGAGATGATGCAAAGCTTGCCTTAATAACAGGGTCCACAAAATGGTGCCTGCCTGCTTGCTATATTTATGAATTCCCTGACCCAAGGAAACATGATTCTTATCATTTTCATGTGATTAAAGTTTATTTTGCACAACTAACATGATAAAATAGCATTTGGAATTATTTATTAGGGTGACAGGTCCCCTTTAAATCATTTTAAGTAGACTTAAGGATAAACTCACAACACAAAGGTTTTTTTGTGCAAGAATAGGTTAATAAATATTTTTCCTTTAAATTAGAGTAAAAAGCACTGCCTCATATTTAAAGAAAAACGAAATCCTAAAAATGAACGAATATACTGAACTTATTACACCAGCCTAAAGTTTCAGCTTCTCATTAGCAGCAATGAACAATTCAAACTTGTCACAGGGGGTCACCATCTTTGAAAAATTCTGTAACACTCACATGCTCAGTGGGCAGCTGTTGAGAAGCTAAGCTTAAGGGGTCATCACAAATTGTCAAGCAGAAAATGAGGTTTGACTGTAATACAAGCCAATGCTACAAGGCTGATTATTAAATTATGATGCTGGTTGTACTATTTTCTGAGCTCCATGTAGTAATTATCTGTATTAATTACAAAACATATATTGTGACATTAATAATATATTCAGTGTACTGTGAGTCAGTCCCTAAGCTCAGCAGCACAGAGCATGTGCAGTGAATTAGCAAAAAAGAAGATGGGGAGCTACTGGGGCATTTTTGTGAGTACAGAAAAGGAAAAAGTGGAAAAATTCTTCTTTTGTGATGAAAAATCACGTGATTTCCCTACCCACCCCTAATCTACATATGCAAATTAGGATTTGGTTCGGCCAGGTACAAGGATTCGGCCAAATCCGAATCCTGTTGAAAAAGGCCAAATCCTGGCCGAATCCCGAACCGAATCTTGGATTCGGTGCATCCCTACTACATATGGCCACCTTCCTATTGTTTGCATAGTTCATGTAGGATTTTTTGATGCTAACGAATAATGTCACTTACTCACTGACCGCTGTTTCTATGAATAGGTGACACATCTCACTTCTCCTAGCTGTAGTCAAGGTGTACCCATGGTACTTGCTCCACTTCCCCTGTGTATCTGCAATAGCTTGGCAACACCCAATGCAATGCTTCCTTTTGTAGGATGACAGCTACCTTCATGGTGAACACATTGTTTAGCACTTCATTTTTATATTTTAAAGGTTTCTTCTCTTTATTAGAGAGTTTTTGAGCAAAGCCCTTCTCTGTAAGAAGGTCCTGCTGGGTCATATGAGACAGCAATATCAATATACTTTTTGTTTTTCTATTTATTTTAATCACTGGTCAACCAAAATATTTAACTTTTCACTTTTTTTGCATTACAGGTACTGGGGATCGTAACATCACATTTTATTTGTTGCTAATCCTTATTCCAATTTCAGTATCAATTGTGACAATTATCATCCTTATTTACCTGAAAAGGTAAGAACGAAATAGTGCAAAAATAGGAAAATGTCTCCATGCCATAAAAAACTAATTAAATACTTTTTGGAAATCGTCATAACTGCAACTTTTGTTGCAGTCTGCTCCTTCTTGGGAAAAAGGCCCAAATCAGGAGCAGCAATGTTGGTGAAACTTATGGAAAAAAGCAGAAAATAGGAAAATGTCTCCATACCACAAAAAACAAAAGATATAATTAATCCATACTTGTGGCAAAACAGTCTTGTTGGGTTTAATTCATGTTTAAAAGATTTTTTTTAATTTTTTTGATAGATGATATGGAGATCCAAATTGCAGAAAGACCCATTATCCAGAAGGTCCTGAGCATTCTGAAACAGGCCCCATACCCAGGGCCCGGCATCAAAAATCACTGGGCCTCGTACAACAACATTTTCTCTGCCCCGTGGGATAAAAAATTGGTGGCCAGCCCCCCCCCAAGTTAGAAAAAAACTTTGATGACCATGGTCCCCTGTAGAAGTTTTTTTTTTTTTTTAAATTGGCAGCCAGGGTTAAAAAAAACAAAAAAAACATTGGTGTACAGAGGAACTTATCTTTAAAATTCGGTGGGTGATCTTCTTCATTCTCCTCATCTTTTGGCGACTTCAGCTCCCTTTGGTTCAATTTCGGAGGCTTTGGCTCCCTTGCGGCAGCTTCAGCTCCATTTGGTTCCTTTCGGCAGCTTCGGCTCCCGTTCAGCGCCATTAGCATTGGCTTCCTTGAGGTGGCTTTGGCAAATTCTGCTGCTGCTTTGTTGATTCAAATTGAAACTTGAAAGCCACAGGATTCCATGATGACTGTCCCCCCTGTTCCCACCTAATAGTGGCCTTGCCCATACATGTACAGGTATGTGACTTGTTATCCAGAATGCTTGGGACCTGGGGTTTTCCAGATAACAGAACTTTCCGTAATTTGGATCTTCATACCTTAAGTCTACTAGAAAATGATTTAAACATTAAATAAATCCAATAGGCTGGTTTTGTTTCCAACAAGAATTAATATCTTAGTTTGGAGTACAAACGTACAGAGAAAAAAGAAATAATTTTCAAAAATTTGGATTATTTGTATAAAATAGAGTCTATGAGAGACTGCCTCTCCATAATTCGGAACTTCCATTATATATAGACAATGTAGATATGGATATGCATAAAACTTACACATTAATTGTGTTAATGTAGTGTAAATTACACTATTCAAATCCATGTATGGTGTTATCAAAGTATATTTAATATTTATCAAAAAACAGATATGTAAATATAAAATAAACCTGTATTACCGTATATATAAAGTTTGTTTCATATAAAAAGGTATATATTTATATGTACATTTCCAAAACCTTCCTTGTGCCCTGCAGATTAAAGATCATTGTCTTTCCTCCCATTCCTGACCCTGGGAAAGTATTTAAAAAGATTTATGGTGACCCAAGTGAATTGCAAGTAAGTTTTTCTTTTTTTTTTTTTATACAGTTTCTTTATCTCTTTACTTATTGAAACTTATAGCCAAAAACTGGTCCTGATCTTACACCCAACAGTTCAAAATATTTGAGATGGCCAGTGCAAAATACTGCATCCTACCAGGTGGACCAGTTGGGGAATGTCATAAATTGTAAAAAATTTGCACAAGTAAATTTGCATTTCAAATTTAATATTCTTCATTAGTTACTGCATTGCAAATTGTAGTTGCTCATTGCACATTTTTAAAACCTGGTTTTTGAAACAAAATATCAACTTTTTCATTTTGAAGTTTTATTGCATACAAGCAGGAACTATAAAATTCAACGTTTTTTTTCACTGACAGAAGTGTCTGCTAAACAGTCTTTAGGTTAGCAGAAGCTATAGTGAAAACCTGATTTGTGCAACAGAATAAAAATTCCGCATTTCTGATGTTTTTTCTATTTTCTTTGTCTATTATTTTTTCTATTAATGACTTTTGTTACATTCCCCTAACGTCCCTTATTTGCAGATTTGGGATCCTTTGAGTCTGTTCCTTGTCATTTAAAAAACACAATGCAGAGGTTCAATACAAGTAGATATTTAACACTTGTCAATCTGGGACCATAGCTTCCAAGCTGTCTCTTGTAACTAGGAAAACTGAGCTAAGCATGGTCTCAGCTGAAACTTGGCTTGCCCCACAGCCATTTAGATGAGTCATGTTATAGTAGATGATGATAAAATACTCTCTAAGGCAGTCCTTAACCTATTGCCCTCCAGATCCCTGCTCCAAATTACCTACAGCGTTTGATGGGATATGACTAACTAATTCTAACAACAGCCAGAATAGCCTTGTGAATAGGAAGACAAGATTGCTAGAGGATCTAATCATTGCATGCAGGCAGTGCTAATTAAAGACTAGTACTTATGCTGGGCAGTGGCAGAAAATGTAACTACTCTCTGGTACTGTAGACTTGCCCCTTTAGACCGGTGGTAGAATCACAATAAAGGATTATTGGATGGTTGTTTATGTTATGATCCTTCAAAATCAGAAATCACTTTATTGTTTACAGCTTTCAAAGTTACAGGACACTATTTTACTTCCGCACATTTCAGCTTGATGTTGTTTTTTTTGCCTTTAGTAAAGTAAAAGCAAAGAACAAAACCAGGTCTGCATGCTTCACTTTCATGCTGTCAGTAATTCCCTGTGAACTTTGTCCTGTTTACCAGTTCATTACTGCAGATGAATACACTGCTGAAATGACAAAATAGTTCACTTTCAGTCTAAAAATACATGAAGATAAACATGCCAATAAGCACGCAAATATATATATTTCCCTTCACGCCCACAGCACTTAATGGGGAACCTATGAAACAAGATTGTACGTATGTATGTATAAAACCAAAACGCTGAGGAAATGAGCTCTTTCTAAATTTAGCCTCTGAATTCTTTACATCTGTGGATGAAAGCAACTGATTTATTGAAGTGGCAATATACATACCTGTACTTAATACTTTATACAGAGTATAATTTTGCTTTCACACTTACTATTTTACCATTAATTACAGAGCTCTCCATAAAAATAAACCTTTCTATTGAATGTTTTGCCTTAGAGATTAGCTAGTGTCTATAAAACAGGGGGATTATCTGTGTAAATATAATAAAATATCTCTCACAATGGGAGTAGTTTTAATCTCCTTCTTTAGCTCAAGATCTAATAAAAAGCAGTCAGCTGTGTGCAGCTGTCAGGCTCTGTATAGCATTGTTGCTCGTCAGCTCTTGAGTAACTGTTTATTATGCTGGTTGTGTAAATGTCTGTCTCAGTTAATTGTGCAAATGCTAAATGGACCTGCAGAACATTATACTAACACAGCTGTAGGTCAGCAACATGGAGTTCCACAGATTCAGCCTTCTTGCCTTTGCAAATTTTCCTCAATCTCCTTACACACCTTGGTTAGGTGGGATCACCGCCTGTCTAAAGTGGATATGACAGTTAACTATATACAAAATATACTTAATCTATAAAGGCATTATAAAGGAATTCCCAAAAACAAAACCCAGATATTGAGGATTAAATACAGTAAAAATAATAATGGCTGCTTATGCACTTTTTGCTGGACTATTTGAGACTGTTATGATTTTATGAAGAAGTGGTCCTAGTGGTATGTATTTGCTTTAACCTCAAACTGCCCAGAAGATGACTGCATAAGGGTCCTATACAATTCTTTGGTGCAATAGTTATTTTGGTCTCTGGATTATGCTTAACCATTCCAAAGCAGCAGAAGTGAGGCAGCTCCACCCATATTCTACATGTTTTATGGGGAACGATCGAGAAAATTAATGAAAAATTTAATATAAGCTTCACATAATGAATAAGAAGCTTTCTAGATATAATCAATTGACAATTCTGTGCCATTTCTTAAATAATCACTTTTTTTTCTTCACTGTCCCTCTTTCCGCATCTGTTTCTCTGAAATATCTCTTCATGCAGGTATTGGGTGTTAGATTTTAATTGACAGTTAGATCCAATATATCTTTTAGGGGGAACTCCCTTTCCTAGCAGATCTATTGGAGCTAACACACATAAACACAAGATTTCTGATGATATTTAAAAGAGTTAGTAATACATCTTCTAGGCAAAATGAGCCCCCCTCCAAAGCCTATATTAAACTTAACTGTCAACCTCTCAACACCTGCTTGAGGACAGAATAAAGAGAGATGGATGCTGAGAGAAGGAGAGTGAAGATAAAACTCATTATTTCAAAAATGGGACAGAATTTTTAACTGAATAAATTTAGCGCTTTTTTTATATGATGAAGCTTTTATCAAATTTTCATGATGGCTCTTTTACATTTATGTTTAAATCAAAAGTAAGCCCCTCTTATAGGTTAGCTTGTCCCTTTAATGATAAGAAGGATGGGATTAAATTGGGAAATTAAGTGTGAAGCACGGACATAGGACCATCTTGCTAAATATGTAAAGATGAAGACTGATGGACAACTGGCTTGTGGCTTCTCTTGAAAACCGTTTTTTATCAAGTTAATCTTGCAAAGATAGTATACTGTCAGCTCTACATAAACTTCCTGTCTGAGCAGTTAATATCATAACCACTTCCTGCAGGAAAGGTGGGTGAAGCTGATTTAGGCCCTTTAACCCTTAAGCGCCAGAAAGCTGAATGGAGAACTTATCCAAGCGACAAATTATCACTGTGTAAAAAAAATAACAGTGGCATTTATATACAGTATATCCCATGTTTTGTCAGACAAACAGACAGGAATAATGTGAATGATGAACAATCACTGTAAAGGACTATTTAAACTTTTTGGTGTATTATAAATAAAATACAGTTTGCCAGAGAACAAAATCAACAAACCCCTGTTTGTTTGTATAGGAGTTCTCCTCTGTTTAACTGTGGCAAAGTAACTATTCACCCTTATAAATATAAACCACAACTAGGGGGTTATTTATTAATGTTCGATATTTTTTCTGCGACCGATTTGATGCTGAATATCCGAAAAAGTCAAGGTAAAAAAACTTGATTTTTTTAACGATGTATCATGCCTCAAAGCTGTTCCATATCTGAATTCGAAATTATTCCATCTAAAACCTTCTAAATTCATGTAAAACTCAATGGCAGATGTCCCCTTAACCATTTGAAGATGTTTTAACCCTACAAAATGTTCTGAGTTTTTGGGTTTGACACTGTTTTTTCTGCTATACTCAAATTTGAAAAAATTGGGGTTTTCGTGTGACAATTCGGAAGAATTGTGGTTTTTCCCGATCCTACTTTTTCACGTTTTTTTAATTGATGCATAAGAGGAAATCGTGGATTCTAGTTTGATCTGACTTTTTTTAAAAAAAAAAAAATCGAATAATTCGGATTTTGATAACCCCCCTAATGTAGCCTTGCCTCACTATATCACCCTCAGTATAAAATGCTGCACACAGATGCATGCAGGTGCAGAACCAACAGCAATCGCTGCTCACTGCAGTGAAGTGCTCCTAAAATAAAGCACAGAGGCAAATTTATCCAATGTTGAACTGGAGAATTCCATCATTAGTGCTCAGTAAAAAGTATAGGCCTCTTCCATTAGTGCCATGTGATCTTTTTTATGTGTAGTCTAGGAAGAGCTTGCTTACCTGGATTTATAAAAGGATAAACATGCATATAGCAGTAGGATTTATTAGAGTTTAAGAATAATTAGTCTTGTTGTACTTTGCCTGTGTTATCCCTCATGGCATAATACCTGTGTGAGTATATTTTCTATCTGATGTTGCTGGTGCATTATTATGTCTTAGTAAAGTTACACCTATTTATAACAAACTAGTTTACTATGGTTTGTTTTTTATGTGCTTAGAGATGTCAAGATAGTATACAGTAGCACATCATCTGCAGAAGTAGTCAGAGGCATTTGCTGCTTTCTTTTGCACACATGGGGTGGATTTCATCACAAATATGCATTATTTAATGTTTCCAATTGATCCCATGCCTGTCGGTGCATGGATAAGACAGGACACACAGGAGCAGATCTGCCTTTATACTGCTTGTGTAGATAACACCATTTGTGACCTTACCCTCAGCCCTTGTAAATATGCAACAAATGGGGGAAGTGTACACATCTGGGTATAGATTTTAATAACTTAAAAGTAATTCTTTTTATCTGTTTTAATCCCCACAGCAATGGATGAAGTATGGAAAAGTGAATGTCTCGAGTAAACCTGCCAAAGAAGAGATTTGCTCTGTGACTTTGGTAGAGACTCCCTTGTTTTCCAGTCAGGCAGAATGAAAATGAATGAGTGGAGTGACTGTCAATGCATCACTTGCACATGGAGCTACCTATTCCCACTCTCTCAATAAATAGCGTGTGTGCATTAGGAAAAATGTATAAATGTAAATAACACCCTGTTTTTTAACATCGGAAAAACAAATCAAAGATCCCTGTTAGTGACAAAGCAAGTTTGTATAGAAGACAATGTGTGTTCTTCAGTAATATTTTTAAAAGAGATTATTTTTGTTTACAGATATAATCTACAATAAATATAGATTGTTTATTGTTTGGACACCTCAAGTGATACAATCTATTTGGGCCAAAATATATACTGGGGTGCAGGTGTTTCAGAGAGAGCTCACAGTGCTATTTATTGGTAAAGAGATACTAGAATTGCATTTGGAGAGGGCTAGACAGCTCAGGCATTGTAAACTTGAGCATATAACTGCAAAAGGATGGGTCTGGATGATAAGATACACATTGTTAAAGGAGGGGTGCTTCGGAGCTACAGTATTACTAAACTATCACTAATAAAGGGATAACCATAATTACTAAGTCTAGAATATGGCCACAAATTGTCAAAGCCTGCTTCCAAGTAAATACATTTCTGTAGCTCTAGAGCAGTGATCCCCAACCAGTGGCTCATGAGCAACATGTTGCTCACCAATCCATTTAATGTTGCTCCCAGAGGCCTCAAAGCAGGTGCTTATTTTTGGGATCCAGGCTTGGAGGCAAGTTTTGGTTGTATAAAAATCAGATGTACTACCCAACAGAGTCAGTCCACATAGAGCTAGCCAATCCCAACCCATAACTGGCACCCCAAGAACTTTTCTAATGCTTATATTGCTCTCCAACTTATTTGAACATGGCACACCGGGTAGAAAAGGTTGAGGATCCCTGCTCTAGAGTCTTGATTAAATAAAGACCCCTACCTGCTCATATATTGCATCACTACAGTTTTGTTCTTTTGGAGTTATAACAAATACCAAACATGCTAGTAATTAATGAGATGCAAATTCTGATATCACTTTCTCTGTAAAAAGTACAATAGTTTCGGATCCTGCAGGCCTCCAACAAAAGCTGAGGTAGTATTACAATTACAGAGCATGAGATACCAAATTCTACATTAAATGTAATGCTATTACAATACTTAAAGGACTAGTAACACCACACAATTAAAGTGTTTTACAGTAAGCCTCAATTTTACATCCCCTGATTTTGAGTTTTCCACTTTTTCCACTGTTTTTCTGTGGTCCCACCAATATATAATTCCTATACAGTTCCCTAATATTACTTTTTCCCAGATTTACAACATATTTTCTGGATCTGTGAAAATCATACTGGATATGCACTTAAATGTAATGTTATGCTACTTTGGAATTCTGCTTGGTTTTCAGAATGTTGAAGTATTTAACCAGAGAGCCACTTGAAACATCAGGCTCTTCCAATCAGGCTGGTTCAAAACTGTATGGGTGGCAACCCTAGGGCTGCTATTCAAGACAAATAGGGAAATAAAGCACAGGTTTACAAAGTAGATATCAGATAAGCGGTAAAGACTACATATGGGATTTGTTCTTCAACAGGAAGATAAACAGGAGCAAAAAGCAATTTATGGCTCTCTACAGAACTAGAAAATGAAAACCTCTCTCATATAAATATGACACTTAAATTGTTTATTTGCAGATGCTTAATCAAAAGATACAGGCTTCATATGTTATAAAAGTTAACTTTGTAATCACTTACACTGGTCCTTTAAGATGTATCTACCAGCCTCCTTTAGTAGTGTTAGGGCTAGTCCACACGGGGAGATAGCGACGCGTTTGCGGTCGCGGCGACAAAGCGCCGCGACAGTCGCCGCGGGCGGCGCAGGCGACAGTTTTGTATGGGCGCCTATGTAAAAACGCCTGTGCTAACCACACGAGGCGATGCGCTTTTCAACAGTCGCCTGAAAAAGCCTGGCGAGGCATTTTCAGGCGACTGTTGAAAAGCGCATCGCCTCGTGTGGTTAGCACAGGCGTTTTTACATAGGCGCCCATACAAAACTGTCGCCTGCGCCGGTCGCGGCGCTTTGTCGCCGCGACCGCAAACGCGTCGCTATCTCCCCGTGTGGAATAGCCCTTAGTGTCACAAATACAGTGTCTTAGAGATATCTACTCTACTTCCCTCCCATTTTAGAAGTATACAGGAAAAGTACCCCGTACTTCCCAATTTTTACCAAATCAATTCAGATCAATTATATAAGAGCAATTAACTCCAGACGTATTTACTGTAATTAGTAAAAATTATTTTTTATAAATCTGAATTTTTTCACCCTAATTAATTATACAGAATCAATTCCAAGATGATAATGAATTCATTAACTATTGTCCATGCCAATTCCCTTTAGACTGTGTATAATGACTTTGTCTTCATGATATATGTAGTGAGAATTAGACCTCCCTGAGGTGTTATATAGTGATTAAATGAATTAAAAGGAGATTCCACAATTCCATAAATTGCAATGCAATAAATAAATTAAAAATCAGATCATGAGAAATTAAGTGACTGTGTGCAAATTAATTAGTATTGATCATTTGAATTAATTAATCATTGAGCTCAAAATTTATCAGTTGAACCAAGAACAAGGAAATTCATAGAAGGTGGATTTGTCCCATTAGAAATATCTAAATTTTTACTGCCTTTGGAACACCACAAAGACGGAGAAATCAAAGTACCAGAGACTGTGGTCTTGATATTTACCTTCCCTTGCTAATTTGTGTAGAACGGACTTCCTTAAAAAAACACAAATCCAAGGAAGCGGAGTTGAGATAAATAGAATTATGAGCGTAACTCATCAAACCACCACAGTTAATCCCGCTAGGTAATTGCTGCTAAAATCAATTGGTTAAAATAATTTTAACCATTAAAACAAATGTTAGTTTTGCTACAGCTTTCTCAAGGCTTGATAAATTAATTTATTTATTGCATGGCACTTTATGGAATTGTGGAATCTCCTTTTTATTAATTGAATCACTATACAAAACCTCAGGGAGGTCTTATTCTCGCTACATATATCACAGAGAAATTTCATGAAGACAAAGTCATTATACACAGTCTAAAGGGAATTTGTATGGACAATAGTTAATGAATTTATTATCATCTTGCAATTAATTCTGTATATTTAATTAATTAATTAATTAATTAATTGGTTATTTAGGGTAAAAAAATCCCTGTTTGATAAAAATAATTTTTACTAATTAGAGTAAATAATTCTGAAGTTCAGAAAAATATTTGGACGGCCCGGCAGGCATAGGAAAACCTTCACACAAACACCCCCCCCCCACCGCTGATTGTGCAGATCGTGTCAATTTAAAGAAGATCACGGCGGGGAGGGGGATTTCAACATTACAGAGAAAACACAAGCCCCCCTTTTCCCCAGGACCCCTGCTTCCTCTATAGTTACGCCAGTGGCTAAATTGCAAGTGGATCAACTTTATCACTGATACAAAAGTTTTTTCTTTTACCGCCATTGCTACACAGCAGCTTGTTTATATGAACTATAGTATTGTTTCTGAAGCAAACAGATCAGTTTTACCTGTGCAGGGCAACAGTACATGATATATTCATTACTTTATAACATTTTTTTTGGTGTTAATGTTCCTTTAAGATAAATGTTTGTCAAAGAGCAGTGGAAGTGATTCATAGGGTGGCCACTGGTTGAGGGAATAGAGTGTTAGTAGAAAATAAATGTGTGTGTATATTGTAATATACAATCAACAGCAGTACATGGCCTATACCTAGATTGACCTGATTAAATCACCAGCTGGACAATCTCTGGATGAACTGATAACAAGGCCCAAGCTGTATATAATTCATTGTGTCCCGTAGTTTTGTAGTGTCATTTGTATTCACTATCCATGTGGATCTTCTGCACATTTTTGACTGCCTGTGTGTTTCTGTTGTACTGATCTGTATATAAAAATGTACCTCCATTCTTCACATAATTGTTTGACATTGGACATGTAAATATCTGAGCGTTAAAATAAAAGATTTCTGGATTACTATTTTCTGTGTACTATAGATATATATATATAAAGGTTGCAACCTTTCAAATAAATATCATACTGAAAACTCGGGACAGGGAGACCACATCAGAATCAAGTAGGAGAATACTGAAGAAAATGAAAGAGCTGAACTTGGGTCCCTATAATTTGCATACTCTAGCCCATACCCATAAATGATAAATACGTAAGAAAAGACATCTCCCTTAGTCTTTATAGTTTTTGACTGAGTGACACCAATAGCATAATGCAGAGTATATAAACATATAAAAGTTTATTGTGGAGACATATCTAAGGATAATTGCCCCCCCCTTTATCAGTGTCACTGTTATAAATGGTTTATGGTTGTTTGTACTGTACAATGCAGTCTATATGCTAAAAAAACAAAAAAAGCATTTGACAATGATCCTTTACTAAACCAGGATAAAATACAAATTTAATATAAAAATAAATTTACTGAGTATATAATGTAAAGCCAAGGTTCTAACGTTCGCCAAGTGCCTCCACTAGTTGCTAGTGAGCAGAGTTTGGAACTGGCATAATTATTGATTGAGAACTACATTAGCATTCATTAAACATACATAAAAAATAAATTATCTACTTAAAAGTGTCAATAAGAACTCATGTTACATATTAACTACTGAAAGGAAAAGTCTAGTTTGTCTAGGCCTAGGTCATTGAGCTCTAAGCACTCATTTGCTTCAAAATACTGTGAAGCAAAAGAATGCTATCAAGGGCTGAAGTCAAAACATTATGGGGGTTCTCTACTATTGATGTGTGTCAAAATGCTGCAGCATAATTGTAGCAAGTACTCGGCTACATTTGTTTGTTTAGTAATGCATCTCATCATAGGAAAACACCTTTCCTTTCTTTACTGTTAACAATGATGTCAGATATCATTTCTACTGTCCAGGTCAATACAGGTAACCTCCATTGTAGTGTCTTACTGTTGTTTTTTTTACTTTTTGCATTATCCTTGTATTGTGTTTTAGGTTTTAAGTGGCAACAGGCTTCATTCTGTTTAATAATGTATTCTGTTTAATATATTATGCACCTCAAATTTGTATTTTTTTTCTTAGTGACAAACACATATTCTGAACACCATTTTCACATTTGCTCACATTGTAAGTATTTTTAAATGTAGAATGAAAGAAATTGGTATTCGCTGCACTTTCTAACCAGGTGTCAATGCCTAACGAAGTCCCTTTACCGAGAGCCAATATACCACTTGGTATAGATGTGCTGACAACTCCTATAAATAAGAAATTAATATAATGCTCAAAGAAGGAGACAAGAGAAAGGAGTATATGGCGTCGCACAATCTATTTCCAAAATCATGTAAGTGATTGTGTACTAAGACAACGTTGGAATCAACTAATTCATCGGGAATAAAAGAGTAAATCAATTGTGTTATATTGTGGAAAAACTTAGTGACTTTTGTCATTAATTCAATTGAATTAATAAAGTGAAAAAATCTTGTGGAAATTCATTGTGGAATAAAAAACTTAGAGTGCAAAGTGCTTGGTGTGGACATTGATACATGATTGAACCCAACGACATATGAACCATAAATGAGACACCAGATAAAATATAACTTTTAATGACTCCTAAAAATTCATAAATTGTATGGGGAAATGAATTGATAAAAACACTTCAAAAACTATTAAAAAACAAGGGTGGAGAATCGATCTAGTGTGTGGGTGGATGGGGATTACAGCGTAATTAAATCATTAGACTGTTCCCTTCCAGATCCTACATCCCCCAAATACCCTATAATGAATTGATAGTAGAGAAGGGGTACATAGAGAACACTGATGAGCAATGTAAAAGTGGTATAGTGAGTGGGTGGAAACGGTGTAAACAATATAGTAAGAGTTAATCTTTAGAACTCTCTCTTGAGGGCAGGTTTTGGAATGAAACTAAACAGTAACAGTATCCTTTTTGCAAGCGAGTAATCAAAATTGTGATATGTATTGTATTAAGGACACGTTAGCCTTGTGTAGTATGGTGATATGGCAATCGACCACAGTGCAGTATGGTGTGCAAAAATTGTTTTTAACCAACACTGTGTCCTCTCAGAGTCACCTATATTGTATGGCCTATATACCTATATTGTATGGCCTATTCCCTAGACACTAATAAAAAACACCTTGTACTGACCAAAAAAACTGTGTCTCATTGCAATGGCTACACGTGTGCTCGATTGAATTCCAAGCCCCCCAAGTATTGAATCATTCCTCCGTCCCACCTCCCTTTAATTTCTCATTCCCACTATTTATGGTTCATAGGTCGTGGGTTCAATCATGTATTACCAAGCACTTTGCACTTTAAAAGTTTTTTATTCCACAATGAATTTCCACAAGATTTTTTCACTTTATTAATTCAATTAAATTAATGACAAAAGTCACTACGTTTTTCCACAATATAACACAATTGATTTACTCTTTTATTCCCGATGAATTAGTTGATTCCAACGTTGTCTTAGTACACAATCACTTACATGATTTTGGAAATAGATTGTGCGACGCCATATACTCCTTTCTCTTGTCTCCTTCTTTGAGCATTATATTATTTTTAAATGTAAACAGCAAAATAAAAGTAGCAGCTAATATAGATTAGTGCATGCCACCCTCTTGTGGCCAAAGACTGTGTTCTGCTTCTTCTGAGAATTTTCTTTATTTAAGCAACAGTGAACAAAAGCTGAGTACGGGGGTGCCCAGCTGGAATGCTGATAAAAGTGAAATCTAAAAGCTATAGTTTATTTTATATGGATATCCCTGGAACTGCATAACAGAGAGAATGGTTCATATACTTTATCTCTAACCTTTATGTGATTGCCATATGCTTTGGAAGCCAATTTCGGAATCTTTTCAGAAACCAAAACTTGGTAAAGAACATCAAAATATAAAGGCCAGAAAGTGGCCCATAGCATTATCTAAAATGACACATTATTCTAATGCTTAGACTTGTATTCTGCATATTTGCATTTGGCAGCTAAAATTTTCTAATCTGACTGATCCCAGAGTGACTGATATGCATAGTACATGGATCACTTGGGCTCAGAGGGACACCATACACTTACCAATAATTGTATTTTGTACTGCATTATTGCTACATGCATGGCCAACTTGATGGCCATACATGTACCAAAGGATGGTATGTTGGGTGCTTTACGTACCCCCCAGTGATTAAATTCACTTGCCTTATCATACCTCCCAACATTTTAGAAATAAAAATTACCATGTTCATTTTACAAAATTGAAAGTTTTAACATTTTTCTGTGTTTTTTTCAGTTATTACAGCTTTGCTAATGAGGGTGAATTGCCCTTTAAGCTGCAAGTCACAGTTTTCCCAAGGGACCGGTTATTTTATTTTGTTACAATTACTTATTTGCTTACCTAGAAATTGTTACAAAAGTATCTTATCTTCTGCTGTGGCTGTTCTGGGCTCTCTGCCAAAAGCCAATTAAGTTAGAAACTTTGTTTCTTTTTCTGGCAGTTCAGTGCAGAGGAAAAAAGGGACTTTCCAGTACAAATGAGGGACTGCGGGTTGAGCTGTCAAAAGAGAGACTGTTCCAAACGGGACAGTTTGGAAGTATGGCCTTATTGATACCATGGGTCAAAGCCCCAGTTTTAGCAAAAAACTACACCGTCCTGGGGAATTTATGGGGTATTTTACCAGGGAGCAATCTTTTTTTGGCTAACTAACTATATTAGAAACATGGTTTATTTTTGCACAGCCTGTCTATTTAACCAGTTTTTTTATTTTTTACACTGAACTGTTCCTTTAAACTACCACGCCTAACATTCCTTTTGTGCATTGTCACTGTGGAGTAAAGCTTAAATTCATTATGCATGTAAGGCTATAGTAAAACGAGTGGCTTGTTACTATCACTATGAGCTTTACCCCAGTATACATGCAAATGAGACGTTGTATTCTCAGGATCTCAGCCCTCACATTGGTGTGAAGGCAGGATATTGTGCAATTATAACTGTATTTTATCACAATAAATGGGCACAGCGGTTTTTGCAACTTAACCGTAGAACTTATAATAAGAACATAATCCACGTATGAGTTCAGTGATTAGCAGTAACATATAAAATCAGTCGATAGGCATATACTCACAGCACCAATGGTTAATGTAATTCCCTGCAGGGTAAAAGAGAGAGAAAACATAGCATACACAGGAGTACTCCCAGCTTTCAGCCTTCTCCCTAAGTGGAGCTATCTCTGACACTTAGGGGGTTATTTAGTAAAATCTATTTTTTTTTCTCGCTTTATTATAAAACAAATTCAACCAAACTCTCCCGAATTTCCTTAATTTAGCAATAAAATTTGTTGAAACAATTGGTGCAACAAAAAGTCACAACAAAACTGAGTGTCAACTCGAATCTTGCAACTTTTTGGCATTGTCACTCCGAAAACTCGAATTTATCGAATTATTAAATGAAAATCAGCAAAAAAAGCCCTGAAACCATGGAGAATCCTGAAGGTAAAAAACATGTTCCAATTGTTAAAGGAACCATCTGACTTCTACAGGTTTTAGCTGGAATATTTTCTGAATTTGAATTTTTAGCAGCTTCATAGCATAATAAACCTTTTTATGTTTTTTTCCCTTTAACAATTCAAGTTTTTCCCCTTGAAAAACTCGACCATAAAAAATGAAGGCTTAAGATATAAGCCTCTTTAGTCTCTACCAGAGTCCTGCGTGGGTCTGTTTTTTCAGACCAGTGCCCAAACCCGTACCCGCTTACCCTCTTTCTGAAACCAAAGGAAATCCGCACAACCCTTTCCGCATTAAGCATTATGGAGTTATCGCTTTTATATTGTAAAAGGTAGATTTTCCCTTATTGTTCCCTAAATGGCCACCCCCACTGCAGTGAGTCGGGTACCCACAGGTTACTCGCACGGTGGTAAAATCAAATAGATTCAGTCCGAGTCCCTACAGATTTGCTGTTATCCCACGGGTACCTAACCCGATGCAGGACTCTAGTCTCTACTCTGACCAATTAGTACCCGGGATCCTTGTCCCACTTAATACTCCTGGAGTCTAGGCTGCTCGGTTAAAATAGCCCTGAACCGGTCTATCGCTCTGTCCATCTATCACTAGAGTGATCTATCAAAGTGAGTAGCCTATCAATTGCTAGACCTGGCCTTTTCTGGCTTCCACAGAAAACCCTTTCTGCCTACTTAGGTAAGGGATCAGGCAAAATGGACCCTGAGCCTAGACCCATGGCAGATTTCAAAATTAAAATGTAAAAAAATCTGTTTGCTCTTTTGAAAAATGGATTCCAGTGCAAAATTCTGCTGGAGCAGAACTATTAATTGATGCATTTAAAAAAAAAAACATATTTTCCCATGACAGTATCCATTAATACAACTTACTTTTGAAAAGCATAGATGATTTTTAACTCAGCTCCTTTAATAGTCAACTTTGATTTCTCAGAATCAAGGAGCTCTTCCATCTCAGAGATCTCGTCTTAACGAATGCCTTCATCCAGTAGTAATGGTTTCTTGAAAAAGACACAAAGACAATTGAGACATTAGGAATCAAGAATTAGTGGCATTGAAATCCTTGCTGAAAAAACTTATCTTTACATCTACACTGTTAAAGGACTGAGCCCAGACTGGCGAGAGAAGTACAGTACACCTTTTTCCTTGCTTCAGCTTTCATGTCATCTATAAACCTGAAGCCAAGAACACTAAGGCTGACGTTTTCTTTGTATTCAGATGGAGATCTGAAACTGTTGATACCATTTTATGATCAAATAATGTTGGGCTCATGCAAAGGATTTTTTTTTGTAAAAATGCTTTTTCTCATTACTAGTTCTAGAATTTACCCTTCAATTATGCATTTCATTTTGTAAAAAAATAGAAACATTCTCTTTCAATCTTTTTATGCGCAATCTCTGTGGTAGACCTATAACTAGGAACCTGCAAGACTGTAAGCTTATCCAAAAGAATATTTTTACTGGCTCAAAATGCGCCTAGTATGTCCTATTCTGTGAAGTTTGTCACTGTTTCAAAGACTCTCAAGCTAAAGCTCTTGGCCTCCTTTATCACCTATCTTTTCCAGATAGATTCTGGATTTTTGATCTTCTTCTCTCTGTTGGCTTTAACACTACCCTCAATGAGGTTGATTTTCTAAGTTGCTCAAGATGTGCTCATCTTCAGTTCTTCATAAAATACTCAATGGAATACAGAGCTGTACAGTGGAGTGCAGTTTACTAGCTCACTGGTGCCCCTAGGATCAGAGTTTAGGGGTGCAAGCTTGAAGGCCAATTTGAAAATAGCTGAGTAATGTTACTCATTCACAATGCTTGGCACCTGGTATTTTCAAGATAAGAGCACATGTTGTAAATTGGTTTGTAAATAACATGGATATATACCTTCTTAAAGTGGACCAATCACCCACACACAAAAATCTGTATAATGAAAGTCCTTTTCCAATTAAAAATTAAATCCGATTTCTATTTTTTATTAAAGCATTCATAGCTACTGTAAGCTCATTTAAAAATCTCAGCTGTCAATCAAATATTGTCTGTCCCTCCTCTATGCCTTAGGCATTACTTTCACTTTCCATTCAGCACTTCCTAGATGTCACTGCTCTCCACACATTCCCCCGTTCTCTTTTTTTTCTCCATTTAATTGTGTATCCAGGGCATGGAAATGGACATCGGGTCCCCCATTCTGGTGCACAAACATGATTCTGAGATGATGGAAGGCTTGCCTGAATAACAGTGTCCACAAAATGGCTCCTGCCTGCTTGATATAATTATGAATTCCCAGACTGAAGGAAATAAGATTCAAATTATGTATATAATGTAATTAAAGTTCATTTTGCTTGACTAATGTGATAAAATAGGATTTTGAATATTTTTTTGGGTGATGTATCCCCTTTAATATCACATCCAACTTGCTGTCTTCTTACTGAGAAAATGTAAATCAGTCAAAAAAAAAAATCAAGAAATGTTAATTTAAACAGGGCATGAGTGGAAAATAGTATTGCTGTATGTTGCAACCAATACATGAACGTGACAAATACATATATCTTTTCAACCCACTATGAAATGACATACTCCGTAACACAATATTTAAAATACCTTACATTATAAATAATCTGAAAGTCAACATTCATGTTTGTGCAGATGGTTATTTCTATTTTGGTGTGATTCTGGGGAAAATGCAGCAGTTGGTTTAAACCAAAAGATAATGAGAGCATTAGTGGGTTTATATTTTCATGCATGAGGCCCAGTCAGACACCCTGTCTAGCCAATACTACAAAAATATTAAACCAAAAACCATAGAATAAAGAAACCAATGAGCAAGTCCTTTCTAAGAAAAGCATCTACCAAATAGATATAAATAGTTTTACCCATTCATTTTTTATTTTTATTTTCTTGTTGGGAAAAGCAGAGCCACACACTAAACTGAGACCACATGAACAGGAATGTGCAGGTCCTGCCTTAAAGCTTCTCAGTGGTTAATGGTTGAACTATGGGATTCTGCATGGAGCTTCTGACACACAGTATTAGCTGTTATTTACAGATCTGAAGCTTAAGCTTAACTACCAATATGAAAAGAATAAAATAACAACGCTGTGCAATATGTTGGCGCTCTATGCATGTTTATAATAATAAAATGCAGTAACATAACAAGGTGGGGGTGGGCGCGGGGGTGTGCCGTGCAGCCGCTCCACCCCCACCGTGTCGATTTTATTTGCGGCTGCAGCTGGCTACAGCGGGCGGAGCGATCTGCTGGGGGGCCCGGTGGGGGTGTGGGTCCTGGTCCTATCGCACCCACTGCTCCCCCAGTAGTTACACCACTGATAAAATGTGTTTATTGTTGCAAAAGAAGCATCTTTAAAAAGGAAGAGCCACTGAATAAAAGCATAAATAATTCAAAAACCATAAAACATGAAAAACAAATGCAATTTGTTTTAGAATATTGCAATAAACATCATGCTAAACGTTAGTTATATCTTTAAATGCACTGTTTTGTTGTCGTTGTTGTTTTTTAGAGCAAAATACTCAGCTTGTTTGACCTCCGGTTGCTGTTAAACAGCAGCTTCCAGAATCAATCTGTGCAATAGAAAAGAACAAGAAGTAACCTGATTTCCAGTGCTCCTCAGGCATTGTAGATTAACTAAGGGCTGCAAGGTTGGGCTGCTCTATTTATTTTTGAAAGTAAAATTGGGATATTGGGTCCTAGGAATGGCACTGGGCATTGTTTTTAATTATATAATATTAATTTCATTCACAGATTAAGCCAGTGTGCACAGATTCAAATTCCTAAAACATTGTTTTGAAAATATATCAGTTTAGATTTGCATTCATCCACAGGGCCATTACTGAGACTGAGGGATCTCCATTTCATTTGCCAAAACCATACTCATCCATACTTTATGGTGCACTGTGATCCATCATTTTAGGAGAAACATTTCTTGTTATCTAGAGTCTAAAACAAGGGTGTACTGGTGCATTGTGCGTGGTGATGTGAAGCCTGTATGTGGGAGGGAGGGGGTTGGATACTTCTGTGTATCTAAATCATTCTCAGAGAATAGGGCAACAGAGAGATTCAACCTGGGAGGTATGTATGTAATCTTCCATGATATTGTATTCTGCATGGACACTCCAAGAACACCACTTGCCTTTGTTCTTCAAAGCAGTGTAACTTTATGGAGCCACTGCAATGCACAAAGGTATAAAAGAAAACTATTGGCACATTTCAGAAATGTGATCGTTGACCCTTTATTAAAAAAACACTTAAACACTATTCTACCCTTACGGAGAAGGAAAGGCTTGCAGCACTTGGGGTTGCCAAATGTTAGGCACCCCAAGTGATTGTATTGACTTACCCGAAACCACAGGCCGGTTCTCCTATCAGCAGAAAACTGCTGATAGGAGAACCACTTCCACGTGGTTATACCAATGAGCACCACAGAGTGATCCACTTCCGTCTTTCTCTTTCTTCAAATTTCCTGGGGCAAACGCATGCGCAGTTGAACGAAATAGCCAACTTTATAGTAAAATTTGGGCTTTTCGTTCTACTGTGCATGCGCAGCTGTGCAAAGAAGGAGGAAGACTCAGTGGTGCTCACTGGTATAACCCCCGGGCCGGTGCAGTTTTCTGCTGATAGGAGCACCGGCCTGGGGTTTCAGGTAAGTCAATACAATCAATTGGGGGTGCCTAACATTATGTCCAGAGCAGGGGTTCTCTTCACCATTTAATTGTGTAGCCAGTACATGGGGATGGACATCAGGTCCCCCTTTCTGGTGCACAAACTAGATTCTGAGCTGATGCAAGGCTTGTCTTAATAACAGTGTCCACAAAATGGCTCCTGCCTGCTTGCTATAATTAGCTCAGACTGAAGGAAACAAGATTCAAATAATTTATATAGTGTAATTTAAGTTCATTTTGCTTGACTGATGTGATAAAATAGGATAATGAATTATTTTTTTGGGTGACAGGTCCCCTTTGAGTCTTCCTTTCTGTTCTTAAACTTGATATTTCATAGTTACATAGTTAAATTGGGTTGAAAAAAGACAAAGTCCATCAAGTTCAACCCCTCTAAATGAAAACCCAGCTTCCATACAAACACCCCTCCCTACTTTCACACAAATTCTATATACCCATACCTATACTAACTATAGAGCTTAGTATCACAATAGCCTTTGATATTATGTCTGTCCAAGAAATCATCCAAGCCATTCTTAAAGGCATTAACAGAATCAGCCATCACAACATCACCCGGCAGTGCATTCCACAACCTCACTGTCCTGACTGTGAAGAACCCCCTACGTTGCTTCAAATGAAAGTTATTTTCTTCTAGTCTAAAGGGGTGGCCTCTGGTACGGTGATCCACTTTATGGGTAAAAAGGTCCCCTGTATTTACTTATGCTGGTTATGCACGGATAAATATTCTGGCTTTATTTATCGCTTAACAATTTTTAGTTGTAGATAGGAATCAAGAAAAGGGTTTTACATAATTTTGGTACATTCAACTGAGATGCACAGATATAGGCTAGAACTAAAAACTTACTTATTAGAAGTTATTTATGGTATTTAGGTCATTTTGGCATTAGAGGGCAGTCTACACTAAGGTAAGCATGCACATACATACAACTAACCAAGAACAATATAAATATAGCAAATCATTATATGATTTTTAGTTTGTTACTAAACAAATAACATTTCAGCTCCTGCAGTTTGCATCTGGCCATAAAAATATAATTACACAGTAAATACGCTTAAACACCAGTGACAACACTTTCACCGTACCATGCACGGTATCTGCCATTATCTGCACACATGAGCTTCCTCACCTACTCTGTGGGGCCTTCCTCAGGGACTCTGCTGGCCCCACAAGGGTGTTCTTTCCTCCCATCACACACAGGGGATCCCCATAAGAAGAACTGTTTTGGTTGGTATCTGCAGTTCCTGTAGAAGAGGTACCTCTCACACAGAACACTAAACTGGAACCGAAGCTGCTCATTTATCTTGCCTGCTCCTGCCTGTTGTTTCTATGATGAGTTTCAGTCTGCCATCACTTTAGTCAGCCAACTACTGAAAAGTACAGATAAACTTGTACCTGGGTCCAAACATTAATATATTATATATTAATATAATATCCATCTTCACTTTGGGTATTCCTATACCACCACCCTCTCGTGGTCAAAAACCTGAGCTAAAATTAAACAATATTTTTTTTTTTCATACTAAAAGATATTTTTGTAGTTCCCTGTGTGATACTAGTGGAACATAGTATCTGACATTTCTCGTCTGGGAGTGAGAGATAGCTGATATAGTCAGCAGAACAGTATCAGCTCCACTCCAGTTCTGTGCAGCAAAAAAGTCTGATTAATCAAAAGGAACTTCAGCAACAAACAGACAAGGGAGGGTAAATTCACTAAAGGGCGAATTGTCGCCAATGAACGCTTCATTTTAGCAGTCGCCTGGTCTGAGGTGGTGAAGGAAACTCTGACGAAATTCGCATCTTAGTGAATTTGCGGAGTTACACCCCTTTGCTAGAGCAAAAAGTGGGATGGAGATAGAATGCGAACGAACGTTATTGACGGTCCCGTTCGCTAGCGAATTTTCCCAAATCCCAAATTGGCGATGTCCCTGCGGATGTGATTTCTGGTGAAATGTCGTTAGTATTAGCCACTTCACCCTTTAGTGAATCTGCCCCATAGACTCCAGTATCAAGTATTAGTAGGTAAAAAATAGAAATTATTTTTTTCACATCAAATCTTCACACGTTTCTTGTGTTTCAACACTAAATCATAGGCATTAAGCTGTGAGCGGTAGATTAATAGTAGTTTACATGCCAGTATAAATGGCTAAATAATTAAAAAGCATAGAAGAAATGGCAGGCACTCACAGATCCCACAGACAGGTAAGTAAAGGACTGCAGACTTTATTTTAGGCAAAGAGTGGACAAACACACTGCCTTGCACGTTCGTGCACTCAGGCACTTAATCATAGGCTTGAATTTGCTGTGTTGGGTGGATCAAATGTGCTTTTGGAGCAAAATTTCACAATAGACAACACAAATAGACTAATAATGGTCACATAGTTTCATCTTTAGAAGAAAACGAAATAGATCAACCTCAGTTTTAAAATCATCACTCCTAGAGACCAGTACAAAGGAAAGCCCTTTATTCAAAAGAGAAATCTCACCCTGTGGTTAGCAGGTGGTTACTTTAATTGAAAATCACTTATATATAGTTACATAGTGAAGTGATGGATTCTGGGATTTGCCTTTCATGGAATGCAGAGGTAGTTTGAGTTCCAGACTTAGGGATGCACTGAAACCACTATTTTGGGATTCAGTTAAACACTATTATATAGGATTTGGCTGAATCCCAGGGCTGGGCCAGGTCAGCCGAGTGCCCCAGGCAACCCAGCTGGCCTTGCTACATGGTTCCCTGGTTGATACTAGTAGAACATAGGATCTGACATGTTTTTTTCTGGGAGTAAGAGCTAGTTGATATAGCAGAATAGTACAGGTATGGGATATTTTATCTGGACACACATATCCAGAAAGCTCTGAATTACGGGAAGGCCATCATCCCATCCCAATTTAAATGAAATAATTCACATTCTTAAAAATTATTCCTTTTTTCTCTGTAATAATAAAACCATACTTTGCACTTGAACCGGGCTAAGATATAATTAATCCTTATTGGAGGCGAAACAATCCTACTAGGTTTATTTAATGTTTAAATGGTTATTTAGCAGACCTAAAATATGGTGATCCAAATTAGGGAATGATCCCTTATGCAGAAAACCCCAGATCCAGAGCATTCTGGATAATAGATCCCATATCAGCTCCAGTCCAGTTCTGTGCCACAAAAACACTAATTGATCAAAAGGCACTTCAGCAACAAACAGATGTGCAATTTAGCATTCAGTATTTGAGGTTAAAAGGAGAAAACCTTTATTTCACATTGAAGTGATAGTTTCCCACTGTTGGGAAAAACATGATGGATTAGCCCATTTTTTCTCACACTTAGGGGGTTATTTATTAAAGTTCTATTTTGTCTGGTTGAACTTTTAAAAGGGAAAACACAATTTTAGAATTTTTCGTGATTTATTCAACTCCGATGGTGTTAAAAGTCAGAATAAAAAATTACTCCAACTCAGACCTACCGAGTTCATGTAGAAGTCAATGGCAGACGTACGTTGATATCCTGATCCGTGCTGTTTTGTTCAATAATCGGAAAAATTTGTGGTTTTGGGTGTCAAATCTGAAAAAGTCTGAGGTTTTGTCTTCAAATCCGAAAAAAGTCGCAGTTTTAGGCAAATTTATTAGAAAAATTTGTACAATTAAGAATTTTTCACAATTTTTTTTTTTACATACAAGCATTTTTCGGAAAAATGTATTGATAAATAGGGGGAAAAATGCAAGTGGATTTGGTCAGAGTTTTCAGAAAATAGTGAGAACCTTTTTGGATTTTGATAATAACTCCCTAAGTCCTTATTAGCAGGTAAGGTCTATAGGTCTCTAATATAACATTATAGAACTAAAGTAAAATACAAGCACAAAATAGATATCCTGGAGAATGTGGGAGTGGAGACTAAAACAAAGGCACACAAAGATTCAGCTTTAGGTTCTTCATACAAAAAAACATCATATACAAACTTTGTCCTTTTTCTATTCATCTTTTATGAACTGCATTTTGAGGGAAAAAAAACAGCAGCCTGCCCAAGCTGTGACTCAGGCATTCTAAATTCTGCCTTTCCTTCTTTATCTTATCTGCCTGCAGTGGCTGGCCTGAACAGCATAGATTGACTCCACTCAACCTTGGAACTTCAGCTCTTTTAATAATAATAAATCCTCACATAAATATTAAACTGAGAATGATATATATATATCAGCAATACATCTCTAACTTGGCAAAATTCTGCATAAAGGGGTAGCATTCTGTCAAAGCCTAACCTGATTCCTTGATTTGTTGCTTCGCTAGGTTTAGGTGTCCTTCATAGTATGGTCTGGAATGATACCTATTTCAAATATATAAAACTGGCAAACTTGAAGGAGTTGTTCACCTTTGAATTAACTTTTAGTATGACATAGACATTGGTGTTTTAAGTGGTTTTCATTTTTTGTGGTTTTTCAGTTATTTAGCATTTTGTTCAGCAATTTGGAGCAGCTATCTGGTTTATATGGCCTTGTTTAACTTAGCAACCAGGCAGTGATTTTAATGAGAGACTGGAATATGAAAAGGAGAGGGTCTGAATAAAAAAAGAATAAACCCTAATAACAATAATAATAAGCGTAAGCTCACAGAGCAATAGTCTTTTGGCTGCTGGGGTCAGTTACCATTTTAAGGATGGAAAGATGCAGGAATGAAAATATTTCATATAATGAAGACCAATTGCAAAGTTGCTAGAAATTGGCCATACTATGACATGCTTAAAGTTATTTTAAGTCAATCACCCCTTCAATATATTGTAGCCTTCCTAGAAATGTACATATCTGTGGATCTAATATAAACGAACGCATCACTTTTGTAATATTTCTAGATTATAAATAACTGGATATGAGATATATTTTCAGATATGTGGTCTTCCAGAATTACAATGTAACACACTTTTGGTGAATAGACTTTTGATTCTTGTAGAAAAACTCAGAAGCAGACATTTGGAAAGAATTCTGTCATCAGAATGTTTCAATTAGCTGATATAAATATACAGAGATGAAAGATATATAGGAATTCTGGAAGCCAAAGTTACAATCGCAAATGTATTGCACATTTTACAATAAATAATAACAATAACTACTGTACAGTCATCAGCGATTATTCAATGTGAAGTCAATTAAATGGAGTACAGCTAAAAATAGCTTGCATCATCTTTTATCAACCATAAAGAGATTGAAATGTCTCTGGCGGAAGAAACACGTCACTCATCTATTTTTAGATGACTGTTTCAACTGAAATAATAATTTGTCCCTGCAGTTATCACTAACAGAAACTATTGAGATTAAAGGTTAGGTCATGGTTCTCAGATATATTGATGATAGCATGCATATATATATGACAGATTGTATTGGTATCTGCATTCTCATTTTATAGTAGAACGTATTAAAGGGGTGGTTCACCTTTAAAGGAGAAGGAAACCCCCTGGGCGCAAAACCCCTCCCCCCTCCCCTGTGTTGCCCCCCCTCCCTCCTCCCCCCTGGCCTACCTGTCCCCCCTGGGCAAATGCCCCTAACTTGTTACTCACCCCTCTGTGCAGGTCTTGTCCACGGAGTTCACAGGCACCATCTTCTCCCACGAGGTCTTCTTCCTTCTTTGACCCGCGTCTTCTGGCGCATGCGCAGTAGGAGTATTTTCAGGTACGGATCTACTCCGAATACGATGAATGTCACAAAGTGAAATCGGAAAACATTGTGACATTCGGCGCAAGCGCAGTAGATCCGTACCTGAAAATTATCCTACTGCGCATGCGGCAGAAGACGCCGGTCAAAGCAGGAAGAAGACCGCCTGGGAGAAGATGGCATCTGTGAACTCCGTGGACAGGACCTGCGCAGAGGGGTGAGTAACAAGTTAGGGGCTTTTATCCCAGGGGGACTGGTAGGCCAGGGGGGAGGAGGGAGGGGTTTTGCGCCCAGGGGGTTTCCTTCTCCTTTATGGTAACTTTTATTATGTTATAGAATGGCCAGTTCTAAACAACTTTTCAATTGGTTTTCATTGTTTATTTTGTTATCGTTTTTTTTTAGTTATGTGCCTTTTTCTTCAGACTCTTTTGCAGCTTTCAAATGGGCAACGTTGACCCTTCTAAAAAACAAATGCTCTGTAAGGCTACACGTGTATTGTTATTGCTTTTTATTGCTCTTCTTTCTATTCAGGCCTCTCCTATTCATTTTCCAGTCTCTTATTTAAATCAGTGCATGGTTGCTAGGGTATTTTGGACCCCAGCAACCAGATTGCTTAAAATGCAAATTGAAGAGCTGCTGAATAAAAAGCTAAATAATGAAAAAAAAACACAAATAATAAAAAATGAAAGCCAATTGTAAATTATCTCAGAATATCACTTTCTATATCATACTAAAAGTTATCTCAAAGTTGAACAAGGTAGATTTACTTGCACACCTGCAAGAGTGCTTTAAACCATAAAACTCAGTTGAATATTTGCTTTTCATTTCTTTGAGGCACTATTCACCTATGGATAACTGAACTAGTGCAATTCTCTTATCTCTTGTCTCAGCCCGTTTTGAATCTGGCACGCACTGGGCCATGCATTTAAAGTTGTTTTTTTCTTTCCCTTTTTTGATTATAACCCTTCTGGGTTAATGCCATTTTAGAAAACGGTCCAGAAAATTGGTGCATTTAAATAGAAAAATATATTTCCGTTCAGTGTAATACAGTTACATTTCTATTGTACATTGGAAAAGTGTGGCACCCTGCTTTAAGATATCATTATGCCTGTCCCTGTCTCACCTAAATTTTAGTGAGCTAGATAACTGATTTACAGTTATCAAACGGTTACAATTTTAGACATTAGTTGATACATTACTCGGCCGTTTAAGGCACTATGGAGCATGTTCCCTAAGCTTTACTAAATTCTGTCATGCAGCAACTGTTACAATTTTATACATACACTGATGGCATCTCAAATAATTAAAAAACTATAAAAAAAAGAATTCATGAAAACTGCAATTACCAATTAGGTAGGGGTGCAATGAAGCTGTGCCACAAAATTCAACAGACAAATACAAGCGGTCCTCTGCACTCAACCCACTATAAATATATTTAAGACAGACCTTCTGTGTCTTAAGCTACAAAAAAATGCCCTCCCCATAACCACCCAATTCCCCACTTATTTTAAGAACTACTACTTTTAGCTCATTAGCTGTGCATGAATATTAAAAGAGATATGACCACCCCTATGTTCTGCAATTATAAAATAATAATAAAAGAGTATGGCAGGAAGTGTAGGACTAATTTGCTACAAAGCACATAAATCTTCCTTCCAAATACTGTTCACATAGGTACTTAAATTTTGCACCAAACTGCTGGTTGCATCCCAGTTGCGATTGTTGGAATGGCCCCTTGAGAAGGTGTTACTCTCAGCACTACCTTTACCTTATCTTACACATGGACTTTTTATGCATTTGAAAAGCAGGTTTGAGCATTAACTTATTGATTCCTTTATATTCTGCCTGGTTGTATTCATGAGCGTTCAAACTTGTGTTTTACTCCATTTGAATTAAAAATGTTATGCTCTTGCACTTGATTTGGGTTCAGAGATGAATGGAATAGATGGGTGCATTGCCCCACTATCTGCATATAATTACTTTAAACCAGTAAGTGCCTATATATATATATATATATATATATATATATATATATATATATATATATATATATATATATATATGTGGTCTTGGTTATACACGGACCAATACAATTGTAATATATATATATATTGGAATCGTATTGGTCCGTGTATAACCAAGGCCAACCAAGGGGCCTCTCCAATTGATATTAGGCTGAAAATCGGCCAGATGTCGATTGGGCAGGCTTAAAAATCCCATTTGGGTGAGAATCTTCTACAGGGTTGAATTCTCCTTTAAAGGGCAATTTCACTTTTATTAGCAAAACTGTTATAACACATAAAACTTCCAGCAATGTGTTCAAACTACATAACCTAACAACTTTTGTATAACATGGTAATTAAGGAGTGTGGCCATATAAATAGGCGTGGTCAAATAAAGTTGCCATATGCACATCCATTTTGTCCCTTTTGCCAGTGTTCAGAGGTATAATAGACCCGTTCATACAAACATACAAACACGCATTAGCACTTTGAAAAGAGCCAAGGTCACATAAGACAGGACAGTCACCTCGTAGTTCTAGCACGACAGGAAAGCACTAACCTACACAAACATGGAGGATTCTGGGAGTCTTCAGTCAGACTACATGACTAACATGACAAAATGGCAAGTGTGGGGCGGTTTTGCCTCGTTCTGCAAAGCTTCTGAGCCCTGCCCAGGTAGCATTTCTTATCCCCAGTCACCTTTCCACATCCTAGTGCCTAATGATTGCTTGGGGCGGGGCCGCCTGACATCAGCACAACCCCACGTGACCGGCTTCAGTCAGACTCCGGCTCCACCCTGCGCGGTTTCAGCTGCAGCCTTCAGTCCTCTCCCAATATGGCGCCTCGAGCTCGCTGAGTTTTTTCTCAGGCTTTCGGTTCTTGGACCTTTACCGAGAAATGGTCACAGTGTCGGACTGCAGCCGGATAGCCCCGTATAGACAGAGTCGTTTGTGAGCAGCAGCGGGAAGCCGCAATTCCCGCCCGCACCCCACCGCCAAGCCGGAGTAGGAGGCCTCGACGCCGCCCGTCATGGCTCACTCCCCGGTAGCCGTGCTAGTCCCCGGGATGCAGGTGAGTCAGCGCACGCTAAACCAGTTTACCAGATTCCTGCGTAAAGTTATCAGCCGGGAGACATTTCATGGGACCCGCAGACACAGGATCTTTAGCAAAGCCTGGGCACAGCTCGGCGATTGGTACTACCTGTAGTTATAGCCTGGGCAGAATTGCAAGGGCTGGGATCACCTGATCTCGGAGCTTGGCCATAGTCTGTACGTATAGCCTGCACTCTCTGCTAGTGTCATATAGAAATGGAACCTCAAGAACTGGACAGTGGCGGAACCAATAGCCGGGGCACAAGCGGTCTCTTCCACTTCCAGAGAGATATTTCTGTTTGTTACCTTGAATCTATGTTGTAGTTCTGGCACAGACAAGTACGGGTTTCCCTACCATCCCGTTAGCGCTGAACTTGTGTAATGTAGACATGTTGCACGGCTGTTACGTCATTAGATCAATGATATGATATCGCCTGTGCGACCCCTCAGCTACGACTTCCATGGACCGCTCAGTACCTGTGTCTGATGCTCAGGCAAAGGCGGCTGACTGGATTCTTTTTTGCATTGTCCAACCTTTGAAAAGGGACGATATAAAAAAAAAACCCCAGCCAAACTAATGTCACCAGTTAAAGCAGAGGTCCCCAACCTTTTTTACCCATAAGCCACATTCAAATGTAACAAGAGTTGGGGAGCAACACAAGCATGAAAATGTCTCTTGGGTGCCAAATAAGGGCTGTGCTTGGCTATTTGGTAGCCCCAATGTGGACTGGAAGCCTACAGGAGGCTCTACTTGGCACTATACTTAGTTTTTAAGAAATTAAAACTCGCTTCCAAGCCTGGAATTCAAAAATAAGCACCTGCTTTGAGACCACTGAGAGCAACATCCAAGGGGTAGGAGAGCAACATGTTTGCTCATGAGCTACTGGTTGAGGACCACTGAGTTAAAGGAACCCTAACACCAAAACATTTAAAGTATTTTAAAGGATGTAGTGTTGCCTTTCGCTAGTACAACGTGTGTGTTTGCTTCAGAATAGGGGTGCACAAAAGGTAGATCTGGATCTACCAGTAGCTGGTGATCAGTAGATCTGGATCTGCCAGTAGCTGGTGATCAGTAGATCTCAAGACGCTGTCAACAAACAGCTTGTCTAAATCACCCTCCTGTTTCATGCTTTTCATTCACTTATTTATTTTGTTAAAAGGAAAGTAAAGTCTAAAATAGAATAAGGCTATAAATGCTGTATTTTGAATGCTAAACATAAACATGAAGTTACTGCACCACAAGCCTAACCAAACAAACGATTTATGCTTTCAAAGTTGGCCACAGGGGGTCACCATCTTGTAACTTTGTTAAACATCTTTGCAAGACCAAGACTACACACATGCTCAGTGTGGTCTGCTTAGGGATCGTCATAAATGATCAAAACAGGGAAACAAGCAAAGTTGAGTTCTGCATGGCTGGGAAGTAAGGCGGGGGCTCCCCCTGCTGTTCATAAGTATGATTGTTTCCCTGCAGAGCAGTTAGGGACCGTCTGACAATTCCTATCCACAGCAGTAAATGAAGGGAGAATGTCACTGCATACAGTCAGGTTTTTTATAAAAATGGTGCACATTTTTTAATTAAAGTAAATTGGAGATAGGTTTTTTTTTTTTTTCTTTAAAGAAAGTTAAAATGGGATTTTATTTTATTGCCTTTACATTCCTTTTACGATAACATAATAGTTTTTTTTTTGTTAAATATAGCAATATACATATGAAGTGGAAGGGGGGGGGTGGATTGGCCGCTCCAGCTCTATCGGGAGCTCAGTCACCAGCGTTCCCACTGTAATCAGACTTGCAAAAAAATTTGGAAAGGCGGCACTCCGATTAAAGAGAAAAAGGTGGTTTATTGCAACAGGTCATAGACTGACATTGCCTTGGAGTGCCGCCTTTCCAAATTTTTTTACATTGCAATATACAGTTTCTCATAAATCAATATTTAATAAATATTTGCCGTGGAACTGAATGCTAACAATGCGTTATGGATGTAGATCATAATGGGACAATATCACAGAAAGTAGACCTCACATTAGCAAAGTATGGGCACTCCTGCTTTAGAAAAATAACTATTGTTCTTTAACAAGCTGCTGTGTAGCCATGGCGGCAGCCATTTAAGCACAGGATACACAGTAGATGACCGTTAAGTTCTGAATTATCCAATTTTATACTACAGAGCTTATCTGCTGTGTATTCTGTAGCCCAGGGGTCACCAATTTTTTTTTTTTTTTTACCTGTAAATGTAAAAAGAGTTGGGGAGCAACACAAGCATAGTCCCTTGAGTGCCAAATAAGGGCTATGATTGGCTATTTGGTAGCCCCTATGTGGGGAAAGGGGCTCTAATTGGCACTATATAATTACATTTTTATGCAAATAAAACTTGCCTCCCAGCCTGGAATTCAGCCTGGAATTCAAAAATAAGCACCTGCTTTGAAGACCCTGAGAGCAACATACAAGGGGTTAGAGAGCAACATGTTGCTCACGAGTTACTGGTTGGGGATCACTGCTGTAGCCGTTTCTCCTTTTTCAGCTTTGAATGGCTGCTACCCCATGGCTACACAGCTTGTTTATAAACTGGTTGTGTTTCTGAAGTGAATACAACAGTTTTACAAATGTAGGACAACAGTACATTATATTCTAATTCCTTATTTTATATATATATATATATATATATATATATATATATATATATATATATATATATATATATATAATTTTTTTTTTTTTTTTTTTGTTACTGTTACTTAAACTCCTGTTTTGGTGGGTCTAGACTCAGTGTAAATTAAGCGTACAAGTGCAGCTGGTGTTCTTGCAAAATACTGTAACTGTTCCATATCTAATGCCAAACCAGGGTGGTGCCTGCTACCCTCCAGTTATATATCTCCATGTCTTTGCTTTGATTCCAAATTCTGCCCACAATTGAAAGTCTCATATCTAGCATACCTCTATGCTTTGGCCACAATGAGTTTGTATTTGATTTTTTTTTTTTTTACACGTTGCAATGCAATTTGTTCAAGATTTCTTCCTCCTCTAGTAACATGAGACGCTCAAGGTTGCAATATGCAACTTACTGCTATGTCCGTTAAAAGAAAGAAAAGCCCAGTCTGACGAAAATGAGTCTTACAGTCACTAAATGGTCATGGTGCTTGTGGTCTGACACTTCAATTGTACTTTAACATTTTTATAATATTTATACTGAGATTTAATATTTTTCAGTGAGGAGCCTGAACTGAGCCAGTATCAAGTTCTCAATCCCTTTTACAGAGAGCACACATGTTAATCATAGCACCCACCTGAGAACATCACTGCTGGAATTATTGTTAGGGTTACACCTGTGTGCAACCAATGTTCTTATATGCAGTTGGCGTTGCCTTCATGTAGGATATTGTTACTAAGACAATATCAGTCCAGAACCTTGAGTTTAATTGCAGTGGAAAGAGATGTTTGTACGTAAAATATGTGCCTTCAAAAAGTGTGAGCATCAAGAAGCTCTTGGCCAAAGTTTCAGATAAGCTTCATGGTTTTAACTTAAAGGGGCCAGTCACCCAAAAAAATGATTCCAAATCCTAATTATCACATTAGTCAAGCAAAATTAACTACAATTACACTACATAAATGATTTGAATCTTGTTTCCATCAGTCTTGTAATTCATAATTCTAACAAGCAGGCAGGAGCCATTTTGTGGACACTGTTATTAAGACAAGTCTTGTATCATATAACCCAAAAAAGGTGCCTTTATTCTTTCACAACTATTAGTTGAGGTCTGACAAAGTCAGAACAACAAACAAAATTTTTTTACAGGAAAAGAAAAAAGAACCCCACCAATAGTACGTCGGTTTTTTTCAAACTTTTCGATCTCAAAGTACTCAGGAAAAGTTATTGTGGTTATAACGGCACTGGCACTTTAAAACCTTTTTTAGTACAATTTCTTATGAATTATTGTTGTTAAATAAGTAGGGTGCATCACCTATTAGAATTTTCCTGTCAACCTTAGAATCATAAGTCCTGTATCATCTCAGAATCTTGTTTGTGCACCGGAATGGGGGACCTGATGTCCATCCCCATGCCCTGGCTACACAATTAAATGGTGAAGAGAACTGGGGAATGTGGGGAGAGCAGCAATTTCTAGTGCTGAATAAAAAGTGAAAGTAATTGTCTGCCCTGCCTCTATGCCCAGGGCATAGAGGAGGGGCAGGTAATATTTGATTGACAGCTGAGATGTTTTAATGAGCTTATTATGCTTTAATAAAAAAAGGAATTTGGATTTCATGATTAATTTGAAAAGGACTTTTATTCTACAGATTTTTATGTCTGGATGACATGTCCAGATCCTCAGTATTATCATTGTCCTTTATAATGCATCAGCATACTGCACAGCCGTTTTATATAGTGTCCTATGTTATGGGCTGCTTACCTTGATGCTTCACAATTACATGAAGACTTTACAGTGTTAAGTATGTTAAAGTGTCCTGCCAATGCAAACATGTAAATAGATGGGGGGTCTTGTAGAACATTTTCTCAAACTTCTTTACCTCCTTTTTAGCTTTCTGCCTACCTTCTGATGATGCAGCTTTTGGTTTTCTGATTACATCACTTCTCTCTTTTAAAGTGGGCAGCAGGTAGCAGACTGGGTTGTGGCTTTGGCAGCTTGTGTGTAAAAATGTGGCTCAGGTGTGGATCCACATGATTACACCTATTCATGTATCTAATTTGTGTGCTCTTCTTAGCTTTCTTAATACTAGACCCAGTGCCTGTAATTAAATCTTAACTTATTCATTGTATCACATTCATTGTATCACAATCCCATGTTTATGATTTTTCAGACAGTTTTTAACTACTGGCAAAACTTGGGTAACGCTTTAAAATGTTTTGGCATATAATCAGGTACAGATATGGGACCCTTTATACGGAAACCTGTTATCCTGAAAGCTCGGAACTACGGAAAGGTCGTCTCCCATAAACTCCATTTTATCCAAGGAATCCAAATTTTAAAAAAATGATTTCATTTTTCTCTGTAGTAATAGAACAGTACTTTTTACTTGATCCAAACTAAGATATTCATCTTTATTGGAGGCAAAACCAGCCTATTTGATTTATGTACAGTTTACATGATTTTCTGGTAGGCTTAAGGTATGAAGATCCAAATAACAAAGATCTGTTATCTGGAAAGCCCCAGGTCCCGAGCATTCTGGATAACAGATCCCATACTTGTTTATATAGGTTTCTGCGTAAGCATGAAACATGGCAGACCTCAGTCATTTTTTAATTAACGTTTTATACAAAAACAAGGTTTTTGGTATGCAACATCTTTGCTGTTTCGTTGTGCGCTGCATCAATTACGGGTTTACAGGTATAAAAGGTGTGCTTAATTGCGGTTTGGTGTAGGAACAGGAACAATTACATTAATTTTATGGCCAGTGGAAGAAAGTTCTGAGCGTAATTACACATAGTGACATTAAACAATATAGACTCAAATGAAATACATTCTTATTGCTGCAAAGCAGATTTTAATGCACTGAAATATAAAGGTTATATTAAAGTAATCATAGGCGTCTAAAAAGTATAGTGTTGAATTACCTCATGTAAGATTTTTTTCACATTCAAGGTCAAAACTTTGCTATTAAACTGTGTGTAAAACTGTTTATTGTGCAGATTGTGTCTAGGTCAGATTCAGCACACAGATATTTCTAGAGCATTTTCTGTATTTTTTTTAGTATACCAATTCTTCTCCAGTAGAGATTAACCTGTCTAGTGCCAATGCATCATAAGGGCAATGCCACAAGGTGATATCTATGGTAGGGTATATGCTGGAATTTAGAAGATGCTATATATAGAGGTAAGAGAGATCGAGAAATATATATACAATATATATATGTAGATGGATGGTAGATGGATGGTAGATGGATCGATCGATATAGATAGAGATTATATATAGATAATATATATTATCATCTTCTAAATGCCAGCACATAGATATTACTGAGAAATATCTTGGTTAAAACACTCGTATCACTCAAAAATGCCATTCGGATGCACATTGATTGATTATGCGATTTGCATGTTTTATCCAAGACAATGCACATTAATGTCTATGGTAGGGTATATGCTGTCGTTTAGAAGATGTAACAAATATATTGCACCTTGTATCATTGCATTATCTCTACTTCCAGTTTGCCAATATATCACATGCGGTACTTTACTTGCAGATATAGAGAACTGCATTGCATTAAAGCTGTTTGAGGCTTTTGTAGCAGTTCTTTAGCATTACTTAAAGTGGACCCGTCACCCAGACATAAAAAGCTGTATAATAAAAGTCCTTTTCAAATTAAACATTATATCCAAATTCTTTTTTCTATTAAAGTATTCATACCTTGGCACTTCCTAGATGTCGGTGCTCTCCCCACATTCCCCCAGTTCTCAACCATTTAATTGTGTAGCCAGTACATGGGGATGGAGATCAGGACCCCCATTCTGGTGCACAAACATGATTCTGAGATGATGCAAGGCTTGTCTTAACAGATTCCACAGAATGGCTCCTGCCTGCTTGTTATAATTATGAATTCCCAGACTGATGGAAACAAGATTCAAATAATGTATACAGTGTAAGTAAAGTTCATTTTGCTTGACTGACATGATAAAATAGGATTTGGAATAATTTTTGTTGGGTGACTGGTCCCCTTTAAAGATTTTCTGTAAATCAGGAATCATTATGCATATTTAATATTAAAAGGGGTTGTTCACCTATGAAAAATCTCTTCAGTTTTCTAAGGCTGCCTTTAAAGGAGAAAAAAAAACCCTCCCCCCTACCCTGGTTAGACCCCCCCCCCCAGGCAAATGCCCCTAATTTTTTACTCACCCCTCCATGTAGATTCTGGCCTTGGAGTTCACAGACATCTTCTTCTCCGGTTATCTCCGTGTCTTGACGGAAGTTTTGGTGCAGTTGGAGTGAATTTCCGGTCCCGAACAACTGCGTATGTGCCGAAAGTAAAGAGAATTTCCAAAAAATTTTCGGAGATTTTCGTGACTTGCGCATGTGCAGTTGTTCGGGACTGAAAAATGCACCAAAACTTCCGTCAAGACACGAAGATTACCAGAGAAGATGAAGAAGATAGCTTCTGTGAACTCCGAGGCTAGAATCTGCATGGAGGGGTGAGAAAAAAGGCTGGGGGGGAGAAAGAGGGGGTGGGGGGAGGGTTTTTTTTATTACAGGTTGAATTCTCCTTTAAATGCAGCCATTAGAATTGATACAATAGTTGCTAATATTCCACGGATACTACCGAGAAATGTATACACTAATTCAGTGCTTTCCAACTTCTGTGGTACCGAGGGCCAACATTTTACTGGCCTATGTGGTGGAGGACCGATAATGGAAGTCAGTGTTGGCCACTCCCCCTTTTAAACCACACCGATATTACCACAAGAACTTTTAAGATCATTTCCACATTAACGGTGGTAGCACACCAAAAAACCAAATGGTTGGTGCTCACTGCAGGGAAATCACTCATATGTGAAAAACTGATTATAAAAACATACCCTTAAATCCATATGCCTCATCCTCCCCTGTGGATAAAACAACAACCCCCAACACATTATTAAACACCTTAGGGGCCCTTAACAACAATTTCCAAATGCTAACAAACCCCAAGAACAAATCCCTAACAGGCTTATATCCCACAGTTAGCGTAGGGCAAGCAGAGAATGGCACACACAAGCAGCACTGAGTAAGCAGAGAATGGCACACACAAGCAGCACTGGGCAAGCAGAGAATGGCACACACAAGCAGCACTGGGCAAGCAGAGGATGGCACACACAAGCAGCACTGGGCAAGCAGACAATGACACATGCAAGCAGCAGTGGGCAAGCAGAGAAAGCCACACGCAAGCAGCACTGGGCAAGCAGAGAATTGCACTGGGCAAGCAGAGAATGGCACACGCAAGCAGCACTGGGCAAGCAGAGAATAGCACATGCAAGCAGCACTGGGCAAGCAGAGAATGGCACACAAGCAGCACTGGGCAAGCAGAGAGTGGCAACACAAGCAGGACTGGGCAAGCAGAGAATGGCACACACAATCCGCACTGGGCAAGCCGAGAATGGCACACACAAGCAGCACTGGGCAAGCCGAGAATGGCGCACACAAGCAGCACTGGGCAAGCCGAGAATGGCGCACACAAGCAGCACTGGGCAAGCCGAGAATGGCGCACACAAGCAGCACTGGGCAGGCCGAGAATGGCGCACACAAGCAGCACTGGGCAGGCCGAGAATGGCGCACACAAGCAGCACTGGGCAAGCCGAGAATGGCGCACACAAGCAGCACTGGGCAAGCCGAGAATGGCGCACACAAGCAGCACTGGGCAAGCCGAGAATGGCGCACACAAGCAGCACTGGCAAGCCGAGAATGGCGCACACAAGCAGCACTGGGCAAGCCGAGAATGGCGCACACAAGCAGCACTGGGCAAGCCGAGAATGGCGCACACAAGCAGCACTGGGCAAGCCGAGAATGGCGCACACAAGCAGCACTGGGCAAGCCGAGAATGGCGCACACAAGCAGCACTGGGCAAGCCGAGAATGGCGCACACAAGCAGCACTGGGCAAGCCGAGAATGGCGCACACAAGCAGCACTGGGCAAGCCGAGAATGGCGCACACAAGCAGCCACTGGCAAGCCGAGAATGGCGCACACAAGCAGCACTGGGCAAGCCGAGAATGGCGCACACAAGCAGCACTGGGCAAGCCGAGAATGGCACACACAAGCAGCACTGGGCAAGCAGAGAATGGCACACACGGAGTGAAGCAGAACAGAGCTGGAGACAGGGAAAGCTATCAGTCTAATATGTACTACATACAGTGACACAGTGCTGGTTCCCCATTAGCATTTTGAATAAGGTGTGAACAGATGAACAATGTGGACAGTTTCAGTCTGGGTCTCCAGTATGAACAGTACAGGGTTTTATGATGTGAACAATAGAGGTGTCACAGGTGTGAACAATACATGGGATTTGAGGTTTAAACAATGCAGGGGCCAGTTCATCTCTGTAGTGATACCTTTTAAATTTTACATATGGTAAGCAGACACAGCATGTGGGGGGGCCACAGAAGGGGGGGGTCGCGGGCCACATGTGGGACAGTTGGACAGCCCTGCATTAATTGTTTGAACTAAATGTAGCAAATTGTAACAGTTTGGAATTATCCTGGTTTACTGAGCTGCCAAACTAAAACCCCAGAGACACGGACATTAAACTAACTTCAATTTTGTGAAAACAGTAAAAAAATAAGGATATTTGCTTGGATATTTTTTTGAATATACTTTGGTTTTTTGGTGAAATGTTGGCAACTCTGATGGTAAGCACTTTTTAATAGCTAGGTGTTTAGTAAATTACTCTTTCTAAACAGAATAGCAATCTGCTTTTTGTCCCCATACCATTTTTTTTGTTGCTTTATTTATTGGTTATCATCCAATTCATTGCCAGATTTCATTACAATAGTAACATAGTAAGTTAGGTTGAAAAAAGACATATGTCCATCCTTTGAACTCTATTTTAACCTGCCTAACTGCTAGTTGATCCAGTGGAAGGCAATAAACCCCACCTGAAGCCTCTCCAATTTGCCTCAGAGGGGGAAAATCCTTCCTGACTCCAAAATGGCAATCAGACTAGTTCCTGGATCAACTTGTACTATGAGCTATCTCCCATAACCCTGTATTCCCTCACTTGCTAAAAAGCCATCCAACCCCTTCTTAAAGCTATCTAATGTATCAGCCTGTACCACTGATTCAGGGAGAGAATTCCACAGCTTCACAGCTCTTACTGTAAAAAAAAACCCTTCTGAATATTTAGATGGAACCTTTTCTTCTAAGCTGGAAAGACCTACTGTTAAAGCATTAGAGAGTTTATTATATGTATTTATACATAGTTATATCACCCCTTAAGCACCTCTTCACCAGCGTTAACATCCCTAATTTGACGATAGCTAAAATTTTCCATACCTTTTACCAGCGTTGTTGCCCTTCTCTGGACCCTCTCTAATTCAATAATGTCCTGTTAGAGCACTGGAGACCAAAACTGTACGGCATATTCTAGATGGGGTCTTACCAGTGCTCTATACAGTCCCGTGAATCTATGCCCCTTTTAATACAGCTCAAGACCTTATTTGCCCGTGATGCTGCTGACTGGCATTGCTTGCTACAGCCAAGTTTATGATCTACAAGGACACCAAGGTCCGTATCCATTATGGATTTGCCTAGTTCAGTCCCATTAATGGTATAAGTGGCTTGGATATTTTGACATCCAAGGTGCATGACTTTACATTTATCAACATTGAATCTCATTTGCCACTTGGCTGCCCAGATTACCAGTTTGTCAAGATCATGTTGCAAGGATGCCGCATCCTGGATGGAATTAATTGGGCTGGATAGTTTTGTGTCATCTGCAAACACTGATACATTACTTACAGTACCCTCCCCATAGTCATTAATGAACAAGTTAAATAAAAGTGGACCCAATACAGAGCCCTGAGGGACCCCACTTAGAACCTTACTCCAATCAGAGAATGTCGCATTAACAACCACCGTCTATACCCGATCCTGTAGCCAGTTTCCTATCCATGTGCAAATGACTTAATTAAGCCCAACAGACCTTAGTTTAGAAAGCAGTCGTTTGTGGGGCACGGTATCAAACACTTTGGCAAAATCCAAATAGATCACATCTTCTGCCCCCCCCCCCCCGTCCATCATCTTACTTACCTCATCCTAAAAAGCAATCAAATTTGTCTGACATGACTTAGCCTTCATAAAGCGATGCTGATTGCTGCTCATAATGCCATCCACTAGGACAAAAATTTGAATGTGATCCCTTAACAAACCTTCAATTAATTTGCCCACCACAGATGTCAAACTTACTGGCCTATAATTGCCACGCTGAGATTGTAATCCCTTTTTAAATATTGAAATGACATCCGCTTTTCTCCAATCCATAGATACCATACCAGATGAAAGCGAATCTGTGAAAATCAGAAATAGGGGCTGGTCTAAAACTGAACCAAGCTCTCTTAGAACCCGGATGTATGCCATCAGGCCCTGGAGCCTTGTTTACATTAATTTTTATTAAAGCTTTATGGGTCATATCCTGAGTCAGCCACTGACTTGATTGAGCTGAGCCATCAGTGTGGCTATGAAGTGAGCCTGTATAGTCTGATTCCTATTGTATACGCTGAAGAAAATAACTTATTTAGCACATTTGCCTTTTGTATATCTGTTAGAACCATACTGGTACCATTATTTAAAAGCGCAAAATTCTCAACCCGCATCTTTTTACTATTAATTTACTTTTTGGGGTTAGTCTTAGACTCTGTTGCAATGAACTCTTCATTTCCTTTCTTTGCCTTCCGGATTGCTGTTTTTTAGAGTGTTTATATTCATTAAATGCAGCTTCTGTCCCCACAGACTTGTAGTTTTTAAATGCCTTTCTCTTCTTTCCTATTAACTTCTTTCCTTCTATATTAAGCCACATAGGGAATACATTTAATATAATTTTAAATGACAACCATTGCTGTTCTGTGTTTTTAGCTGAAAACTTAATGCCCCAGTCAATGCTCTGAAGGGCTGCCATCAAGGCACTAAAATTAGCTTTTCTGAAATTCATGGTTTTTGTTGCCCCAGTGTATATTTGTTTTTTTGCACCAGACATTAAATTATATAAAATTATGGTCACTTTTACCCAGGGGTTCAATGACTTGCACATCTGCTATAAGTTCTGGATCATTTGAGATCACTAGATCTAGAATAGCATTTTTTCTGGTAGGCTCCTCAACAACCTGTATCATAAAATTGTCATGCAACAAGTTTATAAACTTGTTCCCATTAACTGATCTGGCAGTACTGTTGCTCCAGTCAATATCTGGGTAATTAAAATCCATGATTATCGTTACTTGCCCAAACTAAAAGCCTTTTCTATTTTCATCAGGAGATTAGCCTCCTCCTCCTCACTTACATTAGTGGGTCTATAGCATACACCTACAATTTGCTGGACTCTTTACAATTGGTGAAGTACTCTACCCATAAGACTTCTGCCCTCTTATTTTCTAACATAACCTCCTTCTATATATAAGCTTTTAAATCCAGCCTAACAAACAGACATACCCCCTCCTCTGTCCCTCTGAAACAAAGTATAGCCGCTGATATTAGCTGCCCAGTCATGGTCATTCAGCCATGTTTTGGCCACACCAATCACATCATATTTTCCCACCAGCACCTCCAGCTCTCCCATTTTACCAGTCCAACTCCTTGCATTTGCAAATATACATTTAATACTGGTACCATATTGAACATATGACATGTGCTCCTCCCTATCCGAATACATTGCCTCCACTTGTGCAATCAACATTTTGTTACCTGTGTGGTGGTTAAAGGAGAAGGAAACCCCCTGGGAGCAAAAACCCTCCCCCCTCCCCTGTGTTGCTTCCCCCTCCCTCCTCCCCCTGGCCTACCTGTCCCGCTGGGCAAATGCCCCTAACTTGTTACTTACCCCTCTGGGCAGGTCGAGTCCACGGAGTTCATAGACACCATCTTCTCCCAAGCGATCTTCTTCCTGCTTTGACCGTCGTTTTTGGCGAATGCGCAGTAGGAGCATTTCGCCGGTACGGATCTACTGCGCATGCGCCAAAAGTCTCGACGTGAAATCGGGAAAACTTTGTGACTTTTGGCGCATGCGCAGTAGATCCATACCGGCGAAATGCTCCTACTGAGCATGCGCCAAAAACGCTGGTCAAAGCAGGAAGCGTCTGTGGACTGGACCTGCGCAGAGGGGTAAGTAACAAGTTAGGGGCATTTGCCCAGCGAGACAGGTAGGCCAAGGGGGAGGGGGGAGGGTTTTTGCGCCCAGGGGGTTCCTTCTCCTGTAAGAGCTTGGTAGTTGGGGACAAAATGCTTCATCCCCAAGCAACAAACTGACAAGCAATTGCACTTATGTTTGCCCTAGTTAAAAGTTGGTGACCACCACCCCAGCTGTTTCTGCACTTAAAAAGCTCTGGCTAAGCCTAAGGAGAAATGCAGGCCAAAAACCTGCTGTTGCTCTCCTCTTAATTGTGCCTGCACCCAAATACATTGCCTCTGCTCGGGTGCAAGATTTTGCATTTCACAATGAAATGCGCCGCATCTGCCTGCACCCAAGTGCAGGCATTGTAGTGGATTCTCAGCCTGCATTTCTCCGTTCGGTTATTAAAGGTAGGGAATGTAGTGGTATCTTTCCAGTTCTGGGCTATGGTGGTGGCCCAAGGGTGGCTATACATGAGCAGATTTGGTCATGTGAAATGACCGATTTTGGACAAACCAATAAAGTCTATTTGTTATATTGATGGAGGGTAAATAATTGTTAAATTTACAATTGTTTCAACGGTTGATCAGACAGGTTTAAAAATGTTAGTAGTGAAATGGTGAAAATGATCAGTGGATGGAATGATCAGATAATCATCTTTAAATTTATTTTCATTTTGCATGCTTTTATTTTGAAGAGTTGGGTTCAGTACGGATGTAAACATAGGAACAGCGGTTAATATATGTATGATCTTGCAGCCAACATGCTAAGGATACATAAAAAGTCTCCTTGTTAATTGTTAAACATTGATTAATGAATTGTTCATTAAATCAGTTAGATGATTAACTTGTTTGCAGGGTGGCTACAAAATCTGCCTGTGTATGGTCCACTTTACCCCAGTGACTAAAAGGATGTTTTTTTTTTCTCCCAAAACCCATCAGTTAATAGTGCAGCTCCAGCAGACTTATGCACTGAAATCTGTTTTTCAAAAGTGCAAACATATTTTTTTAAATTTAATTTTGAAATCTGAAATGTGGCTAGACATATTGTCAGTTTCCCAGGTGCCTCCAGTGACCTGTGCTCTGATAAACTTCAGTCACTCTTTACTGCAACTCCTTCCTTTCCCCCCAGCAGCCTAACAATGGGAAGGTAACCAGATAACAGCTCCCTGGTAGCACAGGATCAGGCAAAATGACCTGAGGTGGCTGCCTACACACCAATATTACAACTAACCGTACGGTGGTTCTCATGACCATGTATCTTTCCCTAAAAATGTTCATGGTGTGGTGCAATGTGTGTAGGTCAACTGTTACTACAGTTTGACAATGTTATTTTAAGGCCCTGCTCATCATGTTTTGAAAATAGTGTATAGTAGTGTATATGCATGATATAGAGGTGTGTTAGCCACAGTGCAAGTCAGATATGTCCATGTGTAATTGTTACTAAATTCCTGACAACTCGGTTGAGCATTGTTATTTATGGCACCCCTAAATTGTTGTTATCACTTACCTGATACCCCGGGCCAGTGCTCCTGGTAGCAGAAAACTGGCCATGGTACTTCTCGGCAAGTGAGCACAATTGCTCGATATAAAGGGTTCTTTTTATGCATTGCCATGAACAATATTGGAAGATTTAAAGGGAAAGTACACCTTATAAAGTGAATTCTGACATTGGTGCAGTCTGATTATTCAAACACATGCCTCTATTTTTTGGTTTCTGTTTTTTCTTCTCTGTTGCCTGATCTGGTATAAACATTTTGGTGTTTTTTGAATACAGCTGAGAGACTGAGGATTGGCAGTAGAAAGTTACAAGATTAAAAATAATTTCCTTGTAATTTTCTGTTTTGTACTCCTCATTGAGTGCAATCACTGACACTGTTCCATGAGACCATGCTCTTCTTTAATGAAAAATGTACTAGCCCAGATTATATTCCTAGCAGCCCCATGACACCATCCTCAACTGCTTCTAAATCACTATTAGCTGTTTGGGACTGCACAGGTGTAGTACAGAAATATTGTGTCCACTATACAACACATGCCCGTGGTCCAAGCCTAAAGCTGGCCATAGACGCAAAGATCTGATCGTACGAATCGAGGATTCGTTCGATTTTCGGACCGTGTGTGGAGAGTCCCGACATTTTTCGTCCGGCGGAGATCGGTCGTTTGGTCGATCGGACAGGTTAGAAAATTTCTGTTGGCTGCCGATAATATCTCTGCGTGTATTGCCGATCGTACGATTTTCAGTGGGAGACTGTCACTAGCTTTGGTTGGACATAGATATCGTACGATTGCTGTCAGGGGCAGAACATTGCTGATCTGTTCTTTAACTAATCTGACTGGTAAGACTTTGATCTGAATGGTTAGTGGCGGGTCGGGAGATGGGAAAGTCCGATCGTACGATGATTTTTTGCATCTATGGCTTAAGGGGTCACTGGGTAGCAGCTGAATATCATGGTGCTGTAAAGGGCATAATACAGTCAGTGATTAATGGGCATCACCCAGTAATTTTCCATCTTCTTAGCCAAAGCAATTGATCACTTCAAGCCAGTACATACAGTACACAAGGTTAAGCTCTGGAGTGCAGGTGACAAGCATACAGTTAGTCCATAAATATTTGCACAGAGGCAACTTTTTTTTTCTAATTTTGATTCTGTACATTACCAATAACAATTAATTATTTTTAAATGAAACAACTCAGATGCAGTTGAACTGTTGACTTTCAGCTTTAATTCAGTGGGTTCAACAAAAAGATTGCATACAAATGTGAGGAACTAAAGCATTTTTTTAAGCAATCGCTTCATTTCATGGGCTCAAAAGTAATTTGACAAATAAAAAAAACTGAAAATAAAATGTTCATTTCTAATACTTGGTTGAAAACCCTTTGCTGGCAATGACAACCTGAAGTCTTGAACTCATGGACATCGCCAGATTCTGGGTTTCCTCCTTTTTAATGCTCTGCCAGGCCTTTACTTTTTTCTTTGTGGGCCTTTTTGTCCAAAGTTTAGTCTTCAACAAGTGAAATGCAGCTCAATTGGGTTCAGATCAGGTGACTGACTTGGCCATTCAAGAATATTCCACTTCTTTGCTTTAAAGGGGAACCGTCACCCAAAAAAATTATTCAAAATCCTATTTTATCACATTAGTCAAGCAAAATGAACTTTAATTAAACTATATAAATTATTTGAATCTTGCTTCCTTCAGTCTGGGATTTCAAAATTATAGCAAGCAGGCAGCAGCCATTTTGTGGACACTGTTATTAAGACAAGCCTTGTATCATCACAATATTTGATTGACAGCTGAGATTTTTAAATGAGCTTACAACAGCTATGAATGCTTTAATAAAAAATAGAAATTGGATTTCATGTTTAATTTGAAAAGTACTTTTATTATACAGATTTTTGTGTCTGGGTGACAGGTCCACTTTAATAAACTCCTGGGTTGATTTGGCTGTATGTTTTGGGTCATTGTCCATCTGTATTATGAAACACTTCCCAATCAATTAGACTGCATTTAGCTGGATATGAGCAGACAGTCTCTGAACACCTCAGAATTCATTCAGCTGCTTCTGTCCTGTCACATCATTGATAAACACTAGTGTCCCAGTGCCACTGGCAGCCATGAACGCCCAAGCCATCACACTGCCTCCACCATGTTTTATAGAGATGTGGTATGCTTTGGATCATGAGCTGTTCCACACCTTCTCCATACTTTTTTTCTTGCCATCATTCTGGTAGAGGTTGATCTTAGTTTCATCTCTCCAAAGAATGTTTTTCCAGAACTGTGCTGGCTTTTTTTTTTAGATCATTATTTTTTTTTTATAGCAAAGTCCAATCTAGCCTTTCTATTATTGATGCTTATGAGCGGCTTGCACCTTGCAGTCCACCCTCTGTATTTACTTTCATGCAGTCTTCTCTTTATGGTAGACTTGGATATCGATATGCCTACCTCCTGGAGAGTGTTGTTCACTTGTTTGGCTGTTGCGATGGGGTTTCTCTTCACCAAGGAAATGATTCTGCGATCTTCCACCACTGTTGTCTTCCGTGGATGTCCAGGTCTTTTTGCGTTGCTGAGTTCACCAGTGCTTTCTTTCTCAGGATGTACCAAACTGCACCAATATTAGGAGTGGCAAAATCTAAGATTTCTCGGATGTTCTGTTCTTGCAGCTTAAGGATGGCTTGTTTCACCTGCATGGATAGCTCCTTTTACTGCATGTTGTCTGTTCACAGCAAAATCTTCCACATACAAGCATCCCCCCTCAAATCAACTCCAGGGTTTTTATCTGCTTCATTGATAATGACATAACAAAGGAATTGCCCACACCTGCCCATGAAATAGCCTTTGGGTCAATTGTCCAATTGCTTTTGAGCCCCTGAAATTAAGTGATTGTGTTAAAAAAAGGCTTCAACCTACTGAATTAAAAAGTTGAAAGTCTGCAGTTCAAGTGCATCTGAGTTGTTTCATGTAAAATTCATTATGGTAATGTAAGAACCAAAATTAGAAATAAGTTGTCTCTGTCCAAATATTTATGGACCCAACTGAATGAATGCAAGCATGTGTCAATTATTTCAGTTGGCTAACTTGAAAAACTATTTTTAGAATGATTTCACAGCAAGACGTGCTTTAATGTTTTCCTTGGGTAAGCTAATATTTAAAGGGCCTCTACATATTTGCATTTACCTGCTATTAAGTTGTTGATCACCACTAAAATAGATGCTCTCCCTTCCACACTTGGTAAAAGTGTTAGCTCTGAAGAGAACTGATCCACTTGGCTCTGTGTTGTGCAATGCCTGCCTCCATTTTGTTTTGCTTCTTTATTTTTGTTTTTTGTCTTCTGTGTTTCCTTTTTGTTTCAAAAGGAAGCGGTTTCCAGTCTTGACTCTCTAGGCTTGTCGCCTTTCTGGGTTTCTATAACATAGTGGGAGAGCTATGTGATGTGGGTAGCTAGATTTATAGACTGTGAAAGCCTAGAAGACAGAACCTGTGCTGGCCCTTCATGATAGGACATCCATGCTTGATTCTGTGCTCAGCCAACAGGTTTTGTCAGCCAGACCAGATATCTGTGTGGGAGGACAAAACTGTAGACTCTGTTAAAGGGGACCTGTCACCCAGACATAAAAAGTTGTATAACAAAAGTCCTTTTCAAATTAAACATGAAATCCAAATTCTTTTTAGTCATAGTTGTTGTGAAATCATTTTAAAATCTCCGCTGTCAATCAAATATCGGCTGCCCCTCCTCTATGCTTTAAGGTGGCCATACACAAGCCGATAAAAGCTGCCGGCAGGCCGAGACAGCAGCTTATTGGCCCGTTCCCCAAATTATATCTGGCAGAAAATCAGGCAGATGGCAAAAAAGCCCGTACTGCTGCATTATGACCTGATCATTGGGCCCTAGGGCCCACAATTGGATGAGCTAGATATTGCCCACCTCAAGGTGTCCAACTAGTGTCCACAAATGGCTCCTGCCTTTTTGATATTAGGAGTTCCCAGACTGTAAGAAACGAGATTCAATTAATTTATATAGTTTATAAAAGTTCATTTTGCTTGACTAACGTGATAAAATAGGATTTGTAATATTTTTTTCAATTGACCGGTCCCCTTTAAGTGTAGCTGAGATAGTAGGTAAAATTGGCCTTATGTATGTCCAAATTAAATATAACTAGTTTTTTTGTAACAAATTAAAGTGTGGCTATAAAGTGAGTTTTTGGGTATGTATATGCACAAGTAAATGTCCGTGCTAACAATTTTCTTTAATCGATTGCTCATTTGTTAGTGATATATTTTACTGATCCTTTAAAATATAAAATCTCCTATTGCTGTTGTGTGCAGGGGAATACCCTCAGGATAGTCTGCAGAATATAAATATCCTTTAAAGGTTTCCTTATATCTGCTTCATTATACCTGTTGACGTCTTATAATTAACAAAAGGTTTGATCATGTCTTTGTGCTTCTCAACATTTTGGAATGTGATTGTTCTGCTCCAATGGCCTTATGAATTCCCGATTTACATTTTATCTTAACTGACTGGGCACTCCATAATTAGATATACAGTGCTAATATACAATAATGAGTGAAAGTGATCCAAGAAGACTCTAGAAACCATTTTGGTACGGTAGTGTGTGTCACAATAGAATTCACAATATTGGTTCCTGTGAAGTTCTGCTTGTTTGCCACCACTGGCCTAACCTGTTCTATTTATGTATAACATCTGTTCTGGTAATTTTGCCTGGTCATGTTATTTCAGAAAGAGCCAGCACTTTAGGATGGAACTGCTTTCTGGCAGGCTGTTGATCCTCCAACTCAATGTAACTGAATGTGTTGTAGTGGGACCTGGTTTTTACTATTGAATTATATTCTTATAATACACAAAAGCCATGAATAGTCTCTAAATTATATCCTTACAAACGGTGAGTTCTGATGTTATTTCTGTCACATGACTCACTGAAACTTGTGTATTATAATAAATAAAGTACCCCCAGTTGTAAAATATGAGGATATTGGAAGTTACCTCGGAGTTCCATGACCTGTATAAAAACACTTGGCCTTCGGCCTCGTGTTTTTATATGGCAATGAAACTCCTCGGTAACTTATAATATCCTTATATTTTACAAGAGGGGGTACTTTATTCACTATATATCTACCAGGCAGTATTGTGTTGGGGAGCTGTTATCTGGTTACCTTCCAATTCTTCTGTTAGGCTGCTGGGCGAGGCAGGGGTGAAATCACTCCTCCTTACAGTACCAGCAGTAAATATTCACATGACTGGGGGCAGCTGGGAAACTGACAATATGTCAGATTTCAAAATTAAATTTAAAAAAAAAATCTGTTCTTTTGAGAAATGGATTTTAGTGCAGAATTATCCCATCGATACGGTCATTTTTCCCATGACCGTATCCCTTTAAGAGCCCTCTTTATCTCAATATTGCTAAAAAAAAAAAAAAATATCCCTAAAATGCCAATGATCTTTATAAGCTTACATTTCCTTTTTTTGGGGGGGGGGGGGGGGGATGGTTTGCAGTTGTCTATTTTGCAAATGCTGCTGTGTACTGCGGTTCTTTGTGATGAGCATTAATAAATCGGCTAATGTGTAACCTTACCCTAAAAGCTCATCATCAATCTATAATGATCATTAGTATACAGTATATTAAATTAAATCCTTTTTCCTCCTTGTAAACTTGAATCCCATGACTATGGGCAAAGTTACCTTTTGGAGGAAATAGTATAAATATTTTATACTGTTGGCCAACTATGGGGATTTAGCATCCCATACTACTTGTTCTGATTTGGTTTGGTTTGGGATAACATCCAGAAGCTTAGACATAGTTCTATATATTGATAACTGTTTATTAAAATGTTTTAAACATATCCTTCAAGTACCATTATTCCTGACGACATGGAATTTAAAGGGGTTGTCCACCTGCCAAACACTTTTTTCAGTTGAGTTGTTTTCAGATTGTTCACCTTAAACAAACACTTTTTATTCAATTCAAACTTTCCATCTTTTATTTTTTACAGTTCTCCAAAAATGTAAGTATAAAGTTTAATGTTCGTGTTGCTAATGTTTCAGTCTGCAGCTCCGTAATCCAGGAACATTCTGAACTGTTCCAGTTCGCTACATTTAGTTGATACATTTCTCAGCAGCATCTGAAGAATATTAGCAACTATTGTATCAATTATAACAGCTGCCTTTAAAGGGGAACTCCACACAAACATAGCTTTTTGAAAAGTAAACATAATTTCAAGCAACTTTGCAATATACATATTAAAAAAAATATGCAGACTTTTCATGATTTTTAATGGTTAGGAACAGTTCCCGAAGCCTAGCCCCCTGCTCTCCTGCTGATTTGTCTGACTACTTTGCTGCGCTGACTGACTACTGTTACTTTGTATAAGCAGCCACCTGTCCTTAGCCTGCATCCTGTATGCTGTGGAGAAGTTGTTACAATTTGTAACATCAGTGTTTAGTCCCTCCTTCCCTGCCAGTATTTAAAATGATGCAGAAAGAGAAGAACTTTTAAACAGCTGGATTTCAGCATAGAAAATGGCATTTATTCATACTTTTTGAAGAAACCAGTAACTGTGATGAGTATATTAGGGTTTCTGTGTTATATGGGCTTCTTTATCAAATTTTGGTTTGAAAGCTGCAGTTCCCCTTTAATGAAACACGGGTTTTCTGCTCAGCTGGGACAAAGGTGTTTTGACATTCAATAATATTGAGTGTCTGAAAGTCCCCTTTTTCTTTCTAGTGTTTTGCTTTATTAAAAGTGCAGAGCACCACTAATATGCCTGGTACAACCTGTGCCAATTATGATTACCGGTATATATGACATTTTATGTTGTTACTGGCCTATTAAAAGCATATACTGTTCCCTGCTAAGGATGAAGAGCTGATTTATGTTAGTACAGATATAGGATCTCTTATCCGTAAACCCGATATCCAGAAAGCTCCAAATTACGGAGTGGACTTCATTTTATCCAAATAATCCAAATTTAATTTTTTTAAAAAAGTCACTGTAATTAAACAACAGCTTGTACTTGATCCCAACTAAGATATAATTAATCCTTATTGGAGGCAAAACCAGCCTATTGGGTTTATTTAATATATTAATTTCTAGTAGATTTAAGGCATGAAGACCCAAATTACGGAAAGATCCGTTATCCGGAAAACCCCAGGTCCCGAGCATTCTGGATAACCGCTCCCATACCTGTATCACAACTGATTTTGTCAGATGTTTTGTCAAACTTTGTGGAATAATGATGCTTCTGTTGAAAATTGGGAAAATTGAGGGATATTAGACAAGGGGTACTTTAAAGGTGGCCATAGACGCAAAGATCCGCTCGTCTGGCAACATCGCCAAACGAGCGGCTCTTTCCCCGATATGCCATTAACGAGCATGGCTATATCGGGGGTAATCTGATTGTTTGGCCGTATGGCCAATCAATCTGATTACGCTGTGCCATGGGCTCCGCTGGACGAAAAATATCGGCACACGCCACAAACGATCCGAAAATCGTACAAATCCTCGATTCGTACGATAGGATCTGTGTGTCTATGGCCACCTTAAGGCTTAAAGCTGCAGGTCATGTCACAGAAATTTGATGAAAAAAAAACAACAAATCACAAGGGACATCACTGAGCACCAGTTAATGAATTACAGCACAAAGCACAGTTTATAATGACAAAATGTATAGGATATTCATGGCTCTTGTTTGCTGTATTAAGCATATGTCATACTGTAGATTCCAATTTCTATGAAAAAGTTGAGCACAAAAAAATCTGAAATCAATCAGTGTCTTCGTGATATGAAGGTCTTAATTCTAAAAGGAAACTAAAACTAAACTGGAAAGGAAGATCTATGAATTCAAATGTATGGAGCTTTTTTAACACATTAAGACAGGGCCTTAATTTAGTGTGAGGTTTCATGTCTCACTATGTGACCTGACTGACTGAATGTGGACCTTTGCTTGTATGGCCATTTTGTGATCAACTGACTCAAACCCATACATGTTACATGTAAAGCTAGGTGCAGAAATGGACAGCTCTATGTTTCTTGTGTAAATGGGCCTTTGCTTTTTTTGTTCACTGGAGTGGTAGGCAAAAAAAAAGGATAAAAATGAGACATGAGTGGCACTTAATGTAACTAAAACAAAACATAACAATCACAGTATCGCAGTGGTGGTAATAATGTGTTTGAAGTTGTTACTCATAGCTAATGATATATACTTGTTTAGTACCTCTCCTTGACATGCCTTGACCTACTTTAAGCAAGATACTATGGATACTGTGGAAGAATTTCTTGCAAAGAGTTAGGAGGGTTAAATCTGTCCACATAAAATTAATCAATTAGCATTTTGCCCACAATCATTTTTTTTTCATGCTGAAAAGGCAACACTGCCCCCCTACTGCTTAAAGGCAAATGAATTGTTCAGTATACAAATAAAAACTGGGTAAATAGACTGCAAAATAAAAAATATAGTTAGCCAAAAATTTAATGTATAAAGGCTGGAGTGACTGGGTGTCTAACTTAATAGCCACAACACTACTTCCTGCTTTTCAGCTCTCTTGGTTGCCACTGAATATAAATCTGAGCTGAATGCTGAGGATCAATTGCAAACTCACTGAACAAGTTTGTCCCATGTGGCCCCCCTTAAAGTCACTGACTAACTGAATTAGAGAGCTGGAAAGTAGTGTTATGTTACACATCCAGTCACTCGAGCCTTTATAGATTATATTTTTTGTTGGCTATATTAGAAACATCATTTATCTAGTTTTTATTTTTACACTGAACTGTTCCTTTAAAATTGCATCCCGTACCCTTTTGGCATATCCCTCACCTAATAACCGTCAAGGGTAATTAACATCAAAATACCACCATTTTGAGATGACATAATTCCCACTGTCCGCAATGGGAAAAATTAGTGACTTTGGCCATTTTGATGCTGTTTTCAACAGAGGTGAAATGCAACTTGAAAAACAGCCTCATATGCCTTTGTCGTAAAAAGTCCGTTATTTCTTCTACTAAGGTACAGCTATAACCAATGTCCAGGGTTCCTGTGATATATAATTCAGCAGCTGCTAGGCAGCAACAGGTTAGACAAACCTGCAATAGCAAATAAATCTATCATTACGCAGCTGCTTTTTATACACAAGAGACAAGTACCTGACGAGACTGTGGCCAATGGGCGTGTGATACATTCTCATAAAATGCAGTCTGTCTAGTAGCATTTTTGTGTTAATACCTTTTTGCCCTTTCAAATAAAACTGTTAGTGGTGCCACACCTGTGAGCAGAATGTCACAACTGAAAAGCCTGACGTAATCTGTCCTGTAACATGTCAATGAGGAACTGAAGGCAAGAAACTGACTTAAAACTGATTTTTTTTTTTTTTTTTTTTTTTTTTTTTTTTTTTTTTTTACTCCTAGACCTATAAATCTTCGATCATTGCTTAGTAAAGATTAACATTAAAGGAAAACTATACCCACCCCCAACAATGTAGGTCTCTATAAAAAGATATTGCATGAAACGGCTCATATGTAAAACCCTGCTTCATGTAAACAAACCATTTTCATAATAATATACTTTTTTAGTAGTATGTGCCATTGGGTAATCATAAATAGAAAATTGCCATTTTAAAAAACAAGGGCGGCCCCCTGGGATCGTACGATTCACTGCATACAAACAAACTTCATATGTCACATGAGCCAATTAACAGACCCAGCTGTGTCTTTTGCTTCAACACTTCTTCCTGTTACAGTTAGAGCTGCAGTGTTTCTGGTCAGGTGATCGCTAAGGCAGCACACAGACCATCACAAAAATGGTGGTTCGAGGCAAGAGATGTAAAAGGGCCATATTTACTTAAATATATATTTTTAAGTTTGGTAAGATTCTTTAATATGCCACTTAGTTTGATATAAACTCTGTTAATTTTTGGGGTATAGTTGTCCTTTAAACTAAGAATCTCCCCCTCCCCCCAAAAGATATGCAGCAATACATTAATAACACGGTTTCCATTTCAGTCACACTAATTATCAGTCTTGCCAGAAACACCCATAACAAGGTGAGGCAGCCTCTCCATGTTTTTCCCATTGCTAGACCTTTGATGCTTTCAGTTTGAAGACGCTGCTTTCCACACCATATAAGAAATACAAAAATATTTCCATTGTTCGAAGTCATTTAGTGGTAGAAAGCTTCCCAGCATGTCTCTGGGGTTGTCTTTGAGCTCTCTTTCCCATCTCACGCACTGAGGAAATGAATTTCTGAAAGGACAAAATGCTAGGGCTTATTTGTTTGTCGCTATGATGGCACTCTCCCAAAAAACTGCATGTTCTGGCAGTCTCTCAAGAACTGAGCTTGTAAGCTCAGGTAGAGAGACTCTTGTGGGACATAAAGTCTTCTCCTAAAGGAGCTACAAACTAGGAGAGAAGGCACACAACCTCAAAAGAAAAATATGGGGTGCTGATCCATAGGAGGCTCCCCATCAGGGTCTCCAGAACAGACTACAAAACATTGAAAGTAATAGATGGCACACCCAATTGAATAATTACATTTATTACAAAAAGGAAAAAATAACAAACAATACAAAAATCACATTTCATGAGCCCAATGTGTTTCGACCATAATGGTCTTCCTCAGGGGCACAAATAATAAAAAAAGGCGTTTTTTTTTTTTATTATTTGTGCCCCTGAGGAAGACCCTTATGGTCGAAATGCGTTGGGCTCACCAAATATGATTTTTGTATTGTTTATTTTTTCCTTTTTGTAATAAATTTACTTTCCCCTAAAGGAGCAGCTGTAATAGATTCCACTTTTCAATGTAAATTAATTACTTTTTCTTTACTGTTTTTTTTCCCAGCTGAATTTGAGCAAAAGTTTTAATTGTCTTGAATGCAGCAGTTTGTTGGTTATGTTGTGTAGAGCCGGAGCCAATCCGCATTGCATACATGCAACACCACTCGACGACAGAGCTGTACTGTGTGTGTTCATTTCTGATTGGCTTCCACTGCAGTGCTCGCTGATTTCAATAGGCTGGGAGCCATTACTTGTATCAAGTGATTAAGTGATTGCACACTTTCAGCAATGATGTTGAGCACAATAATTCTGCACCCATTTTGTATCTGTTTAAGGCTAAACTTAATCTTATTGGGTTGGTGCTGCAGTTTGTTTTTATTTTCTCTCTTTTGTCCTTTAAACCCTCAAACTATTTTAGGAATGGGATCTTTGCATAAAGTTTGGCTTTCTGCAAGAATGGACTTTGCATTGTTTGAAAATACCACACTTAAATCTGTTTAAATTATGAATTTATTACAGGTATGAGACCTGTTATCCAGAATGCTTGGGACCAGGGGTTCTCCGGATAACGGATCTTTCCATAATTTGGATCGTCGTACCTTGTCTGCTAGAAAATCACGTAAACATTAAAGGAAAACTATATCCCCAAAATGAATACTTAAGCAACAGATAGTTTACATCAAATTGAATGACATATTAAAGAATCTTACCAAACTGGAATATATATTTACATAAATATTGCCCTTTTACATCTCTTGCCTTGAACCACCATTTTGTGACTCTATCTGTGCTGCCTCAGAGATCACCTGACCAGAAATACTACAACACTAACTGTAACAGGAAGAAGTGAGGAAGCAAAAGGCAGAACTCTGTCTGTTAATTGGCTCATGTGACCTTACATGTGGTTTGTATGTGTGCAAAGTGAATCTTACGATCTCAGGGGGCGGCCCTTATTTTTTAAAATGGAAATTTTCTATTTATGATTACCCAATGGCACATACTACTAAAAAAGTATATTATTATGATAATGGTTCATTTACATGAAGCAGGGTTTTACACATGAGCTGTTTTACTCAGTATCTTTTAATAGAGACCTACATTGTTTAGGGGGTATAGTTTTCCTTTAAATGAACCCAATAGGCTGGCTTTGCTTCCAATAAGGATTAATTATATCTTGTTTGGGATCAAGTACAAGCTACTGTTTTATTAACACTGAGAAAAAGGAAATAGTTTTTAAAATCTTGCATTATTTGGATAAAATATAGACTGCGTTTCCGTAATTCGAGCTTTCTGGATAATGGTTTCCAGACTGATCCCATACCGAGAGCGAGTAAGTTTTTTTTTTTTTGTTTTTTTTTTTTCCTAATAATATTGTTTTACCATCAGTTAGCACAAGCAAAGTCAAAAGTTGAAAATGATTTAAACAATATTGATAATGGCATTGGCAGTTTTGGGACCCGTCTAGGTGGTTGTTGCTGAATATCAAACTACTTTACACAAAACCTGCTTGAGTCTACTATCCATTTTTTAGCCACATTTTTACCTATCGAGGGTTATGTAATTTGATATGGAGGGTGTGACTTATGGACCTGCCGAGTACTGATAAGGCTTAGTTGTGTACTAATGAGCATGAGTACTTTCTCTACTCTCTACTTTCTCTTAAAGAGATACTGACACCAGAAATAAAACTATTTTTAACATAATATCGTCTATGCATGCTATCTATCATTTTGCCATAAAAGAATTTGCAGATTCTTTAATATTACCCATCTGATCCCCCCATGGTCCTCTCAGAGGGTGCGGCCATATATCATATATCAGCAGTCTGTTAGCTTTAGAAACTCTTAACTGACATGTTGAGAAGGGACAGTCAGGGGACAATTCAAGTAACAATTGCTTACAAAAGCAGCCATATCAGTGAAAAATGATCAACATGAGCTATAGGTAACTTTTGATGTACATTAATATTTTCAATAATACTTTTTTACTGTCAGTATCTCTTTAAAACTGATGCAGGAATTGCTTGCCTAAAAACCTACAGCATTATTTCTAGTTTTAACGGCACGCATTCAAGACTTTTCCTGCACTCTGGGGTTTTCACTATACAGGGTGGCTTGCACACACTGCAATATTCAGGCTTCTTACTAAGAAGAAATTAAAGGCAAAACACACTTTATTGCATATTTCCTTGGGCATTCTACCACTTAGTATATGTGTGTGTGTGTGTGTGTCTATATATCTATATACATTGCTGATTTTCCCATGACTACTAAGATGGATGATTACAATTATCCAAGTAAGATGAGAGGGAATGAATTGCCATTGCAAGTTCTTTTTAATCTTCTCCATCTGCAGGTTAGATGGAGTTGCAAGATGATGGTGTTATTTACAAGTCATTCCCCTTTTCTTGGTTAGGACATTTAATGCAAGTTTAAAACTCCATGTGTATGTATGTTATATTCTAATATAATAATTCAGCTTTACTTCAAAATTAAGTTCTTTAATTTAAAGGACCAGTATCACTTTGATTCTTGTTTTTTACTGTAAGGCTACCTAATGAGTGTCAACAGCAAACTATGTTTATCTTCCATTTGCTTGAAATGTATCTATATATTTTTTTTTTTATTAATCTAGCACTACTTATATATACATGACAGTAGTGTTTAACCTTACCGTTAAGAAGCAATTGTCTGACTTGCTGGCTGGCCACAAGCTAATTAGTCTTGCTGGTCAAGTTATTCTTTTTTATTATTTAATTTTTTTATTGATGTTTTTCACAATAAATCAACAATTGAAAGAAGACATAGAGTGAAGAAGGAGCAGGTAAGAAAGAGGAGAGAGTCAAAGGGGGGGGAAAGGAGAGGGGAGGGGGTAATGTTCCTTAAGCAATCTCAGTTCACTTATCGGTAGGGCTGCTGTTCTATAAATCTTTAAGAAGTAGTTGGTACATTAGGCGGATGTTGAGGTGTTGATGAAGAGAATCGGTATTCGGTTTTCCATCTGTGCCATTTTTGGTAGGTGGTAGCGTCTTTGGTAAGTTGTTTAGCGCTTGTTGTTGCGAGTCTTTCATAGGTAAGATTTGAGTCCGTGAGGTTAATTAAGCTTTCCCTGTCTGGTATACTGGTCAAGTTATTCTATGTCATTACATAATGAAAGAAAGAACTTTGGTTAGACAGGCAAATGAGTGGTTTTTATGTTGCTGAGATAGAACCATAAAATGTCATTTTCAAGGCTTTATTACCTCTGGGGGGTTGTGGGTGCTGGATGTTTGTTTGTTTTTTCTCCTGACGAAGATCCCTGTGGGGGATCGAAACGTTGAGGCTTAATAATAAAACATTTTTTTGTTTTTTCACTAAAACCCTGTGAGTGCCGCAATCCTTTTTCACTGCTTATTTCCCATGCTGGCACCCAGGTATTCATTTTGTCTCGGAGTGCACCATTCCTTTGGGGGGGGGGGGTGTGTGTATATATCGATATATAGATATATATTATGGGAAACTCTTCAAATGCCTGGATCATTACTACTAAAAAGTTGCTGAATCTCTGGGCTGGATCAATAGGTGCAGTTTATAAAATATGGCATTTCTAGCCATATTCATTTTTAGGGTTTAGTTCTTAAAGCGGAAACTAAATGTAAAGGACCTCTTACTCCCATGTGAGAATGCTAGAGATTTCATGAATATTTAAATGCTGACACACAACTGTTTTCAGTATCATCATGGTCTTCTTTTGTATTTGTACACTGATGTTCTTGTCGTGTGTGTGTGTGTGTACACACACTACAATAGCTTGAAATAGGAGTCCTTGAGAGTGGTTGTAGTTGGTTCCCGAAGACATGCCCTTACTTGAACAACCTTGTAATTGTGTTCTGTTTTTGAACTTAAACTTGCCGTCACTTATGTTAAACTTACATCACCAAGACACTCGTACGAGCCATTTATTGTAGGGATGGTGCTGCATTCTTCCACAAATAAGTTTTAAAGTAGACATTCATGCATACCTTGCACATTAGTTACTTTTCTAATATTGTCTCTGGTGAACTGTTAGCCCTGAGGCATACCACTAATATTACAGTAGCTTTACAAATTGTCACTTGGTCATATGGAGCTGTGTCCTGTCTGTGAATTTCAGATACTGTAGTATATTTTAGTGAGTGAGCTATTCTCTAAGGGAACATACAGAAGTTCTTTTTATATGAATTTGTGGTGTGGTTTGGAATCAAAACCAACACAAATATGACCAAGACCTTTTTTATTGTTTCAGCATTCGTCTCCTTTGCTCTAAGTATAGTCTGAGTACAACCACTGGCAAAAATAAGATCAGCATTGATTGAGTGCAGAACATTGGAAACACATTTTAAAAATGCTGTGTGTATGTGCCTTTATATTATGCTCAGTTCTGCCGATCTATTCAGTGCTTCATGTCCATTGAGTGAGTGTGGCTGGGCAGGGTGCAACATCTGCTCTTTTCATGCAATCTACTCACTTTTGTGACTTCCACAGATAACCTCTCCTTGTACATATCCAGAGCTGTAGCTGTATCTTTTTTATAAAGGGATACTGTTTGTTTTTTTTTTTTTGTTTTACTAAAAAGAGCCCAGCACCAATATCCTGGCCATGGAACTTCCCCCAGATCTCCCTAATTTTTTTTTGCCCCCAGTCATAAGGGAGCACAGAATTTTGACTTTAGTAAGTGCACGGAATAAATAATAGTGCTCATATTTCAGCAATAAAAAAATCCAATGCCATAGCATTGATAGAAAAATGTTAGTATCCCTTTAACTGCAACAGGATCCAGTCACATCTCCAAATTGGGGCTGTCACTTGAGGCAATTTTAAGATTAAGATATCTCTTTCTAGCTACCAGGCCTTTGTAGATATGACTTACTAGCTTCACAACTGTAGACTCTCATGGATATAATGAAAGGAATGTGTCAGCTCCAAATGGTGCAACTCATGTTGCACACTATTGGATCCACCTACTAAATGAGTAAAAATTATGTATTGCTGAATTTTTTTTTATTATTATTCCTTCCTTTCTTTCTTAGAACCACCGAGCTGATCCAGAAGAGTTATTCACAAAGTTAGAACGCATTGGGAAAGGATCCTTTGGTGAAGTTTTTAAAGGGATTGATCACCGGACTCAGCATGTTGTTGCTATAAAAATCATTGACTTGGAAGAAGCAGAGGATGAAATTGAAGATATACAGCAAGAAATTACAGTGCTCAGTCAATGCGATAGTCCATATGTAACCAAGTACTATGGATCTTATCTGAAGGTATTGCCTTGTTTACTTCAAATGAAACAACAGTACTCTTTAGGCATAATTTTAGATTTTCTGAGATGTCCTGATAGATTATGGTGGCAATATCACGCAAATTATTGCAATTACTTTTTATAAAGCTAGCAAACTTTAGTGCTCATCTATTGCATCGGTAATTTTTAGCATTCTCATGAATCTGCATATGCCTGAAATGTTGCACCACACTTTGCCCAGACATACGTCATCCATTATTTTAGTGCTGCTATGCAGCTTACCATTGCCCCTTACATCCCCACCATGTAAACACCCATCTCTCTTTGGTGGGTGTTTGATTCCTTAAGCATGACCTTTCTCGTCCAATTCTTATTGCAGCTTGTGCTGCAATTGCGTGATTTAGGTGGATAGAACTGAACTTTAGGTTAATATGTCAGTTGGCTGTGGAAAGCTACATAAAGCTCTATTTCACAAATAAAGTGGGGCCAAATATTGGCCAGGCTTAACTTGTCCTTTACAGAATGCCAGTGATTTCTGTGTCCTTTTTTTTCTTGTTCTAAAAGATTCCGTTGCTCTGTATTCAACGTTAAGCCACCCCTTGGGCATTAGTCATGTGTCAGATAATTTTAACAAAGTTGCATTCCCATTCACAGGAGCCATTTTCAAGCAATGGACCCAACAATGCACTGCAACACACTCTGTTCTTGGCAGCACTGGTATAAGAGGCCTCTGCGTACAAATCATTTCAGTGACTCAATTGAAATTCCAATTTGAAACACATACAAGTTTATAAATACATAGATTTACGAGGTACTCCATATTGGTGCTGCTGATTTAGTAATCAGTGTGATCTAAATGTCCTGCACACACAATGTGTCTTCTTCTTTGAGTAATACTCTCAGAGTAATATATACCACTGCAGTTATACCCTTTTGGTGAAATGGAAAATATGAATGTTTTTTTTTTTCCTGCCACTACTCAAGTCTGCTACTTTTAAAGACAAATTGACACCTTAATCAAAGTCCTTTCTTTAATTGTCTCTGAATGCCGTGTTTAAGGGGAATGCGTATGAAAAGGAACCTGTGTTAATTTTGCTTTCTAAGCACACACAAGCAGGTCGGGGTTTGTAGCCATGAATGAGTGTCACAACAACCATTTAAATGGATACTTTGTGTATGTTCGACTACAGTTTCATGATAGCTATGCAAGATCATATGCTAAAAACTCTTTTCTCTCCCTTTGTCTACTTTAATAACAAGTAAATGTTTTTTTTCCTTGGTTGCTTTTAGTACTTTAAAGGGATCCTGTCATCGGAAAACATGTTTTTTTTCAAAACGCATCAGTTAATAGTGCTACTCCAGCAGATTTCTGCACTGAAATCCATTTCTCAAAAGAGCAAACTGATTTTTTTCAACTTTTAAATCTGACATGGGGCTAGATATTTTGTCAATTTCCCAGCTGCCCCATGTCATGTGACTTGTGCCTGCACTTTAGGAGACAAATGCTTTCTGGCAGGCTGCTGTTTTTCCTTCTCAATGTAACTGAATGTGTCTCGGTGAGACATCGGTTTTTACTATTGAGTGCTGTTCTAAGATCTACCAGGCAGCTGTTATCTTGTGTTAGGGAGCCGTTATCTGGTTACCTTCCCATTGTTCTTTTGTTTGGCTGCTGTGGGGAAAAAGGGAGGGGGTGCTATCACTCCAACTTGCAGTACAGCAGTAAAGAGTGATTAAAGTTTATCAGCACAAGTTACATGACTTGGGGCAGCTGGGAAATTGACAATATTTCTAGCCCCATGTCAGATTTCAAAATTTAATATAAAAAAAATCTGTTTCCTCTTTTGAGAAATGGATTTCAGCGCAAAATTCTGCTGGAGCAGCACTATTAACTGATTCATTTTGAAAAAAAAAAATTTTTCCCATGACAGTATCCCTTTAATGGAAAGGATGCAAGGCCGCAAACATATTTAAATTGTAACAACTCTACTCTGTTGAAGCCCACCTTATTAAAATGATTGTTCTGTAAAATTTTGGATTATACTTTGTGATATATATTAAGCCATATTCTGACCACATGAGCATGCCTGTCTGTTAGGGCAGAGCACACGGAGCTGTATGCACCCCACGGCTCTTGGCAAATAAAAAAGGAAATAAAATGTGACTTTGTTCAAAGCAAAACAAAAAAGCGGACCATAACAAATCTTTAGCCTGGGTGAATAGAACTCCAGGTTTTGCATTTGATACAGCAAATTTTTTAAACCACACTCACCTGAACCTGAAGCTGACCTAGGTGTATAAAGCCCCAGGTCCAGCACCCATGCACTTACCAATGCCCATCCGTATGAACCATTCAAAAGTAAATCCGTACTCCCCAAAATGATCAAGTGGCTCTGGTGCAGCTCTCCACTGCATGTGAGCTGGCGGATGCTGTATAAATCAGTGGAGCAGGGGCACAGAGCAGATCTGCTTCTCTCGGCCTGCAAAAATATGCAAACACAGCAGTGGAGCCTGCAGCTCCGTGTGCCCATGCCCAGGGGATTCTACCCTATTAAAGCTGTGCAGTACAGAAATTTAGCAGATTAGCTCATAAACTGTAATGTTCATGAGCTAATCCTGAGTGGTTCAGGGAATGCCTGGGAAAAGGGGGTGGAATTTCCCCCAGGCCAGTAACATAGTGAGTTAGGTTGAAAAAAGACAAGCGTCCATCAAGTTCAACCTTTTAACTCTATATATAACCTGCCTAACTGCTAGTTAATCCAGAGGAAGTAAAAAAAAAAAACATTTTGAAGCCTCTCCAATTTACCTCAGAGGGGGAAAAAATTCCTTACTGACTTAAAAATGGCAGTCGGTCTAGTCCATGGACCAATTTGTACTATGAGCTATCTTCCATAACACTGTATTCCTTCACTTGCTGAAAAGCCATCCAATTCCTTCTTAAAGCTATCTAATGTATCAGCCTGTACAACTGATTCAGGGAGAGAATTCCACAGCTTCACAGCTCTCACTGTAAAAAAAAAAAAAAAAACCAAAGGTTTAGTTTGAACCTCTTTTGTTCTAATCACAGCTGGAAAGTGTCAGCTGGAAAGACCTACTGGTAAATAAAGCATTAGAGAGATTATTATATGATCCCTTTATATATTTATACATAGTCATCATATCACCCCTTAAGCGCATCTTCTCCAGTGTGATCAACCCCAACTTGGTCTTTCCTCATAGCTAAGATTATTCATACTTTTTACTAGCTTAGTTGCCCTTCTCTGTACCCTCTCTAATTCAATAATGTCCTGTTTGAGCACTGGAGACCAAAACTGTACAGCATATTCTAGATGAAGTTCGGCTTTTCACTCTACTGCGCATGTGCAGCCACGAGAGAGTAAGTAAGAAGTGGATTGCTCCATGGTGCTCATTGGCAGAACCCCAGGTTGGTGCAGTTTTCTGCTGATAGGAGCACCAGCCCGGGTGTCGGGTAATTAAATACAATACAGAGAGGAATCCCTCAGCAAAAAATATTTTCCTTTTCTTTTAAGGAGGGGATGTTTCTCAGTGAAAAATGTCTTCCACTGTCTGCTCACCCAGTGTTTTTAAAAGTGGCCACATGTTGGGCAGACCTCTACCAAACATGTTTCAATTTGTATTGAAGTTGTCTGTTTAATCTATTTTAGTACAGTAGTACCAGTCTGATGCTACAACAGTGGTTTATTTTTAAACAGTAGTGCCATGATTTAAAGTTGTTGCCATTCATATTCATGCAAATGTGCAGGGTGCTCAGATTTTCATTTCTAATTTAAGAACTTCTTTCTTTGCAGGGCACTAAACTATGGATCATTATGGAATATTTAGGCGGAGGATCAGCACTAGATCTAGTAAGTCATTAGCAGCCATAATAAAATGAATTTCTTCTGCACGCTTGTTTGCTGAGGTATTCCTTACTGTGCACTGTTGTCCCAACCACCTAGGCAAGCGATTCTCGATTCTACACCACAATTTGAAGTAAGCAAAATGTAATATATGATTATTCTTCTCCTTAAGTAACTGCAGCGTGCGATTATTGTGTGGTTGCCTAGATAAACACATGGTTACAGTTTGCCATTTGGGAAATCATGCAAAATGTTCATAAGTGTTAAATAAAAATAGAAATATGCAAAGTATGTTACTGGGCAATGAAATAGTAGCCTGAAATTGGATCTGAGAAGGAATTTCCAGCCAAAATCTCTGGTGCACCCCTTCTTATGGTTCATTCAACTTCACATGTGCTTTTGAAAACTCCATTAATAAAAGATGCAGTAGTGAATACGGTTTGGAGATATTACAAACAGCTTCAGATTTCCATGCTTAAAGCCAGCAGCTTGCAGAACATAAGTGTCCTTGTTTTGCTGGAAAAAAGCAGTGCAAAGTCATCCTTACTCTCTTGTTCCGAACGGGTGCTGCCAATGCTTTCACCCTTTTTTTTAAAGACTGCAGTGGAAACTGAGATCAATTTGTTTACTGGCTGCTCATTTCCGTGGGCATTGCCCAATATACCTGTATTAAATAGTGTCTTTCATGCTTTTCTGAGTTAAGGTTTTCCTTGTCCGGAAAATGTCATAGCTGTAATTTCCTGCCACACGCACAGTTGTTGGTTACATTAAGTAGTGTATGCATTGAATGCACTCTTTCTTTTTTACCTGTGTACTTCATTCATTCATTCATTAGGATCAGAGAAAGCAAACAGGCACACATTTCTTTCTTTCTACCTCTTCTAACATTCACCCGCAAGCTAGAACTTTCAAAGGACTATTTGGGCAGGCCTGAGTTTATTTCTGGGTTTGTATTTTTATCTTAACAGAGCATTCATCCTGATTTTTTTTTTTTATATAAAGATTAAAGATATTAAACCTTTTCATGCACAAAACTAAAATAGCCATTTAGCTCAGTTAGTCCACCTCAATATACAGTATACCCATTTGTAGCTGTATATGCCCAAAGACATTGCTAATGCTTAAGGTTTTAAGAAAGTAATCTGTATTTAAAGCAAAATGTAGGTACAGTTTGGTATAGTTATTTTAGTCTTTTAATAAGTGAAGAATACAGAAAAATTAAAAAAAAAACACTGGCTAAATTTAAAAAAAAATATTTCAAATTATACTTGTTAATGCAGTTTAGCTGAAATGACAGGCAGGCCTAGTTAGGAACACTAGAAACTAGCAATTTAGGGTATGTCTATCAAAAGGTGTAAATATAGCAAGCTTTGTTTTTTCTCTTTGATTAAAGAGGTGGTTCACCTTTAGGGCTCTTACAGACGAGCGTTTTTACCTGCGTTCCGTTTTTCTGCGTTCAGCCACGGGAGCGCAGGAATAGACGCATTACATTTTTTCCAATGGGGGTGTACTCACACAGGCGCGTGTAGGCACCGAACGCAGGTCGAGACGCAACATGCTGCATTTTTCCTGCGTTCGGCGCCTACACGCGCCTGTGTGAGTACAGCCCCATTGGAAAAAATTTAATGTGTCTATTCCTGCGCTTCCCTGCGGCTGAACGCAGTAAAACGGAGCGCAGGTAAAAACGCTCGTCTGTAAGAGCCCTTAAGGTAACTTTTAGCAAATCTACTTATGGTCGAAGGGTTAATTAACCATCGATATTCGACTGCCGAATTGAAATCCTTCGAATATCAAAGTGTGCCATTACCCATTTATAAGTTAATCCAATATTAAGAAATTTTCCAAGTGTGACATTATAAAATATTTTTATATTTCCCCCCAGGTTTTATTTTTAAATAACTGCAATGCCTTTTTCCTATAATTGCACACATTCTTTAGGCCAAAGCATCTTTCAGTCTAAAGTCCTCAAACTCTAACATTTATTAACTGTGGTTTCGATGAAGGTGTGTAAATTCTAGGCTGCATTGTTGTTCTAAAGTGATAAGCTTGTTGTAAACTGTTTTTATTTTCACAAAGTATACTGAATATGCCCTTATGGGGACAATCTTCTTAAGGGAGTGTCTGCTTAAGTTACATAAGGATGCTCCTTTCTGTTTTTCCAAGTGACACTAGTATACACTTCTGTGGGAAATACAGTCCTCCTATTGCACTTTAGCCTGTCAATTTGCCTGCACATGGAGCTAAGCATACACTTATGTGCTAATTTATAAAAAATCGAATTTGTGAGTTTTTTTTCTGTAGCAAGCTACGGGTTCGGGGTGCTGCACCCTGCTACCTTTCTTCACCAGTGAGTGCGAACAACACTTATATTGTTTGAATTAATTTGCCAAGGATGCTAAACCTTTTCAGGTGTTGCTTCTGAATACTTTTAATTACTTTTTCATTTTCAGTAAATAATGAAAGGGGAGCACAAAAAGGTGTTAGAGTACGTAAAAAATGACTAAACTATATATAATTTTTAAAAACTCTGTATCCAAAAGGATGTGAGGATCTCCAAAAATAAAGAAACAAATGTAAAAAGTAGAAAAATTTATTAGGACATGAAGACCTAACGCGTTTCGTGCCTATTGGGGCACCTACTCATAGGCTATATATAATTTTTCTTGCCATCTTTCCTCGAGCTTCTTGGGGAGCACTGTTTCATCAGTTTGGAATATTTATTGCTTCTAACATGTGGTTGGATGAAAAAGAGCAAACTAACATCCGTAAGGTTATATTAATTTTCCCTTAGCTTAAGATCTGCACATCAGCAGCCGTGGCCCAGGATACAAGCAGTTCATTTCAGTTTATCCCCTTTTGGCTTATGATGTCATGATTTATCAAAGTCCGAATTTATCTCCATATTTTCTGAAAACAACTCCAAACAAATACGTACGGGTTTTTCGCCTTATTTATCAATACACTTTCCCGAAAAAAAAAAAACGTTTTTTTTTTTCAGATTTTTGCCAGAAAACCACAAAGTCTTCGGAATATTGTATGAAAGCCAGCGCAGATCAAAATATCTTTTGGGCTTCTCCCATTGACTTATATGCAATCTCGGCAGGTCTGAGATGCCGGATTTTCGGAATCAGACTTTCCATCCTCGGGGTATAAGGTTTTATAATTAAAAAAAAAAAAATATTTGGGTTTGTGGCATTCGGAGTTTAGTAAATAACCACAGACCGAAAAAACCCACGGCTCTATCCAAAAAGTAAACACTCCAAATTTCTAATAAAAGACCGAAGCTCACCTGGCATAGAAATTTAACTGGGTGCGTGGCCCCAGGTCAGTCTCTTAAGGTTCTCTCTGCTGCTCTAACATAATCATGTTTTTAGGAGAGACTACTGCAGACAAACTACAGGAGAGAGATGTTTTATTGAAAGCAAAATATTTATCTAAACGTTTGTGAGTACCCACCCTGCTTTGGTGCACAAGTGATTTTGAAAGATTTGAAGGGAAATGTAACCCTATTTTATTATTCACAAGTGAACTAAAGTGGTTTTAAAGGGAAAGTTAACCTTATTTCAACACTTGTACAAAAAAAGGCACCGGTGAAAGGAAAAATACTTTTTCATTTTCGGTAAATAATGAAAGGGGAGCACAAAAAGGTGTTACAGAGAAAGTAGAAAATTACTACACTATATATATCATTTTTCTTGCTGTCTTTCCTCAAGCTTCTTAGGGAGTGCTGTTTCATCACTTTGGAATATGTATTACTTTTTACTGGTTGGGGAACGGCTAGAGGATTGAACTTTGGGAATATGTTGAAAACATTTTTTGACATGTTAGAAGCAAGCCATACTATACCTTTAACCTGCAATTTTTGTTGCACTTCTAGGTAGATTTGCACTTTGCACTCTGCACTTACATCAATTTATCATGATCACATACCATAACAAATACACGTTGTGATTATTTTAATATCATTGTAAACCAAACAATATGCACCAAAAGCGACTTCTCACTCATTGTCATTTCCCACCTTTTAGCTTCGTGTTGGTCCCTTTGATGAGTTCCAAATTGCTACCATGTTAAAAGAAATCTTGAAAGGCCTGGACTATCTACACTCTGAGAATAAAATTCACAGGGACATCAAAGGTATGGGCATGTTTTATTTTCCAGTCTGTTTAGCACATGGCTGCTTTCAGAATCCATTCTAAGTAGTCTTTCTATCTTGCAGCTGCCAATGTTCTCCTGTCTGAGCAAGGGGATGTCAAACTTGCAGACTTTGGTGTTGCAGGGCAGCTGACAGACACGCAAATAAAAAGAAACACATTTGTAGGGACACCATTTTGGATGGCTCCAGAGGTCATACAGCAGTCGGCTTATGATTCCAAGGTGAGCTTACTATAAAATTTATGAATAAGTAGTTATTTTCTCCTACTTATGGTGTTGATGCTGCATCTGGTGTGGACTACAGATTATTGGATTTTCAGATAATTCAGAATCCACACCTAATGTGTTTATTATTGGCTTTTCAAAGTGGCTGCAGTCTGAATACCCATTACATGGGACTGTGATGTGGTTGTTTGGCCCCACTGTCATCAGTCAGAAGTCTCTCTTTTGGCCTTGATGTGTTTTTGCCATATTGACCACAAAATCTAGTGGATCATCTGTTACTCCATTGATCAAAATCTGTCTTTGTAAATTCATTTTTTAGCACCAGCCTCAAAATATGACACCATGTGAACACGTATGAACAATAGCATCTTTTTAGTGCAAAATTAATTTTCTTTCCCCATTTATTTTTCAGGCTGATATATGGTCCTTGGGTATTACGGCAATAGAGTTAGCCAAAGGAGAGCCTCCAAATTCTGATATGCATCCCATGAGGGTTTTGTTCCTCATCCCTAAAAATAATCCACCATCCTTAGCAGGAGACTTCAGTAAGCCATTCAAAGAGTTTATAGATGCCTGCTTGAACAAGGATCCCAGCTTCGTGAGTATTTTGTGGCAACACTTTTTTTATTTTTTGCAGATTAAAACCTGGCCAGTATGCTGTGACACAAGCAGTAGGTGGCAGAAAAGGGGATGTGTGAGGCTGATGTGCACATAATGGCTATACCATTTTATTTTATTTTTTTGTATGTTGAACAAAATTAAGTGTTGCTCTTCTCATTATCTACTACTTACAGACTACGTTTTAACAGAAAAAAAAAATCTGTTCGTTGTAGGCATAAATGTGTTTTCCCCATTAACGATACTAACTCACCTGCACTGTAGCCTCGTATGTAATTTAAAGGGATTCTGTCATGATTTTTCTGGTGTAGTTTTTATTTCTAAAATACACTGTTTATACTGCAAACAATTCACTCTGCTGTGTACAATTTCATTCCTAACCCAATAAGTGTATTTATTTTAAGTTGTAATATCGGTGTGTAGGCAGCCATCTCAGGTTATTTTGCCTGGCCATGTGCTTTTAGAAAAAGCTAGCACTTTAGGATGGAACTGCTTTCTGACAGGCTGTTGTTTCTCCTACTTAATGTAACTGAAGGAGTCACAGTGGGACACAGATTTTTGCTATTGAGTGTTGTATATCTACCAGGGAGCTGTTATCTGGTTACCTTCTTATTGTTCTGCTGATGGGCTGCTGGCGGGGTGATTATCATTCCAATGTGCATTGCAGCTGCAGCAGTAAAGAGTAACTGAAGTTTATCAGAGCACAATTCACATGACTGGGGGCATCTGGGAAACTGACAATATGTCTAGCCCCATGTCAGATTTTAAAATTAAATATAAAAAATCTGTTTGTGCTCTTGAAAAAAGCATTTCAGTGCAGAAGTCTGCTGGGGCATATTATTTTTATTGATTAATGATGTGTTTTAAATAAAAAAACATGTTTTCCCATGACAGTATATCTTTAAAATAAAGCTGCTATGGGGATCAGCCCCCTTATTCTTTCTGTTAACTACTGCTCATACGAAGTATTTGGGTCAAGAGGGGTTTCATTGTGTAACTGATTACCGTATATACTCGAGTATAAGCCGATCCGAGTATAAGCCGAGGTACCTAATTTTACCTACGAAAACTGGGAAAACTTATTGACTCTAGTATAAGCCTAGACACAACTACAGCCCTGTCTCCCAGCAGCGCACCTTCCGCCAAAGAGACTCCCCCAGCGATCGACCGGACTTCTTTGCAAAGTTGATGGTGACAGAGAATTGTGCAGAGAGTGCTGTGTGTCATAAAACCATCACTGATCTTTCGTATAACCAACAGATGGCGCTGTGTGATATTGCCATCACTGTTAATCCTTTATTCAACCAACAGATGGCGCTGTGTGATATTGCAGTTACTGTTATTCTTTCATATAACCAACAGATGGCGCTGTGTGATATTGCAGTCACTGTTATTCTTTGATACAACCAACAGATGGCGCTGTGTGATATTGCAGTCACTGTTATTCTTTGATACAACCAACAGATGTCGCTGTGTGATATTGCAGTCACTGTTATTCTTTGATACAACCAACAGATGGCGCTGTGTGATATTGCAGTCACTGTTATTCTTTGATACAACCAACAGATGGCGCTGTGTGATATTGCAGTTACTGTTATTCTTTGATATAACCAACAGATGGCGCTGTGTGATATTGCAGTCACTGTTATTCTTTGATACAACCAACAGATGGCGCTGTGTGATATTGCAGTCACTGTTATTCTTTGATATAACCAACAGAGGGCGCACTGTTATTCTTTCATAAAACCAACAGAGGGCATTGTGGGATATTGCAGTCTCTCCCCAAGTAAACTGTTGGTATAGGAATGATTAAAGGTGACTGCAATATCGGCAACTGCCCGCTGACCCGAGTATAAGCCGAGGTAGACTTTTTCAGCACATTTTGGATGCTGAAAAACTCGGCTTATACTCGAGTATATACGGTACTACTTTTGTAACTCGGTTTTACTTTCATTGATGTTAGGAATTATCCTTACGAAATGTCATGTTCTGTATATGCTACTTTTTCGCTGAAAATTTTCATAAATAAAAACATTTAAAAAAAGCTAAATAACTCAAAATAAAGCTGATATTTGTTAGCCCTGAGCATATTAGAAAATACAACGGCTGTATATCTTTATTTTGAATTCAGCGTCCCACTGCAAGAGAACTCCTGAAACACAAATATATTGTGAAGAATGCCAAGAGGACATCCTACCTGACTGAGCTCATTGACCGGTTCAAAAGATGGAAGGCAGAAGGACACAGCGATTCAGGCTCTGATGATTCTGATACGTAAGTGCCTTAACATAAACTGCTGCAGCATGATCTAACTACTAAACATGTATTTCCCTTCATTTAAAAGGCTATCTTCTCTTTACCATTTTTGGTTTTCCCTTAATACCTAACCCTGAAATCAGTGGTTAGGACCACCACATATTTTATGCCTGTTCTGTTGGCTGCAAACTGGGGATGCACCGAATCCACTATTTTGGATTCGGCCCCCGAATCCTTCATGAAAGATTTGGCCGAATACCGATCCAAATCCTAATTTGCATATGCAAATTGGGGGTGGGAAGGGGAAAACATTTTTACTTCCTTGTTTTGTGAGAAGTCGCGTGATTTCCCTCCCGTCCCTAATTTTAATATGCAAATCGGCCGGGCAGAAGGATTCGGCTGAATCCTGCTGAAAAAGGCCAAATCCTGGCTGCTGTAGGGACGCAACGAATCCGAGATCCAATCGCGTTTGTGTGCCAACTCAAGGTTCTGTTTGCACGCTGCTACAGACAACTTAAGAAGGCTTTTTAGGATTTCTGTTCTTTAATCATTTAGCTTAAAATACTACACTTGAAATGTAATTATTCAAAAACATTAACTATATCTAAACAAGTGTTGGAGTGCTGAAAATTGTGTTGCTTAAAGGAATCGTTCACCTTTAAGTTTCCTTTTAGTTTGTTATAAAATGGCATATTCTAAGCAACTTTTCAGCTGGTATTCATTGGTTATTTTTTATAGTTCTTGAACTATTTGCCTTCTTTAGACTCTTTTGAGCTTTTAAATGGGGTTCACTGACCCCATCTAAAAAAACAAATGCTCTGTAGGACTGTAAATTTATATATTGTTATTGCTACTTTTTATTACTCTTCTTTCTATTCAGACCTCTCCTATTCATATTCCGGTCTCTTATTCAAATCGATGCATGGTTGCTAGGGTAATTTGGACCCCAGCAACCATATTGCTGAAATTGCAAATAACTCGAAAATCACAAATAATAAAAAATGAAAACCAATTGCACATTGTCAGAATATCATTCTCTACATCATACACAAGTTTACTCAAAGGTGAACCACTCCTGTTTTTAGGTAATTAAAATATAATATACTGTTTCCCTGCACTTGTACAGTTGGTATGTTTGCTTTAGAATCGCTACTATAGTTTATATAAACAAGCTTCTGTGTAGCCATGGGGGCAGCCTTTTAAAGCACAGGTTACATTGCAGATAACAGATGCACTGTAAAATACCATTGTTTTCTATTACAGCGCTTATCTGCTGTGTAACCTGTGCCTTTTCTCCTTTTTTCAGCTTGAATTGCTGCCCAGTCACATCACATGCCCAGTGATGTGCAAAATAGAATAGCAAGCCATAAAACAAGATGCTTGTGTGCTTTAGTGCAAGGTTAGACACTTGTTCTGATGTGTGTAGACTTGTAAACCCCCCCCCCCCCCCCATGAAAATTTAATCAGTGACATCCTCTTTGAAATCTTTAACTGCCACTTTGGTTGTTAAAAGTTTTAACAGTAAGGCTGCAGCATCCCCTCAATCACTTAGAAATCCTTCTACTCCTCTAACCCACTATGCCCCCTCCCTCGGGAATTTACGTTGGCTGTTGACTTATCAGCATGCTCGGTTCTTCTCAGCTCAGATTACTAAACAACCCCTCCACTCTTAACAGCCAATGAAGAGATAGCATTGCTGGTTCCCATAGAAACGCTTGCTGTGATCCTATTTTTTTTTCTCCTAAGCACCTCTCCTGGGCTCAGAGTAAACCTTCTAGTGCCCAACCTCAGCAGAACTTTTTTTCAAAGTATGCTGTATCTGTGTGAACCTGCATTCTGCATTGCATGAACTTTACAGCATACATACCTGTGTTACTACTGATATGTCAGAGGGAAAATGGCCGCCAGGCAAAGCTGCTATTTGTTTTAGGAAAATATGATGGCGCTGGCAAATGGAGGGGGGCATATGTAGTACAAATGATGTGGCTTGGATGGGCAAGATATGCTCAACTTATATACATGGTTTGAAAATGTAGGTTTTACACGTCCTTTAAGAGTTCTGTTCATGTCGCTCACAGCATAGCTTGTGGTAAGCTTTTAAAAAAAATTTTTTGTAATTCTTAAATGCAGAGAATCAAACAACAAAGAGAACCATACTCACCCAGAATGGAGTTTTACTACTGTTCGGAAGAAGCCAGAGTCCAAGGCAGTGCAGAATGGAACGGTATGTGCGGCTACTATACCTAATTTTATACACTTAAAATGCTTGGCTGTAATATACAGTCCATAGCCCACTTAAAATTGATAATCTAAATGAAATATTTACTCTGTCATCCAGTAAATATATGGAAACTACTTTAGAAGGTTTCCCTGTTACATCAGTTAGGCCCACATTGTTTTGCTCCCCCTCAATGTGCTTTTACCAATTTCATTTTGTGAAGGACTTTTCAAAAGACACTTTAGGTTAAGAAAAAAATCTCTGTTAGCACCAGGGCATTATTCCCTTTAAAGTGTGTGCAGCAGACACACACACCCTCATATTCTCACATTTTAAAGAGCAATAACTATCTTATCGTACCTACAAAGTCCTGCTTTATTATTGCTTAAGAAATACAAAAACATCACACTTTTAATGATTAAGATTGCACAGAATTTAATTCCTCCAAAAACAGTGTTAAATTCTCTACGGAATCCAGATAGCCACATAAATATATCCAAATAATTATGGAGCAATTGACTGATGTGTTTCGGATCTAAGGGCTGAGTGTTGGTAAATGTGGGTGCTCATTCATTTCTTCTCTTTTAGGACCAGGATCTTGTAAAAACCTTAAGTTCTTTATCTGCAATAATATCCCCGGTGTTTGCAGAGGTAAGTGACCTTTTATTCATTAAGGGTTGTAAACCTTTTGTATAGTTGTTGTGAATGTCTTCCATCGTATGTTTTCAGCTGAAACAGCAAGACCGAAACAACTTAGTGAGGAAACATGCAATTGAAGAACTTGAAAAAAGTATCAATGTAGCCGAGACCACTTATCCTGGAATTACTGACAAGATGGTGAAGAAACTTATGGAAAAATTCCAAAAGTAAGTCCTGAGAATTAGGCATACATGTACACATGCAAAGATACTGCCAGTAGGAGGTTAAGGCCTTCTACTGGAACCACAATACCATTTATCTAATGGAATGCAGTTTTTTCGTCCATTTGATGACCAAATTTGTTTTTACTGCAGTAAAATGACAATAGCATAAGTGTGTCACAACTAAATACCTTGTGTCATTGCCTTTACGGTTTTATAATGGTCAATGAATTGTTACAAAGCTCTGATTGGACTAGTAATACGTTACTCCCAAGCTGCTCCACCCACTCCACTTTTAGTAATTCCCATTTATTTACTGCATTGTCAAGAACAAGCAGCTAAGCACTATTTGGCCAACTCACATTATATGTAACTTTGGGCCAGTTGTTCATATACTAGTATATGGACATCATATTATATTTGGTCATGTATTTATTGAAAACAAATGATCCAATACCATATCTGTGTGAGGCAAAAGTAAGTGAATTGTGCTCTCATTTTGTATTTGGTGTAACCCCCTTGTGTGCAGCAATAAATGCAACTAAAGGTTTGTGGTTTGCACATTTGCAGTTTTAGCCCATTACTCCATACAGAAGAGCTTTAGTTGTTTGATGTTTGTGGGTTTCCTAACATGAACCACTTACTTTAGATCTTTCCAGAACATTTCTTTTTTTTTTTTTATTTTACTGACAATTTTTATTAGTTTTCAACAGTACAATCATAATATGGTATATAATGGTTTAAAACATTGCATACTCATTACATTAGCCAAAATAATATGCACACAAAGAGGGTAAGGGAAGTGTAACCTGTATTATATCTGTATGACTCTCAGGGTAATTACAATTCATACAATACATATAAACTGTATATTGACCTTAGACATCCAAAGTTTGTGAGCTTCCAAAACAGTTTTTTCACCCCTAAACTCCTCGGTACTGCTTCATATTCTAAATTGTTGGTCACCTCTTGGGAAATACTAGGGACTTCTTGTTTTTTTCAATTTCTAGCAATCAAAAATGCTAAAAATCAGAAATTCTATATTTTTGTTTGGAAGTTTTCCATATAGATTTTCCACAACATTTCAATTGGATTTAGTTCAGGACTTTGACTTGGCCATTCGAGAACATTCACTTTATTCTTCTTTAACCATTTTGGTGGAACGACTTTGTTTATCGTTGTCTTGCTGCATGACCCACTGTCTCTTGAGATTCAGTTCATGGATCGGTGTCTTGACATTTCTGGTATAGTTCAGAATCCATTGTTCCATCAATGATGGCAAGCTGTTGATGCAGCAAAACAGAGCCAAGCCAGTATACCCCCACCACAATGTTTCACAGCTAGTTTACGAATCTTATGCTGGAATGCAGTGCTTTTCTTTCTCCAAATATAATGCTCTTGAATGAAGCGGAAACGTTTTATTTTGGCTTCATCTGTCCACAAAGCATTCTTCCAGTATCCTGGTTTGTCCACATGATCTTTAGCAAAAACTGTTGACGGTCAGCCATATTTTTGGGGGAGAGCAGTGGCTTTCTCCTTGCTACCCTGCCATACACCCCATTCAATGTTCTTCTGATGGTTGAATCGTGAACATCAACATTCACCACTGTCAGACAGGCCTTCAGTTGCTTAGAAGATATCCTGCGTCTTGAATTTCCTCTATTTGTACCCAGTTTAATTGGTGGAGTCCAAACCTTTTCCAGCTTTATGAGCATCAACAATTCTCAGACACCTCCTTTGTTTGAGCCATGATACACGTCCACAAATGTGTAGTATGTGTGATCAGACTTTACTGGATCCCCCCCCCCCCCGTTCTTTAAATAAAACAGGGTCTCTCACTCATACTTGATTGTCATCCCATTGACTGAAAACCCCAGGCTCTGATTTTACCTTCAAATACTATGATAATCCTAAGGATTCACTTTTGCCACACACAGATAATGTTATTGGATCTTTTTTTTATCCATAAATACATGACAAAATTATTTTTATTTCATTTGTATAACTAGGCTTTCTTCGTCTACTTTTAAGACTTGTTTACAAATCAGATGATGTTTTAGGTCACATTCATATAACAATATAGAACATTTTAAAGGGTTTACACACTTTCAAGCACCATTGTATGTATTTAGTGTGTTAAAACAATAATGTTGCCATATCTCGCAGATGTATTTCTAGTTAGCAAATCTTTTTTTGCTTGTCCATGTATCATAGAGCAACCATTGGAGACTAATAATTATTTTATTACTAGGTTTTCAGTCAATGACTCCTAATTCTGTTCCGGTGACCACAACAACGCTGAGGGACATCCACCAAATCTACTCCAAGCCTAGCCGTGCTTCGCTTTTTTCAGCTCCTTGTGCCTTTTGGACCTTTGCTAAACACAACATTGACCATGATTAAGAGTTTGGAAGGAAACAACTCCAGTTCCACCCCACCTTTTTGTTTTTTTTTCTCCTCCCCATTTTTTTTCTCAGTGATGATGTAAATGGTTTTATATTTTCAGGAAATGATTTTGTAAAGAGTTGATGACTTTTATTACTGTTTCATCTTTTTGTTTAATTCTGTAAATGTTCTGCTCCCGGGTAGTAAGATGTGCGAGTAACAGTATGTTGTGGTGGTCGTGTCGCACTATACACTGACGGACTCCCCCCTTTTTTTTTTCTCCCCTCCCAGAAAAGCGTTTTCTCCTATATACTTTAGAGTCTGAAGTAGTGGGTTAGAGTTTGTGAAATACACAATATCCATTTAGCAGCTGTAGAGTAAAGTTAATGCTTGAGACTCCTCTAGCTTGTGTAGCCCATAACCATGCTCTCCTGTGTACCCCAGAATTTATAAGGGGTGCTTCATCAGAGCATCCATGAAGTCAGTCACTCAGTAGCTTTTACATATCTCACTATGCTCATGTGCACATCTTTTTGTCTCACCTTCCATCCAGTTGCTGGAGAATTGCCTACAAAGGTTTTGCCATGTAGATGGTCGGCTGCATTGACATTGTTGCTGCTTTAAAGAATGCACTTTGGCACCCTATTTTTCTTAATGATATGGATAATGTGACCGCAGCATTTTTTTGTGCAGTGTAGAAAAGCAGAGAAACTTTAGTTCAACGTCCTCAATTGCTATCCTTCTTCTTTGGTCTTCAGTGTAAGTTTGCTTTTTTTTTTTTTTTTTTTTTAGAAACATTAAAGCAATATATTTGTTCTGTTTACTGGTAGTTAACATAAGCGTTTTCTGCCTTGAAGGCTAAGTGAGTGCTCATGTGTTGCAGAACCCTCCTGGAGACAAAGGTTTGATTGATGATGTTCTTGCTATGCTACAGATGGGGTTTGAATATCATATGAAAAGCTACCCCCATGAGTACTGAGACAATGGTTTGCACCAGCATCTTCCTCCAAGACCCATTTTCCATGTAATATAACCTATTTTCTCTTTTGATTCGCTCGGATAACCACACCATCACCTATTTCTACTCGAGTGAACGCGTGTTTTAACTCTGTATTTTCCATTTCATACGAGTAACTCAGTAGTGGCTATCCTTTCCCACTTTAAGCGCGATGTTTGGCAGCGAGACTCCTTCCTAAACAGCCAGCAGAACTGTAAATGATCAGTCCTATATTTATGGTACTGCTAGATAGGATGCATTCTTCCCAAGGCCCATCTCCTGTATATAGAATGAATCGCTTGATTTGCGCATCTACGTCAATTTTTGTTTTGTTGCAGTTGGTGTAATTTTTTTTATATATATAATATATATATAAAGACTGGATGTGTCTATTTTATGATCTGAGCCCACTTATTTTTTTTTTTTTTTAAACAGGGAATATTAACTCCCAAAAGTGCCAGAGACCGTGGCCCACCATTTCTCTCCTGCAATGTAGGCCAACCTTTTGCACACTAAGTTAACCCCCCCCCCAAGATGTCTGCCAAATATGTAAATGCAGAGGTGCCCAACAGATGTGCTGCATTTGGACAAATTGCCATTACAGTGTTTATTATTTTATAGAGGGAGTTACTGTGATCTCCCTTGGTTCCAGCGAGGTGGCTATTATGTGACTTCAAGTGGCTTCCAGTGGCCTAAAGTAAACTCACCTCTTATTTTCTGCCGGGATAAGCATGCTGCAATGCTAAGCTACAATATAGTGGTGTACAGCAAAAACCAAGAATCGAAAATACTAGCATCTAATGTAGGGATACACCGAATCCAGGATTCGGTTCGGGATTCGCCCTTTTTCAGCAGGATTCGTATTTGGCTGAATCCTTCTGCCTGGCCGAGACAAATCGGAATCCTAATTTGCATGTGCAAATTAGGGACAGCGAGGGAAATCGCGTGATTTTTTTGTCACAAAGCAAGGAAGTAAAAAATGTTTTTCATTCCCACCCCTAATTTGCATATGGTTCAGTATTCGACTGAATCTTTCGCAAAGGATTCAGGGGTTCAACCAAATCCAAAATAGTGGAGTCATTGCATCCAATCTAATGCACTGACAGTGTAAGGTATGAGTGTGTTGTAACTTAACTCTAACTCATTAGTCTTAGCTCCACCATTTCCTGCATAAGGCGAAATGCGTGGTTATGTTTCCATATAGATTGTAGACATGCCGAGCAGCTGCAGTATGATGAGATTATTCTATACTCTAAACAGAATTATATAGACTCTAGCCAACCAGAGGATTTTGAGCATTTTATGGAATGAGCAGTAGTTCAGCGATAGGCAAATTTGCCCTTTTGTGTTTCCAGAAACCACCCCTGCACATTCTAGATCAGGAATATTCTCCAGCGTAAAAGAATAATTGTGTGTTTAGGTGAAATGTCTCGGACTAAAGCAAAGTGCTCAGAGCCTTTATATTGCAGCATGTTTATTTCTGCATGGGGTTAGTTAACCGTAGTCTTTGACTTGCCACACCTGGCCGGCACATGCCAAGAGCGGGGAGAGAAAATGAAGTGGTGCCTACACAACTGCTTTCACTTTTAATTTCTCTCTTCTTTTTTTTAATTTTAAGCAACTGTCTCTGTTTTGCATTTTCCGCTTTCTAACTCAACGCTCGCGTCAATTTTTATCTCGAGAAAGTCTGAAAATAGTTTTTGAAAACAATGTTATGAATAAAAAAAAAATATTTTTATAAATATATAAAAGCAGTAAAAGTTGTAAATACAGTTTGATCAGAAAGCTTTATAAGATAACTTCTTCTCAAATAGACAAAAAAAGATAGTGGTACCCATATATCCTTCGTAGTTATTACTTGTAAATCTGTTAATAGAGTAAGCTTATTTCAATATTTCAGGGGATTTTAAATGGTTTAAAAAATAAATATTTAAATTCTGGTAAAATGCTATCTGCCTCTGTGTTTTTTGTTCCTCGCCTTGAATCTCCTTTGAAGCTTCATGTTTCAACTGCTCTGACCTGGTTCCTGTTCTGTCCTGGATGTGACAAGAGAAACCGAGTTTGCAATTTGCTTCCTATTTGCAAATCTTCATGAAACGCCACAAGGAAAGGGCAGAGAATGGATTAAACACTGTGTAAATTGCCAAAAATAAGAGACTGATTTATTAACCACTGTTAAGTTAGGCGCAGTACTGAGAAGTGCTTGATGTATGAATAACAAGTAGAGTTGAGATTTAAAGGCATTTACAAATAACTATTAACCACTGAAAACTTTAAAGGGGTTATTTACTAAAACTTGTTTTATTTCTTATATTTTACCAGAAACAAACAACGAATTTGGCTTATTTACTAATATTTCTGGTCGATAAAAATTGGATCAAAAGCAAACAAAAACTCTGAAAATTCAAGTTTCAATTCGAATCGTACAACTTTATCGAATTACAACGCGAAAAACCAACATCAAACTCCCAAAATTCGTGAATTCAGATCGTTAAAGGCACAGCTGCCACTGAATTTTACATGAATTAGACAGGTTTTAGATGGAGTATTTTCGGATTCGGAATTCTAGCAGCTTCAGGGCATAATAAATCTCTCAAAATTTGTGCTGCTCCAGCTGAATTCTGCACTGAAATCCATTTTTTTAAAAGAGCAAACAGATTTTATTTTGAAATTTCATTTTGAAATTTGGCATGGAGCCTAGTTGCTCTAGTATGAGATCATTGTATGGTTGCTTAAAGGACCACCTGCCCCTCTTGTATGTAGTACTGCCCAACCCAGGCAATGCTGAATACAGCATGAAGCACAACTCTGCACTCCTTTCTAGGCACATGAAGAGTTCTGCTGTAGGACATTCCACCTTTGTGCCATATCTAGTATATGAGCCCTAATTTCTGAGGTTTTATGTTGCAAAAAACCCTAACCGATAACACCTTAAGACAATATTTCGAAAGTACAAATTTTGAAACTCTATTGGGCTTTCTTTTTCAACTACCCAGCAGCAAGACTTCACTACAGCCTGGCAAAAACTTGCATTCTTGGGTGTCAATTCAAAAACATCATAAATGTACACGCCTTCTGAATACTTACAGTTGTGTTCAGAATAATAGCAGTGTGATATCACTAACCTGATCAATCACTGTTTTTGGTAGAAATTCTATTTCTACATGGCAAATAAAATGGAGTAATGGAAAACCAAAAGACCCAGCAGTCGTGACATGCATGCTGCTTATTCTGTGTAACTGAATCAATTATTGAGACTTGTTTCAAATAGCAGTGTTGAGTGCAATAAGTCAGATCATTCATTCTGTGAAAAAAAACAGGTGTCAATTACGGCCCTTATTTAAGGAAGGGAGTCGGCAAATGCTGTGCATGCTGGTTATAGTGCATTTCTCTGAAAACCTCTACCAGAATGATGGCAAGAAAAAAGTATGGAGAAGGTGTGGAACAGCTCATGACCCAAAGCATACCACATCATCTATAAAACATGGTGGAGGCAGTGTGATGGCTTGGGCGTGCATGACTAAGTGGCACTGGGACACATGATGTGACCCAGGACAGAAGCAACCGAATGAATTCTGAGGTGTTCAGAGACATATTGGGGCTGATTTATCAACACTGGGCAAATTAGCCCATGGGCAGTAACCCATAACAACCAATCAGAGTGCTGCATTCATTGTTCTGCTTGCAGCTGGTTTCAAAAAGCTAATCACTGATTGGTTGCTATAGGGAACTGCCCATGGGCGAATTTGCCCAGTGCTGATAAATGAGCCCCACTGACTGCTCAAATCCAGCTAAATGCAGTCAAATTGATTTCATAATAGATGGACAATGACCCAAAACATTCAGCCAAAGCAACGCAGGAGAGAAAACCAAAAGGAAGGGAGCACTCACTGTTCCAAATGCCCTTACGCTGTGCTGCAACGTTTAGCCGCTTCTCGTAGCGTAGAATCCGATTGAAAATCTTCAAAGGCACGGAGCACTTGCGGGGCTAAAAACACTCGTGTGCTCCATGATTTTAAACTATGATTGAATAATCATAGTTTAAAATCATGGAGCACACAAACTTGACATGCTTGACGCGTTTCGTGGACCAAACCACTTCCTCATAAGCAGGAGTTTATTAAAGCAAAGAAGTGGAATATTCTTGAATGGCCAAGTCAGTCACCTGATCTGAACCCAATTGAGCTGCATTTCACTTGTTGAAGACTAAACTTCGGACAGAAAGGCCCACAAAGAAAAAAGTAAAGGCCTGGCAGAGCATTAAAAAGGAGGAAACCCAAAATCTGGTGATGTTCAAGACTTCAGGTTGTCATTGCCAGCAAAGGGTTTTCAACCAAGTATTAGAAATGAACATTTTATTTTCAGGTTTCTGTACAATTGCTTTTGAGCCCCTGAAATTAAGTGATTGTGTTAAAAAAAGGCTTTAGTTACCCACATTTTTTTGCGGGTGCCATCTTGGTGATTTACGCAAAATGTATTCTGCCCCCATGACCCCTCGTGTCGTGCTTTCAATGCCCCCAAACACTTGCCTCGCTTGCCTGGGGGAAGTACAGCAACTGTTTGCGCATTGCTTGTATCATTGATTCTGCGCATGTGCAAGCCCTGATATAGCAGATTTGGATCGTCAAAGGGATGTTTCTATATGATATGTAATTTTCAATATTTTTGACTTCTCTTTTGAAATACAGCTGAAGGGGAAATTGTATAGAGGCAGCATTACTGTAAGTAGCTCCTCGCTTAAGGGGCAATATATATAACTGTGTTTGTATTTTACCTTTCCTTCTTTAAAGGGGATGTAAAGGTAAAAAAATAAAATCCCATTTTTACTTTCTTTAATGAAAAAAAAAACTTGACTGTATGCAGTAAAATTCTCCTTTCATTTTACTTGCTCTGACAGCTGCTGATAGGAAACTTTAGACGGTCCCTAGCTGCTCTGCAGGGAAATTATCATATTACACCCCACCTTACTTCCCAGTACTTGAGCAGCTTTGTTTGTTTCCCTGTAGAGCAGCCGGCAACTGTGTAGGGATTTGTATCCACAGACCCAGTGCAGTCTGAATATTCTGATAATTAATCAGTCTTGCTGTATCGGCTTCTATGGCAGATATTATTTGACTTGTGTTATTTTGATAATTTTTGATGATCCCTAAGCAGCAGCTGCCCAAACCACACTGAGCATGTGCAAGGTCTTGCAAAGAAAGTTTGACAAAGTTACAAGATGATGACCTCCTGCGGCCAACTTTGAAAACATAAATAATTTGTTTAATTAGGCTTCTGGTGCAGTACGTTTATGTTTAGTATACAAAATACAGCATTATACCATTATTCTATTTTAGACTTTTGTTCCCCTTTAATAATCCTTGAGAAAGTATAGGGTGTTTGAGAGGTCAGTATTGAAGGCTGCAGTTGAGGAATCAGAACCACAGTAGTCATTTTAAATCATTTCTAAACATTTACGGGCTGATTTATTCTTAACTCAAGACTTGGGTTCAGGTAAATCGATGTAAGAAAATGTGACCAAGTTCTTCACTTCCTTTTCATGAGTGAGTTCAAGAAATCATGATCATCTGATAATAAATCAGCCCCCTTTGCTTCTCATAGAGCAACAAACCTATGTTGAAAAAAAAAGATAGTCGCCCACTGAACTACTCGGTAAGTCCAAATGAATAATACCTGTTGCATTTCCTTTAAAGGGATACTGTCATGGGAAAAAAAAAAATTTCAAAATGTATCAGTTAATAGTGCTGCTCCAGCAGAATTCTGTGCTGAAATCCATTTCTCAAAAGAGAAAACAGATTTTTTTATATTCAATTTTGAAATCTGACATGGGGCTAGATATTTTGTCAATTTCCCAGCTGCCCCTGGTCATGTGACCTGTGCCTGCACTTTAGGAGAGAAATGCTTTCTGGTAGACTGCTGTTTTTCCTTCTCAATGTAACTGAATGTGTCTCAGTGGGACATGGGTTTTACTATTGAGTGTTGTTCTTAGATCTACCAGGCAGCTGTTATCTTGTGTTAGGGAGCTGTTATCTGGTTACCTTCCCATTGTTCTTTTGTTTGGCTGCTGGGAGGGGGGTGATATCACTCCAACTTGCAGTACAGCAGTAAAGAGTGATTGAAGTTTATCAGAGCACAAGTCACATGACTTGGGGCAGCTGGGAAATTGACAATATGTCTAGCCCCATGTCAGATTTCAAATTTGAATATAAAAAAAATCTGTTTGCGCTTTTGAGAAATGGATTTCAGCACAGAATTCTGCTGCAGCAGCACTATTAACTGATTCATTTTGAAAAATTGTTTTTTTCCCATGACAGTATCCCTTTAATGATCTTTTAATGTTGTATTTTAATGTATGATTGCATCCTGTAACAAGCAAACATAAACTTCTTCCCTCACCCTGTTTGTGTATTTTGTATAGGGAGTTTGGCATCCCGAATTATGCTGTGAAAACTAGATGTGAAATAAAAAAGTGCTCTCATACTGTAATAACTCACCCTGGTGGTCTAGAGGTTGGGACGCCCACTGCGTCCATCTCCTTCGGCACCGGTTGTGTAAATGTGCAAATCTTCTGGGTTGTGCGTTTGGTTATTTCCGCCTATATCCGAAAAGTGCAGAATGTGACGTCATCGGTTGGTGCAAAATTTGGATATTTAAAGGGCTCTCTGTGTTAAAATAATATCCCAACTTAAAGGTCTAGTTATTTCCTGGGTGTATTTTTCTAGTGATTCCTGTCCTGTTTTGACTCTGCCTGTCCAGTCTGCTGTCTGCCCCAATTTTGCTTAACCCTTGACTATTCTTCCAGATTCCGATTTTGTACTGCGTTTTGGTATTGACCCGGCCTGTGACCTCGACTCTGCTTTGTCTATTGAATCTGTACTGCACTGCCCGATTGGGAACGACCCAGCCTGTACCTTGACCATGCTTCTAGTTCTCCACTCCAGTACCACGTTCAGTTCCCTTGCCTGCCTAGAGCTCTCTCCCTGGTCCTCTCATATTAAGACCTGGCGGCACCCGAGTAGCAGAGGGCTCCCCCACAGCCAAAGGTGGTTGCTAAAGGCAGAAGAGTGAGCCGTGCCCGGGTCTTTGGGGTTTGCTTTGGGTTTGGGACATTCATAACACATATTCGGTTACTAAATCATATTTTAAAAGGAAAAAGTAATATGACTGTTCTATACCTAAAAGAAAAGATTGGGGGCAAAAGGGAAGCGCTAGAGGGAAGAATTAGCTTGAAGCAACTGTATTACAAGACATGTAAAGCTAATTTTGTCAAGGGTTGTCCATGTGTATCCTTACATGCTATAACATATTCTCATTTAACAGCAAATAATGACGTGTTAATGTTTTCCATTTCATCATTTCAAAAGTCCTGGCCTTAAAACGGTTGCTAGGTTGCTTTTCTGTTCTCTCTGCTATGCAAATTTAGCATATTATCTTCATCGTCGTCTAACTGTAGACTTCCAGAAGAGAGTCTAACTCTTGTCAGGGGTGACCTATGTTTCCCAAAAAGAGCATAGTAATAAGGGTTAATTATTTCCGTTTCTGAATCGCTGCTTTCAGTCCCACTGTAAACATATCTCTCTGTGGTCCTTGGCTTTGCATCAGTCAAAGGAAGAGGGGGAGCAGGTGGTGGTGGTGGAGGAGGAAGATGATGAGATATAGGAAGGTACTGTGGTACTAATTGCTTTGTCGCGATGCTTGATTTTCTACTTAGTATCGGACATGGCCCCAATGGCCTGAATTCCGAGGCATAAGGAAGCCATGAAGATTTCATATCGGAGTGACTCAAGGATCTTTTGGGATATGGATCCTGAGTGTGTTCTACACGTATTCCTTGGCTTTCTCTTTTGGGAACCATACTACTCCTGCAACTTGTCCTGGGATATACAGGTTGGTGATACTCTTTTATTCTTCTAGAACTTGGACTTCTGTTAGCAGACATTTCTAAGAAAGTGCTTGGTTTATTAGCTAATCTTACAATTTCATCCACAATGGCTGATGTTTGCTGTGGTATCGAAGACAAATAATCTGAATAACATAAAACATCTACAGAATCTCTGTTCAGCTGATGACTTGAATGTGGTATTGGGACCCGATCTGCGTATATTGCTGGAGGCAAAGGAGCTGCTTCCTTCATGCAGCCTTCGGACATACTTTTGAAGTTTCCAGAAAAATGGGTACTGTCATCATAATAAGATAATGGCCTTTTCTTGTAACCTGTCCTAGGTGCATCCTCCTTCATCTCTAGATAGCTACAACCAGGAAATGAACTGCTGCTTTTGGATATCTGCAGAATGGTGGGTTCTTCATTGGGTTTCAACCTTTCTAATTCTGCAGAATAAATGATTTCAGTTGCTGAGTTCCTCCTGTTCTTATGCATCTGTGGGTCCCATCCAACACTATTGGCACTTCTGGAGCATGGCCGGCTGGTGTATATCAACTTGAAGTCATTTGGCTGATGAGGATAAAAAACAAATAAATGCATGGCAGCATGAATAAAAATACTTGCACATAACTAAAACAACAACAAAAAAGGAATCGGATTTTATTGTCAATTAAAAATAGTAAACTGGATAAAATGTTTTAAGCCTTGGAAGGAAATCTCTATCTCAACAAGAACTTCATTGGTTTTCATTGCTTGTTTGACATTAACATCATCAATGTACCACAATGATTTTTTAAATATCATATATGATAAAAATATGAATAAAAAAAGAACTTTGCATTCCTACCTGTCTGGCCACCTCAGTAAGAAGGTCGGGAGATGATCTGCATTGCCTCTCATGTAGATTTGCTTGTAAGTGCCTTCTGAAAATACAGTGGGAGATAGTACAGAAGGGCAACCAAGCATATTACTAAGGGAACAACAGATTATATACAATGTACAGTATATACATATCTATCTATACAAATATATATATACAAATATACACATATACATACAGTATACAAGGCCAGTCTTGTCTGAAGGCTAAATTGTGAGACATGTTGAAAACATGTCCTTTTGTTTTAAATTCAATAGGAAGCACTTTTGCTTTAGCTCAGTGTATGACAACTCTGTGCAGTACATACACTGCTCCGGTGCAACATAGAGATGCAACATAATGACCACAATCCTTGTACTAGGATGTCACTCAGAGTTGGGCCAAGTAGTAACTGTTATACCCGCAGTGGGGTTACTTATCATTAGGCAAAGTGTCTATTTCCCTTCACCTGTGGGATTAACTAGTCTGATTGCCATTTTGGAGTCAGGAAGGAATTTTTTCCCCCTCTGAGGCAAATTGGTGAGGCTTCAGATGGGTTTTTTGCCTTCCTCTGGATCAACTGGCAGTTAGGCAGATTGAAAAAAAAGGTTGAACTTGATGGACGTGTCTTTTTACAACCTTACTTACTATGTTACTTGCCCTTTAACCAAACTTTAAGTGGCACCGTCTGTGTTTCCAGGTTTTGTACTTACAGACGTTTAGGAGTATTGCTTGCGTAGTAAATAGTCGTTGCCCCTTTTTAAGCGCTAACATCCATCAATTTCTAAAAAGATGTGCTCAACATTGTGTAAAAAACCTTTAATAAATAATTTAAAAGAGAAAATTGCACTCACATAACTATGCTTGAAATTAGCATGTAAAAGTCAGTCCATGGGTGTTTCTAGCTCCAATGTTTTTGCTCCGCAAAAGTCGATAGTAGTAGCCGGCATTGTGTGGGTGCGATGCTGGGCTCCCTTAAGGAAACCTGCACTGGAAGGATACTATCCCTCCTACTTTCCAAGAGTGAGATAGTATCCTTCCAGTGCAGGTTTCCTTAAGGGAGCCCAGCATCGCACGCACACAACGCCGGCTACTACTATCGACTTTTGCCGTATATGCAGCAGCAAATACATTACACTACAAGGCCAGGGAACAGTAATAAATGTATTTTAATGCTCTTCACATGTGTCCACAGTATAGTTTAGGTGCCATATGTTATCAAATGTAGGAGGGTACCCTAAAAAAAAAATTCGCTCTTCACCCTTAAAAAAAAAAAGTAAAATACGCCAGTGTTTTTTGGCACTTAGAAAAAATTTAAATTTTTATAGCAATCCCTATCTACTCTATTGCACTTTGCCTGGTCTGAGGTGGCGAAGGCAAGTCTGGCGCAAGAGGTAGCGTCCACGAATTCTTAGTGAATTAGTTTAGTTATGTCCCTTCGTCAGAGCGCAAGTTCGCCTGGCGTAAGGGTGCGAAGTAGCGCTAGAGTAGGTCCACTTCGCTAGCGAATTTACGCCAGCACCCGTTAGTAAATCGGCGAAGTGGCAAAATTAGGTCACACTGGCGAATTTTTACTAGCCACTTCCTCCTTTAGTAAATTTGGCCCATACAGTGTTGCTCTTTTAATTAACTGTGCACATGGTTGTAAGCAGGAGGATTATGGGCCTCTGGCCACCCTCAGATAGCCTTTCCAATGCTGCCCTCCTGCTTACCTTTCAGAACTTTGACAAGAGTTGTGGGGGCTGCAATGCTAGTGTAGAGAGCAGAGAGATCTTCACTAGAAAAGGGAAATTTAAAAAATAAAATTTCAGCTCTTAAAGGGGAACTGTCACCTGAAAAAAATATTCCAAATCCTATTTTATCACGTTAGTCAAGCAAATTACATTATATGAATTATTTGAATCTTGTTTCCTTCTGTCTGAGAACTCATAATTATAACAAGCAGACAGGAGCCATTTTGTGCACACTGTTATTAAGGCAAACCTTCCATCATCTCAGAATCTTGTTTGTGCACCAGAATGGGGGACCTGATGTCCATCCCCATGCCCTGGCTACATAATTAAATGGTAAAGAAATATGAGGGAATGTGGGGAGAGCAGTGACATCTAGGAAGTGCTGAATGGAAAGTGAAAGTAGTTGCTTTCCCCGCCTCTATGCTGAAGGAAATATTTGATTGACAGCTGAGATTTTTCAATGAGCTTACAACAGCTATGAATGCTTTAATAAAAATAATTATTTGGATTTCATGTTTAATTTTAAAAGGAGTTTTAATATACAGCTTTTTATGTCTTGGTGACAGGTGCGCTTTAAAGTTACCTGTAGCGGCTTTTTGCCCATGTGGTGCTGCTGGGGTGGATCTGATACAAGTTTCTCACCCCAAAGTCTTCCTGTTATTGTTTCACTGCCATAAATGAGCTTTGGAGCTAAAATTCTATGACATAGTCTCTTCTTTTTTTTTATAGGATGAAAACCTTTAAAAAGTTACCTTTCAAACGGCAAGTTCTTTGTATTTCCCTTTGTCCAAGAGTCAAAAATTTGCTTTTGTGTTCTTCCACTAACAAAATGAGAAAAACAGTTTCTGTAAAACACTTTTCTGCAGCAGCTTGTGCACACGGCTAATGTATATGAGATTAACTGTAGACTGATTATACAGGTATGGCATTCCCTATCCGGAACCTGTTATCCAGAATGCTCTGAATTATGACATAGACTCCATTTTAATTCAAAATATGAAAACATACTTCATTTTTCTCTTTAATAATAAAACAGGCCCTTTGTCTCAGCTAAGATGTAATTAATTCTTAATGAAGGCAAAACCGTTTTATTTAATGTTTAAAGGACATTTTTTTTATAAGCGACAAGTTATGGAAATCAAAATTATGGAAAGATCCCTTACCCAGAAAACATACCAGGTCCCAAGCATGGATGGATAACAGGTCCCACACCTGCATTATAAACAGGGTATGTGAAAATAAACAAGCAGCCTTCATTTCCAGCCTGTACTCCATTCCTATTACATTTAGCCAATGATTGCCAGGGAGGCATGTGAAATTTGCTGCCTTGAGCTATTATCTATTTCTCAAGGGATAGCCCACTTTTTGTGTGTAGAAAACAGCATTTGCAACTGCTCTTTAGTTCTTGAAGTATAGATTTTGTTCTGCAACTTTCAATTTTGGCATCTTAACTAGGGATGCACCGAATCCAGGATTCAGGTTTGGGATTGGGCCAGGATTGGGCCTTTTTCAGCAGTGTTCGGATGCCCGGCCGAACCGAATCCTAATTTGCATATGCAAATTAGGGGTGGGGAGGGAAATCATGTGACTTTTTGTTACAAAACAAGGAAGTAAAAAATGTTTTCCCCTTCCCATCCCTAATTTGCATATGCAAATTAGGATTAGGTTTGGAATTCGTCCGGATCTTTCGCGAAGGATTCGGGCGTCCGGCCGAATCCAAAATAGTGGATTCGGTGCATCCCTTATTTTAACTGCTATCTGCTTAATTACCCTAGGAAGGATGTAGCAGTTTGGAAGTCACATAGAAGGTCAGAAAACAGTGGTGTAACCATAGAAGAAGCAGATCCCACTGTTGTGGGGGGCTGGGGAACAGGGGGGCCCAACCTGCAGGATCTGCTTCCTCTAAAGTTATGTGGAAACTCCCCCCCCCCCACCCCCAGCAGCTATCTTAACCTCGGCTGGGGAAGGGGGATGCGGGTGGTTGGGAGACTCCAGTACAGGGCAGGGTGTAGGTGGGGCGGCAGTCGGAGGGAGGCTGGGGATTGCAGTGCTCCAAGCCTCTTCAAAGATTTTTTTACAGGGGGTCCTGGTGCACTCTACTTACCCACTGCCAGAAAATAAAGATAAGCAAATAACTTGAACCTGTATTGTAGACCTGTGTTTCAGTTGCTAGGTTGCTGGGGTCAGTAACAACCAGAAAACATTTTCAGTTGCAGGCTGGGACTCGGCAGAATGTGGAGGGTAATTGTTCATAAATCATAAAAAAATATTTAAGGTTGAAAACTTGCTTAGAATAAGCACATCTATAGCATACTGCAATTAAATGTAATGGAGAACATTCCCATTAAGTTGTCTTATTTGGGAGTGATGCCCCACTTTCAAAAAATTTAGGGTTAATTTCTTTTGTCCAGGTAAGAAGTAAAGCTGGAACGTATTTCATTCCAGATGTTGTAAAGCAGGGGTCCCCAACCTTTTTTTACCCATGAGCCACATTCAAATGTAAAAAGAGTTGGGGAGCAACACTAGCATGCAAAAAGTTCCTGGGGTGCCAAATAAGGGCTGTTATTGACTATTGGTAGCTCCAACCTGGACTTGCAGCGTACAAAAGGCTCTGTTTGAAAGTACAAATGTTTTTTATGCAACTAAAACTTGCCTCCAAGCCTGGATTTAAAAAACAAGCTCCTGTGTTGAGGTCAGTGGGAGCAACAGCCATGGGGTCGGAGAAGAACATGTTGCTCATGAGCCACTGGTTGGGGATCACTGTTATAGAGGTATGTCCATCTGATTTGTCCCCACTAACTTTTATAGTTCCACCACCTTTAAAGCTCTGTGCTGGTATGGGTCAAACCATTTTTAGGTGCACCTTCATATACATGCTGTTCAGTAATTAGAATACTTCACTGTTTATACAGAAATGGTATATACACTTTGTATAGTAGCGTTCCTTCTTACATATACAGAAAAGAAGTTAAAAGCTACTGATACCCACATACCTGTACCTGAAGTTGGAGCCTTTGCTACACAAAAATGGCGTTGGCTTACGTTTGGGTTCCTCAGAGAGACGAAAAAAGGCATGGTACTCGACGCAGGTCTTCCAGAAGGCTTTACATGTATCACGACTCTCCATTGTGAACACAAGGGTGTCCTTGCACAAAGTCTGTATCAAGAACAAACATTTTGAGTAACACAGAAACAATGATGGGGCAATGTATCTATACTAAAGGGGACATACAGTATAAGAGTTCATGTTCACTCTTTTGGGTACAAAACCCAATCACTCAGGATTCTGGGAAGGTGTTAGCAACGTGCCCTGCATTTTCAGTGGGTATAATTCTTTACCTTTTTAAAGGAGAACTAAAGCCTAACTAAAGAATTAGGTAGAAATGTAGAACATGATGTTTTGTGTTTCTGTACCAGCCCAAGGCAACCACAGCCGTTTAGCAGTAAAGATCTGTCTCCAAAGATGCCCCAGTAGCTCCCCATCTTCTTTTCTGCTGATTCACTGCACAAGCTCTGTGCTGCTGTCACTTACTGAGCTTAGGGACCCACTCACAATATACAGTCGTCGTTATTTCTGGTGATCTATCTGAAAACAACCAGTTGTTTGAAGGTGAACAACCCCTTTAAAGCACTGGAAAAGCCCACGCTACTGTATGTAGTAGAGCTTGATATTAAAGAAATCTTAGTTAGCCAAGCTAAAATAATTTAGTTTACAGAAAAGGAACTAAAAGACAAAGCAGTGATGTACATGGGGACAATGGTTATCTGCTTTCCTCGAAAGTCTACAACTGGAAGTCTACTTAGGGTAAGGATGATATTCACTTATCTGCTGTCCCAGATATTATTGGAACTATGACTGAACAGCTAAGACAATGTATATATGTCAATATGTTATTACTAACAGGGCTCACCAAAGTTTGTAAAGGTCTATGGATCAGGCATCTAGAAAAAAACACCCCAAAATATTGCTTTAGCACCTGTATGTCTCATGACACTTCAGGATTTATTATACTCACGTCAATATGAGGGTGAAGCTTGATAAGGAAATGTTTCCTCTTGAAACTCAGCTTCCTGATGTTCGCCCAGTTGAATGTATTAATCTTGGTGTTACCCTGTTTATAACAAATGTTTCAAAGGGAAATACTGCATATTTAAGATAAACTCTAATAAAAAAATAAGTAACTCTAAACTCTATTAAAAAATAAGGTTGATTTTCTGCTTGAAATAGGTGACCCTCTGCATAAATTATACTTATCTCTGTGATATGGCCACAACAGCTGCCCTGGACATCAAGGGTAAGCCATTTTTTTCTGTGAATCCAATTATTTCTTTGTACCCTACAAACATATATTTTAAAGGAGAACTAAAGCTTAAGAAGTAGGTTATAAATGTTGTGCATTATGGTTTGGGCTTCTGTGCCAGCCTAAGACAACTTTAGCAGTAAAGATCTGTGTCTCCAAAGATGCCCCAGTAGCTCCCCATCTTCTTTTCTGCTGATTCACTGCACATGCTCTGTGCTGCTGTCACTTACTGAGCTTAGGGACCCACTCACAATATACATAGAATAGAAATGTCACAGTATATGGCGGATTAGTCATTAATACAGATATAATGGTACATGGTAGCTCAAAAACCAGCACCATCAGCCCTAAAGTATCGGCTTATATGGCAGGCAAACCTCATTTTTTGCTTGATAATTTGTGACAACTAGTGATGGGCGAATTTGGGGCGTTTCGCTGAAAAATTTGCGAATTTCCTGCGAAATCCGCGAAAAATTTGGTTCGCAAAAAAAATATAGAATGCCGGCAAATTTCTGGCAAATTTTTGCGGCGTTTTCGCAAATCACGGGAATTTGCCACAAATTCACTGCCTGACGAATAAATAAGCTTAGCTTCTCAGCTGCTCAGAGCCCACTGAGCATGTGAGTGTCGCAGACATTTTCCAAGATGGTGAGCCCCTGTGACAAGTTTGAAGTCCTGGATCATTGTTGCTATTGACAAGCTGAAACTTTAGGCTGGTGCAATAAGTTCAGTATATAAAATATGGCATTTTTAGCCATAGTCATTTTTGGCTTTAGTTCTCCTTTAAAGACTGCTCATATACTTTAAACTCACCCGCAATACAAGGACTCCCATATGTGCAACTGCTAGATTGATCTGCATGTCCTCTCCATCACTGGCTGCGTGCAGCCTGATTCCATACGTGTCCAACTTTCGTGCTATGTCCAGCAACTGCATGTCAGACTCAGCTGGAGACTTTCCCCTGATAAGGAAGAAAAACATACAGACTTGGTATCTGTTATTAAAATTGCTCGGGACCTTAGGTATTCTAGATTCGGGATTTCTCAGTAATTTGGATCATCATAATTCTTTAGTCTACTAAAATAATTTCTACATTAAATAACCCAATAGCAGTAACGGAACTTGGTGGGGGAGGGGCCCTGGTGCGGGCCGGGCCCGCTCCCACCCTCGTCTGCGTGATTTTTCTCTGCAGCGTGCGCGATCTACCGGGGGGGGGCCCTGTGGGGGTGCGGGCCCTGGCCCAGTTGCACCCCCTGCTCCCCCGGTAGTTACGCCCCTGCCCAATAGGATTGTTTTGCCACCAATATGGTTCATGTAACTTTACCATTAAGTTACCTACATTTCAAGTAGTTTTATTACTTTACTTTATTACTGTATAGAGAAAAAGGAAATCATTTTTACAAAAACTAAAATAATTTGCGTAAAATGGCATCTTTCTTAATTCAGAGCTTTCTGGATAAGGGATCCCATTACCAATCAAATTCTTTGATTGGTAAAATTGCCCAACAAATTATTTAATTCGGGTATTTTAATTTGATGTTTCTAAAACTACATGGATGTAATAAGATGAACTTCATGAAATTTTAGGATAACACAAGAAATGTCCAATTTGCTTTACTTTTTCATCATCCTTAGGCTTTCAACATTTTTATCTGGAAAAGGCAAAGGGAATAGAAATATGATTAATAAAAGATTTTCCAGTCTTTGCACTTTTGGGTCCTTGCCCCATTTCTCAGTGGAAAAAGTGAATTCTTTATTAATAATAATTAGTGATTATTTTGTCCAGTTGCACTTCGCCAAAAAATTCCCCGGGAATTTACAGTGAAATTTGCAAACCGGCAAAAAATTTGCGAAACGTGAATTTCGACGCCCGCATCAATTCTGACGCTCGTGTCAATTTTGATGCAGGTGTCTGAATAATGTTGACATGCATTGGTTTTGCCGTGAGCGACTTTTCCAACGCACGTCCAAAATTTTATTATTCGCTCATCACTAAAAATAATGATAATTTTTTTTTCCAGAAAACTGCTGAATATAAATGTGCTGCATGGCTATAATGACTTTATCAAAAGGGATAACCAGTGTGTGCAATTGGGTTATATCAGTAATATGGTGCAAATAAAAAAGTTGGGCTATCCAGCACTTAATGAAATCCACAGGGCCATATTATAAAAGTAAAAACAGTATTTTTATTGTTTACAGTTAAGAAATACACATCTCCATAGGCCCTATGCGTTTCATGCCCAACAGATAATTAGTCATAGGCTAAGTGCCTGTTGGGAATGAAACATGCAGGGCTTTTCCGTAATTCTGAGCTTTCTGGATAATGGGTTTCCAGATAATAGATCCTATACCTGTAATGACTTTATGCATCATAAAATCTGCTACATATGAACATCATGAAAATCAGACCAATAGGAATAAGTATTCTCTGCAATGACTTCACTTACACATGGCGCTGGTAATATTTCAGGATCTTGTTATCTAAATATTCCTGATTGGGTAAATACTGATTCTGTTCCAGATGCTTTCTGGCTGTGTCTTCATCGTAATCCCCCAATTCAGCTGCATGGAAAAAGAAAGGACAGGTATTTGGGAGTTACATGTGATGACATGATTGGTGGAGAGGTTTGTACGGTGCCATGTACAGTAACTGTGCCCTGTTGGAATCTTCTACAAACAAAAATTCATTGCTTCTAAGACTCAAGAGGAAGTAGGGGATTTGGAACTCTAATAGGATGACTAATACAAATCAGTTGGGGCTCAAATGCTGCATTTCCCAGAAACCTTGAATATCATTGTTGTATCTTTTCATGGATAGCTTTTAATCTCCAGTTTACTCTACTTACATTGCAGCACATAAGAAGCCATCAAAGCGGCACTGTTATCATTGCAAGGTAATCTTCCAGATGCCAAGTCCTTTTTTACTTGCAGAGCAAAGAGATACCTGTGAATTCATGAATCAATAGTGATCGACAGGGATACTCAACATAAACATTGCATTATAAACTAATATCGCTAGATATTTAGGCTGAGCAACTACAGAACCACTTGTTTTAGAGATAGTACCGATTCACCATGTGCTATATTAGGGAGGTAATGGGAGAACTGGACTATTTTTCCAATTGGCTTTATGCTCTTTGTCAGGGATAGGCTGCACCTCAATCAGTGGGTAGATTGGGATGTTCAGCTAAAAACAGAAATTTTTGTTGTTTAAAATTATATAATTATTAAAATGGTAAAAACCATTATTGTTTTCAATTTATTCCCGTAGGAAAGAAACACAGAATCCACTCTATGGCTTAACTCAAAAGTAAAAAATGTAATATTAATGAAGAATAAAGTATTTAAAGAAAGGGGACGGATGCTTATTTTAGTGTACGTAAATATCTTCACATTCAAAAGTATATTCTCTAGAATGGCATTATAAGTAATAATCAACATAGCTTCGTAAGGTCCCATCTATCAATTCGCAGTGCTATTTTGGTCTACAGCCCTTAAAAGGGGTTTTAATGAAATAGAGAAATTTCACAGAAGATAAACAAAGTTGTTAATAAGAGTGGAAGTTGCTTATGATTAAGGGCAGCTGTGTCCGAAACGCGTCAAGCAAACTGTCTTTTAATATGGAATAATAAAGATTTTTTCGATTTTAAAAGCAGCCTGGTGTGCGGAACTCCATCTTCTTCTTCTTCTTTCTAATCATTGTGGATGATGTTAATTATGAAGCTGCCAAAAATCGCATTGTCTTAACTGGAGAAGAGGTGCTTAATATAACTGTATTTAAATATACAAGAGGACCTTAAAAGAAACTCTATACTAGTAGATCTTTCCATTGGATGTGAGAGCATCCAGTAACATTAGGGAAAATATTTCATTTTAATATGTGGAGGGGTTTTTTTTTTTTACATTGAGAGCAATAAAGTTGTGAGATTTTGGAAGATATGTGAGTGCCTTTTTAGTAGGAGAGAATATACAAAGTTACTGAAATTGCAAAAATTATCCTGTGACTTGTCTGCTAACCCTCTGGACGTCTCTGATACTGTACAAAAATGAATATGGGCATCCCAATTAATTTGAGAGTCTTTTGGTATGAAAGGGGCTCATGTCCAGCTACCTAGCACTATATTTTCACACAGGGGTACATTAAAGGGCAGATTTATCAAGGGTCGCAGTGAAATCGAGGGAATTTTCTAAGTTATAAAATTTGAAATATAAACAAATTTTTGGATACTTTGACCATCGAATAGGCTACTACGACTTCGACCTTTTCGATAATCGAAGTACTGTCTCTTTAAAAAAAAACTTTGATTACAATACTTCGCCAACTTAAACCTGCCGAAGTGCTATGTTAGCCTATGGGGACCTTCCAGAGCATATTTCTAAGTTTTTTGTATTCGAAGGAAAATCGTACGGTCGTACGATAAAATCGTTCGAATCGTACGATTCGAAGTACGATCGGAAAACGACCGTACGATGCAAAAAATCCTATGAATTTGAATTTTGTAGTATTCAATTCAATGGTCTAATTTCAAAGTATTTTCCACTTCGACCCTTGATAAATCTGCCCCTTAGGGGTATGTATTAAAAAAAAATTCTCAAACCCAAATCCTCTTAATTCACTAAGAAGACTTTTTAAAAAATCGGTGCGGGAGAAAGTTGTGACAAAATTTTGTGTCAATTCGAATTGTGCAACTTTTTGGATTTAACGCTCAACATGCAACTATTTCAAGTTCTTGTCCGAAAAACTCGACTTTTTCAGATTATCGAATGAAAACCAGCTCAAAACATCTTCAAATTGTAAAAGGGACCATCTGACATTGACTTTTACATGACTTTGACAGGAGTATTTTCGGATTTGGATTTTTAACATCTTTGGAGCATAATAAATCTCGATGAAATTCATGGTTTTCATAAATAGGCCCTTAAGCTTCTAAGGGGATATAAGAATACTACTCTTGTTTTTCTTTGTATTTCACTATCCCTTGTTATATAGAGAAATCATTTATAGATCTACTAGATAACCACTAGTTTATTTGTACATGTATTAATCATGGTAATAATAAAATACCAGTACCTTGTCAGCTCCCCCCTCAGCAAGCCAGGATCCACTAGAAAGAACTTCACCATAAATTTGAAAATTGTCTCTTTAGGGTCTGAGAATACAGAATGCAGAAAATGAAATATCATATTCCCCTACTCACTGCTGTAGCATGGATATATTGACACAATTCAGTTACCTTACCCCTAATTTATTGTCTGTATTAAAGATAAATGTGGTTCCTTTAAGCAGGGGTTTAAACCTAACCAGTTGCACACGAGTTTGTTATTGTTGGTAATAAAATATATCCAAGTGCCTACTGTGAAATTGACAAAAGGCGTAGACAGGTATGGGACCTGTTATCCAGAATGCTCGGGACCTGGGGTTTTCCGGGTAATGGATCTTTCTGCCTTAAGTCTACTAGAAATTCATTTAAACATTAAATAAACCCATTATGCTGGTTTTGTTTCCAATAAGGATTAATTATATCTTAGTTGGGGTCAAGTACAAGCTACTGTTTTATTATTACAGAGAAAAAGGAAATCATTTTTAAAAATTTGGATTATTTGGTTAAAATGGAGTCTATGGGAGACAGTCATTCCGAAATTTGGAGCTTTCTGGATATCGGGTTTCCAGATAAGGGATCCTATACCTGTATCAGCATAACTGCAATGGCCATTAGTGTGGTACATATTACCATGTTAGAGGAATTCTCACATGACCCACCACCAATACTGTGCTGTGAAATCGGGATGAAATGAAGGCATAAAGTTCACTATTCATCTGTCTTTTGAGGCTATGAGAGTTCAGGGGTTGACAAATATTATAGAAAGACATGTGCCATAGTGATTTGCGGGTCATGGTTTCCCTGACCAGCACCAGACCCTAACCCACCCTGCACCGACCTGCGTCCGCCCGCACCCGGTTCCGGGGGTCCTTTTTAGACCTGTGCTGACCCGCCCCACCGATGACGTCACAATGACATCACAAAAGGGGCGGGGCGAGCAGACGCAAGAGTATAAAATAGGCACCCGGAAGTCGGATGCTGGCATTTGAAGGTGAGGAGCACTGCGAGGTCGACCCGAACCCGCCTGTAAACTCACAGGTATCGGGTCGGCCCGCACATCACTAATGTGCCAGGGTTAATATTCAGTATGAACTATAGGAGTAATTGTGTTTTCTCAAGGCCAAGCAATTGGCCTTTTCATTTTGCAACGCCTCATATCCAAAATCTTATGTTAATAATTAATGCTAATTGGTTTTGGTTTTAATCAAAGAACTGACACAATATTGCAAATAAATGAGAACAGTGGTTTGCAACTCACTTTTAACCTGTTTTGTAATGGGTTTTAAAAGTCCAAGCCACATCTGCAAATATAATATAAATATCATTAGGAAAAGGATTTTTTTGTGATTTTTGCAATTTACAGAAAAAAAACATTGTTCCTGTCCTTGCTTTATATTTTCTTTGTCATTCATTTTGCTTGACTATATATTTAATACAGACGAACACAGATTCTTATGTATACTGGGACAAAAAACTGTTAATAAGCTACGTATACATGAATTACCTGTTAGAAAATAATGTAGCCCCTGTAGTAGAATACAATGTAGAAGGGTAGCTGAAGTCATTAAGATGCCCCATGACCATATAAGTCATTAGGCCACAGGCCAAGCTTTTATAGGTGATGAAAAGCCACATAAGTCCCACATTTATGGTCATAAAATGACACCAGTGGCTGTGTTGACTGGCATTCACTGATCAATGGCAGCAGAGAGTACAAATAATCTTGACACTCTGGCCTAAATTCTGGTGGAACACCAGATACAAACTGCCATTTTCAGTGACTTCAGTGGCAGTTTGTAAGGGCCATAGGTAGGGGCTCTGCTAATAACAAAAAGTGCCATGAATGCATAAAGTAACCTTGAATAAATGTGTTTAAAGCAGTGATTAATGGGAGGTAAAAATATAGTTGCATTTACAGTGGCTATGTAATCTATATGGCATGGTCACAGCTCAAGGACTTTTGAATTTAAATATATAAAATCAATATCAAAGTAATAACATATTTATCAAGTGCATTGCAAATGGCAATTAAACAAATAAAAGAGTCAGTATTTTATCAGCTGAAACATCAGTAATATTTTGATGGCTTGAGGATCGTATAATCGGGGAAGGAAGGCAGAGACCAGAAACCAGGTATTTTTTTTCTGAAAAGTTTATATGCCTAAAGCCAATAGCTTAAAGCATTGATCCCCAACCAGTGGCTTGTGAGCAATATGTTGCTCACCAATCTCTTGAATGTTGCTCCCAGTGGCCTCAAAGCCAGTGCTTATTTTTGAATTTCTGGCTTGGAGGCAAGTTTTGGTTGCATAAAAACCAAGTGTACTGCCAAAAAGAGTATCCGGTAGGCTGTCAGAGCACATAGGTCTACCAATCACAGTCCGTATTTGGCACCTCCAGAAACGCTTTCCATGCTTGTGTTGTTCTCCAACTCTTTTTACATTTGAATGTGACTCACAAGTTAAAAAAGGTTGGGTTTAAAGAGTCCAACATTAAAAGATATTTCTGGAATAGCCTTGGATGCCTATAGTATTCATTCAAGAATTAGCAACTACCTTCCTAACCATCTCAATACAAGACTCCAGTCTAAGGTTAGTCACTTACTTGGCATCCTATATGATTTCTGAATTCCAGACCAAAGTATTCTTTTTCTGTTAGATTAAGATGACTGCAACTCATGTTAAACAGTTCTTTACCAGGAGCTTTTTGCTGAAAAATAACAATGAAATTCAAGATAACTTATCAAGGGAAAGAGAAGGGTGTCTTTTTATTATATTTGCAAATCCATGGAAGTCTGCACTTACAGACTTATTCTGAATTCTTACTAGATTGTAGTGATGTGTGGGCCGGCCTGATACCCGCGGGTCGGGCTGACCTCGCATCCCCCTTTCCAGGTTGGTTTCCGACTTCCGGGGTTGAACTTTTATAGACACACGCCTGTACGCGCTGCCCCTTTTGTGATGTCATCGGCAGGGCGGATCGGCGTAGGTCTATAAAAGGAACCCAGAAAGGCGGGCTCGGGCAGGCGCGGGTGGAGGGAGGGAGGGAGGGCGTATGGCGTGCGGGTGCAGGTCGGGAAAAACCAAACCCGCATATCACTACTAGATTGCTATATGGATGAACCTCTTGCTATTTATTGCATGGAAGTTGTTCAGAATTTAAAATGATGTCTCTGACTTATATACTCGCTGTTCTAGTCTAGTTTTAGAACAAAACTGCTGTAAACTGTATGTAAACACTTTACCCAGTACCTGTAATCAGACCATAGACAATAATGTTTATTGGACTTGTGGTGGGAGCTGTTTGAGCCTCTGATTACTTGAATTGCCAGTCCAGACCTGCCTGCAATGTGCATTGGTCAGAGTCCTATGGGTCCTTTATAATCCAGGTCCCTATAGCAGCCTTTGGGTCTGCTGCCTCGACTATAATGTTCTTGGTGTGCATGAGGAAAGGGAAAATGAAGGCACTTATTAGTACTTATCCAGAGTTTTGGTCATCAACACGAAGAATCCGAAATTAGCATGAGAATGAATGAAAGCCCAATTTCTACCATCTTTAGGAACTGTAGGAAAATCCATGGATGTTAGAGAGATGAACTGTTTGATGGCGTAATGAATAGAGCAAGTTCCGGGAAATCAAAGGCTGTTGAGTAAAATTACAATCCTTCTGTGCTCAGCCTCTGGTATAGTGACAGTTTAATAGCAGGTTTCTCTAGTTCTCATGGCTCACCCTGGTTCCTGTCAGCATCTAGAGACAGTGTATAATTACAGCCTTTATCATTTTTTTTTCAAAACATTAAATTATGCCTTAGAGCACAAGCCACAGAAAATCCCTTTAGACTCACAGGGAACAGCAAATACATTTTAGGATAAATCTGAGGATCAGTAGGTCTCTTCGAATATAATAAAAAAGCGGTATCTGTCCACAGATTTTATTTTACTGATGTGTAGAATCAAATAGCAGAAGTATTGATTTGTTTTATAGAAGTACACTGTAGCTGCTAAACACTGCCCACAGCTTTTGCAGATTAATCTATAATGTACGATTTAGTAAATCACACCGGAGGACTGTTGATGACAGTCAGCTATATCTCTAAACATAAGTGGCAGAGTCAAACAGAAACAGTAGAACAGACAGTATATTATTTTAGATCAAGTCAGGTGAAGCACTATTACAGGGGCAATACGAGAAATCTCCCACTGGTCCGATTTATCCGACTGCACAATTGCTCAACAAACTGTAAAGTTAGAAGACAGGATTTGCAGTATCACATTATTCATCCAAGGCAGCATGGCAATGGCAGCAGAAAACTGTGCAGCTAAAAGGTTCTTATTAAAATGTGAAATGCTGAAATCATTTTATTTCTGCAAACAGGTTTTCGAGGTAATACTAAACTATAATTTAAAAAATATAATTTCGGCTGACTTTTTTATCTTTACTATGTTTGGTTTATTATTCTTGCCTTAGGGGTGGCTATTTTCTAATCTGAATTGTGACTGGTTAATTTGCCATTATAATCCATGTATCTGTTTTTTGAGATTTTTGCTAAAGAACAATAGACAGGCACTAAGGTAATTATCGGAACAAAGGGGATCAGATAGGGTGCTGCTAGACTCAGAATCTGTTTGAGGTACAAGCTATGGCCTACTAAAGCTGTTCCCCAGATCTACCCTGCCCTGTGCTGTACACTGCAAACGTATTTTAAAATAAATCAGGTCTCAAGGCTTAAAAAGTCACAAAAGGTTTTAATGAAACACTAGAGTGTGTTATGAGCCAGATAAAACAGAACCCAAGTCCCTCCATACTATACTGTGCTCAAGCGAGTCAGCCATTGGCAGGTAAATAAACACCTTGAAATTATTACAGAAGAACAACTAGGTAGCAGTAAAGTTATCTGTTTATTGAAATAAACGAGGACACTCTTCATTGGATATGGGATTTATAATCTAGAATGATTGGGACCTGGGATGTTGTATCACCATACCTTAAAGGAGAATTCAACCCCCCCACTGTGATAAATCCCCACTGCCTCCCCTCTGCTAAGTGTTACCCCAGAATTGTCTCCCCTGTAGGATTAATAACCGCACATTCAGAGTGAGTGCAGTGGACCTCACGGGTGCCATCTCTTTGGTAATCTCCGTAAAGTGAGTGGCATATTGGCGCATGCATTCGGTCCGCGACAAATACGCATGCGAAGTGACGGAAATTGCCGAAGGGAAGAAGACCTGAAGATTACCGAAGAGAAGAAGATGTCGCTCGCGAGCTCCGCTGCGGCTCACTCCGCTGCGGCTCACTCTGCTTGTACGGTCAGTATTATTACAGGGGACAGAATTCTGGGGTAACTCTTATCAGGGCGGCAGGGAGGGTCATTTTTGCCATCACTATGGATTTACTCAAGCATAGATATCATCCGGTACAAGCAGTGTCAGACTGGGCCAACGGGACACTGGGAAAAAACCTAATGGGCCCCCGGCTCTTGTGGGCCCCGCCAGGCCAGACCCGCCCCTTTTCTTGCTGCTACTGCCCGACAAAGGGGAAAAACATTGCGTGTGTGCGGCGCGCTCAGCAAGGGCGGACGGAGTGGGGCCCTTGGACAGCAGCCCCGGTGGGCCCCGGGCCCCCCAGTCCAACCCTGGGTAGAAGGTACTGTACTGTCTTATAACAGAGGCAAAACACAGTCTCTGAAACTCTCTCTTGCTTTTACGTCAGACATGGAAAGAAATCACGTTTGCCAGTCATGTCCCTGAGCACAAATGATGCAGTATAGTCGATGTATACAATAATCAGGCATGTCCTAACCATGTAACAGAAACATTATCACTTTAAGTGCCAACCAGCACCATGCTTTGCTAGATACTAGTGAGTGATGTGCGGATCAGCCCCAAACCCACGGGACCAGCATGTTTATCCACGAGGAGGGCGGGTTCAGACTGACATAGCACACAGCATGGATGTTCTCCGATACCAATAAAAAAGCCATAAAAGGCTTAAAATCCTATTCCCAGTGTTGCTTTAAGCAATAATTGCTTTTATCAAAAGCCCCCCCCATAATCTCCATTCATCTTCTTTGGCTTTGTGATCGGAAATGAATGAAATGCCTTGAAGTGTAAAAGTCATGTCCCTCCTCAGGAATAATAGGTGCAGTGTACAAGCACTAACATTTCCATTAGTTGTCATAACATTCTGAGTGCAGTGCTGGAAGCTGCCATTGCCTAAAAATTATCAAATGTGTCCTGGTTGCACAGGGAACTGATAAAATACCCATCTTTGTACATTTTTTTTTTAATTATGCATTTGTGATCATTAAATATTGTACAAACGACGAGACCACATCAAACATTATAAGGAATAACTGTCCCGGATTTACCTAGATTGTCCGAAAGCTTCCCATCAATTTGCTAAAACATCTCATTTTTGCTGTGTGTCCCAGATTTCCTTCAGACACATGTAAAAATCCTAACATTAAGCCTTGTTTATTTTTTGGTCTTGATACTGTTAAAATGAGTGTGGCTTTTGAAAAATAGATTTTTCGGAGGGGCTATAATTTTTGGTATCAAGCTCATTTCACCACAAGTCCCCAACTGTCGGTTTTTAAACTTTTGTTATTATTATTATTATTATTATGCGTTATTTATATTTTGATGCACTTTACAGAGATTACACAGCAGTCGCATCAGTCCCTGTCCCATTGGAGCTTACAGTCTGTCACTATTAAATACATACAGAGGGTGCCCTTATCTAAGCAGCCAAAGTTTATCAGGAACAAATTTTTATTAATAACCAAATTTAACAGACCTGTAGCTTATATTATCTAACTTGCAATTCTGGGATCCTAGCAGGATCAAGCAACTCAGGTTGCTTAAAGGAGAACTAAAGCCTAACTAAAGAAGTATGTAGAAATGTTGTACATTATGTTTTGGGCTTCTGTACACCACAGCCCTTTAGCAGGGAAGATCTGTGTCTCCAAAGATGCCCCAGTAGCTCACCGTTTTCTTTTCTGCTGATTCACTGCACATGCTCTGTGCTGCTATCACTTACTGAGCTTAGGGACCACTCACAATATACAGTACACATAGAATAGAAATGACACAATATAAGGCTGATTAGTAATTAATACAGATAATTACAACTTGGCAGCACAGAAACCAGTGCAATTAGCATCAGAATTTAATAATCAGCCCTGTAGCATCAGCTTATATTACAGGGGAAGCTCATTTTCTGCTGGATAATTAGTGACGAGCCCTAAGCTTAGCTTCTCAACAGCTGCTCAGAGCCCACTGAGCATGTGAGTGTCACAGACACTTTCCAAGATGGTGACCCCCTGTGACAAGTTTGAAGTCCTGGATCATTGCTGCTATTGACAAGCTGAAAATTTGGGCTGGTGCAATAAGTTCATTATATAAACTATGGCATATTTAGCCACATAAATTTTTAAGGTTTTGTTCTCCTTTAAAGATTCCCATAAATGGGACAATATAAACTACTGACAGATTAAATCAGCAGTTTATTGGGCAGCCAATGGGGCCCTCCAACAGGCTTTTCTGATCGATATCTGGCTGAAAGTCGGCCCACAATAGGATCAACCCAATTTCGCCCACCTCAAGGTTGGCATTTTAGGGAGATATACACTCGCAAAATGAGTGGATCTCTGTATGTCTGGCCACCTTAAGAGTTATTTGTATGCCAAGGTGATGTAAAGATACTCTAGTTGGGCATCACAGATGCAAAGGGGCTGGAACTGTAAGGGGCTTATCTGTTCAGTCAGGCAAGGTAGTATAACAGTTCAACCTTTAACTACACATCCCAGCCTGCTCAGATAGTCAAAGGCTCAGTGCTTTTCATGAATACCTTGGGCTCCATTTCCACAAAGGAAAATCCCAGGTCAGCAATAGTAGGAGAAACAGGACCAATTTTTTATATATGACAACATGCAAATATTATACAGTATAGTCTATAAATAGACTGCAAAACCCAATCACTATTATCCTTACGTTCATTTCCTTCAATTTCGAAACACACTAAAAATATGCAATTACCTTATTGAAATGATAACAGTTTTAATTTTGCAAATAGATAATAAACTTCTAGTTCTGAGTATATTGCTGAACTACAGTTCCCTGCTGCTGAATCCATTAAGGTGTAGTTCAGCAACATCTTCAAGGCTGCAGTTTGTTAACCCATGGTTGTATAACCCACAATATACGATATACTAAAATTTGACATACACAGCAGATATTTGCAGTTATATAGTGACAATCACCACATTTGGAATGGAATTACACTCCATTTTAATTGAGAATGTCTATGACACATGCACTAAATGGGGCAGCACTAAGTACATTTTAGCCAGAAAAACACATTAACCTTTAAAGGAGACTATGGGCTACGGTTAATCCCTGGTAATGCCCAAAAACAGAATAAATGAAATTCCTTCGAACAGAAAAAACAGTGTAAATGTAAGGATTAACATTGAAAAAGCCACATACATAATACTTGGATACAGGTGTAGTCTTTTCACTTGCTATACATGTGTTCAAAGTAAACCATTTTAACATATTAAGCCAAGTTAATTTCAGATATTAATAAACCTGCAGTTTAAAGTCAATTCTGTTAGCCAGTAAAGGGTATCACCAAGTCAGATTCCAGAAATGAATGTCACATGAGAAAAACAGTAAGAAATGAAGCAAATACATATTTACTTACATCTACAACAAAGGTTTTCTGAGAATCATCAAGAAATTGTACTTTCAAGTGCAGCATCCTTGGATGTGAGAGATTTTGTTATCTCCTGGGAAGACAAGAAGCATCCCTGATACACTGACACACACACACACACACACACACACACACACAGGCACGTTCAACCTCCTCAGCAGCCAGCCGGGGCTATGTGGCTTCAGGCTTTCTGTGCAATGACAGTACCAAACCTTCCTAGAAAAGAGAAGGAAGGAATAGCTACCTTTTTGAAGGGATACTGTCATGGGAAAAAACACTTTTGTTCAAAAATCAGTTAATAGTGCTGCTCCAGCAGAATTCTGCACTGAAATCCATTTCTCAAAAGAGCAAAAGAGATTTTGAAATCTGACATGAGGCCAGACATATTGTCAGTTTCCCAGCTGCCTCCAGTCTTGTGACGTGTGCTCTGATAAACTTCAATCACTCTTTACTGCTGTACTGCAAGTTGGAGTTATATCACCCCCCCCCAACAGCCTAACAACAGAACAATGGGAAGGTAACCAGATAACAGCTCCCTAACACAAGATAACAGCTGCCTGGTAGATCTAAGAACAGCACTCAGTAGTAAAATCCAGGTCTCACTGTGACACATTCAGTTACATTGAGTAGGAGAAACCAGCGTCGGACTGGGCCGGCAGGACACCGGGGTAAAAAACCCTGCTACTGGGGTGGCGTGGCAGGGCCCTGATGTGTCAGCCCTGGCTCGACATGGCCTGCGCTCCAGACCTCCCACCCGATTGTATAAGGAAGGCACACGCACAATGCACAAAGCATGTATGCATCAGCGGGGGGGAGCCCGAAGACTGGGCCAGTGGGGGCCCTGCCAGGGTGCTTCGCCAATGAGGCGAGTTGAGGCTATCGCCTCAGGCAGCATCGCCCCACTAGGTGCCAGGGGGCGGCAAAAATGCTGCTCCTGGTACTTTAAGAGCGAATTTCCGGCTGCTGCCTCAGGCGGCGGAGGGGCCAGAATCGCCCCTGGGGGGAGCGGCGCGGGTCCCTGCTACTGGGGGGGTGGCGGCTGGGCCCTGATGTGTAAGCCCTGGTGAACCCTGACCCCCCCAGTCCGACCCTGGGAGAAACAACAGCCTGCCAGAAAGCAGTTCCATCCTAAAGTGCTGGCTCTTTCTGAAAGCACATGAACAGGCAAAATGACCTGAGATGGCTGCCAACACACCAATATTACAACTAAAAAAATACACTTGCTGGTTCAGGAATTAAATTTTATATGGTAGAGTGAATTATTTGCAGTGTAAACAGTGTAATTTAGAAATAAAAACAACATCATAAAAATCATGACAGAATCCCTTTAAGATTTGCTATTTATATTTCCTGGGAAGCCTCCAAACCAAACTGACAGTCATAGGTCCACCACAGAGTCACTACCTTACATCAAAATGATTAAATATAAAAAAAAAATGAATTGAATTGACTTGAAAAGCTGTGATTCGGCACATGCAAAACAATAGAAAAATAAGCTTGTGTTATAAAGCAACGATCTTATTGTCTTGTTTGAAAATATGTATTTAAAGCTTGCAAAAAAGCAAATAAAGTATTGATAAAGTATTTCAAGGTTAACTTAGTATCAAAGATAAATAGCTTTTTTTCAAAAAAACATCACATTTATACAAGTGCATAATTTCTATTGTAATAATTATATATCCAGTGTATATTTATTTACATATGCTCCAAAAAATAGATAACAATATAATCATAGAGCACACAAGTCAGGGGTTCCATTATGTATGATTTGTGTCAGCAGAAAGTACAAATTCGGTTGATTGAAAGTACAAGCTGCCTGATCAAGTACATTTTGCTGGACAACAATGGTGCGCAGGATGGCAAGGAATTTGGAATTGTATCAGCAAATTCTGCAGGAAATTGTGGGGGTTTCCATCTTTAATGAAGACATTTTGTGTGAAAAAACAAGAATGTACCAGTTTATTAAACTCTTTAAAATATAGAAGGAATATAGAAGGAATGTGCTTTAAAAAAGTAGTGTTTCAGGCTGATTTATTAAATATTTCTGAAAAAAAAACCCTAACCCGCCCTGCTACAACCCGCGCCCGCTTTCGGAGTCCTTTTACAGACCCACGCCGAGCAGACACGAGACTATAAAACCAGAACTCAGAAGTCGGATGCCGGCCACCCGCGAGGAGCACTGCAAGGGCGACTTGAACCCGTCTGACCTGCTTGTCCCGCGGGTATCGGGTCGGCCCGCACATCACTATTGAGTAGCAAAGGGACACAACATTTTTGTACTGTTCTTGAATAAGAGTTGTAGAACAAACGCAGTATTCTCTTTTTAACCCCTCCAGTACCTAATAACACATGGAGAACAGAAATAAAAATTAGGAGTAAATCACAGCACACACAAAGTTGATAAAACAGTAACTCAGGGGCTCATTTATAAACACTGGGCAAATGTCCTCCTGGGCAGTATCCTATAGCAACCAATCAGTGATTAGCTGGTTTCAGCCAGCAGCAGGTTGAACAGGGAAAGCAAACATCTGATTGGTTGCTATTGGTTAGCAAATGAGCCAGTTTATAATTGAGCCCTTTGTGCATATTTGGCATTGAGCAATAGGTGGCATCATTACACAACTTAAACTGTGCATACAAACATTTTAACAAGCTGCCAGGGTATTTCATTATATTAGTATTTTCATTATATCAGCAGTTCGTGAAATGTATCCCGCGTGTCACCTGGTATATACAAAAACAAATTACAACAGAATATGTACGTTTAAAATAAGTTATGGACTTGCTACAGATTTCATACCAAGTGAAATGCATTCAGGCATAATTACATAAAGTATATGGATTTCTTTTTGTTTCCTAATAGTTTTTATTGCTTTTTAAAATCAACAGTCCGGTATAAATAAAGGCCGAGATCAAAAAATGGCTAAGAATATAAATCTTAAAGATCTTAAAAAAGATAACAATACAAGAAGTCTCTCTCTCTCTTATAGTAGAAATTAAGTCAATGAAATAATTATTATATCGCAAATGCGAATGGCCTTTCCCTCTGGAAACTGAATTTGTAGCTGTATTATTTGTAAATATTAGGGATGCACCGAATCCACTATTTTGGATTTGGCCGAACCCATCGCGAATCCTTCACGAATACTGAACCGAATCTGAATTCTAGTTTACATATGCAAATTAGGGGTGGGAAGGGGAAAACATTTTTTCTTTCCTTGTTTTGGCACAAAAAGTCATGTGATTTCCCTCCACACCACTAATTTACATATGTAAATTAGGATTCAGTTCAGCCGGGCAGAAGGATACAGCCAAATCCGAATCCTGCTGAAAAAGGCTGAAACCCGAACCGAATCCTGGATTCGGTGCATCCCTAGTGTATATTTCAACTTTCTTTCCTTATCATCAATTATTTCTAGATATAATGAACAATTTTATTGATTCCCATATCTGAATCTTATTGTCTCTTGGATGCAAAGGTTTTTCAATGATATCATAATATTATCCAAAGATGGGACTTCCTCGTTGATCTTTATCTATAGCTATAAAATGTTTCTGTTTGCTGGATTCCAGTATATGGAATGTAATATATAAACAGGTTATCTTAGAGACATGTGTGTGCTCCCATAGCACCTCTTCACCAGTAGATATCACACCCTGTAACCTGTATTGATTAGTATGGTCTGGTAATATGCCTTGTTTGTGTAAGTACCTTTTGTAATCACTTAGGGGCAGCTTTACTAAGGTTCGAATGGAAAATTCAAATTGTCCAATTTTTTTTTTGGTCAAATCTCACAGATTTTAATTTAATTTCATGTACAAGTCAATGGCAGAGGTCTGTTGAACCATTTGAAGATGTTACTTGCTTTCCTGGAATTCGAGTTCTTTTTTCGAAAGGAAAATTTGATTCATATTTGATTTTTCGGGTCGATTGAATATTAGACATTCAAGTTTTTTCATGAATAACCTCCCATTCGAGTTCGAGTACATTCAAATTTAATAGAGTTAAAGGGGACTTGTAACCCAGACACAAAAATCTGTATAATAAAAGACCTTTTCAAATTAAGCATGGAATACAATTTCTATTTTTTATTAAAGCGTTCATAGCTGTTGTAAGCTCATTTAAAAATCTCAGCTGTCAATCAAATATTGTCTGCCCCTCCTCTATGCCTTAGTCATAGAGGCGGGGCAGACAATTAATTTCACTTTCCATTCAGCACTTCCTAGATGTCACTGCTCTCCCCACATTCTCCCGTTCTCTTCACCATTTAATTGAGTAGCCAGGGCATGGGAATGGACAGCGGGTCCCCCATTCTGAGATGATACAAGGCTTGTCTTAATAACAGAGTCCACAATATGGCTCCTGCCTGCTTGCTATAGTCATGAATTCCCAGACTGAAGGAAACAAGATTCAAATAATTTATACAGTGTAATTAAAGTTCATTTTGCTTGACTAATGTGATAAAATAGGATGTTGAATAATTTTTTTGGGTGACGGGTCCCCTTTAAAAAAATTCACATAACATCGGAATTCGACCTCCGATAAATCTGCCCATTAGGGGCATATTTATTATGCTGTGTAAAGTTAGATTCGCTGAAAAAATGGCGTAAAAAGCATTGTAAAATAAATGGCGAATTTAAGAAAGGTGTGTGTAATTTTACGCCATGTGAAGGCCAGATTCAACACCGCTATTTTACATTGCTTCCGACCAAAAAAACGGTAGGAAAAAACGTGTAAGAAATTTAAGCTGTTTTTTACACCGTTTTTTTACATGGCGAAACCTGGCGATGTCTGGTGTATTATCTCGCTGTTATTTACACAGCATATTAAATATGTAAGGTGGATAATACCATACTGGATTCACAATCTAACACTTACTCATATGAATTTTGTATACAGTGGGTTTTGATGAGCTCTACACACTTTAAATACAGGTATGGAACCTGTTATCCAGAATGCTTTATGAATAAGGGGTCTGTAATTTGGATCTGCATACCCTACTAAAAATAATTTTAAACATTAAATAAGCCCAATAGGCTGGTTTTGCCCCCAATAAGGATTCATTATATTTTAGCTGAGATAAAGTACAAGGTAATGTTTTAGTAGTGCAGGTATGGAACCTGATTTATTCAAATCAATGCATGGTTGCTAGGGGAATTGTGACCCTAGCTACCAGATTGCTTAAAATGCAAATCTGCTGAATAAAAAGCAAAATAACTCAAAATCCTTAAATAATAAAAAATGAAAACCAGCTGCTAATTGTCTCAGAATATCCCTCTCTACATCATACTAAAAGTTATCTCAAAGGTGAAGAACCCCTTTAACCATTAGAGAACAAACTTACCTAAAAACAAACCTACCTTCTTGTACCTGAGGAAGGGATGCGGGAGGCCCCTGAAATGTTATATGTGCCACACATGTCCCTCTCATGGGTAGGGCTCTCTTTTTGTATATCATACCAAGGAATCTATAAAAAAAACATATTATTAAACCTTTCTCTTAAACCAACATCAGTGTTGGCTTTGGCTTCACATAGGCGTATTTACAACACCCAAATGAGCTTCTATATAAATACCCCAGGGTGGTGCAGTTTTCTGCTAAAGGAGCACTGGCACAGGGTATTAGGTAAGGGATTTTAATTACTGGGCGCCACTTAGAAATTTTACCTTTAGTTCCCTTTAAACTTACTGCTGTCCAGAGTAGGGATGGGTGAATTTTTTCGCCTTATTTCGCCGCAAAAAGGACGCCGATAGATTTGTATGGCATTGTGTGTCAAAAAAAAAAAAAAAAAAGACGCACGTCAAAAAAATCCTCTCGTGATTTTTATGGTGTCATTTATTTGTAAATCACACTGTTGTCACTGTAAACAATTCACTCTACCATATCAAATTTTCATTCCTAACACAAAAAGTATATTTTTGTAGTTGTAATATTGGTGTGTAAGCTGCCATCTCAGATCATTTTTCCTGCTCATGTGCTTCCAGAGCCAGTGCTGCACTATGGAACTGCTTTCTGATAGGCTATTGTTTCTCCTACTCAATGTAACTGAAAGAGTAGAAAGAGAGACATGGATTTTTACTACTGAGTGCTGTTCTTATATCTACCAGGGATCTGTAATCTGGGTACCTTCCCATTGTTTTGCTGATGAGGGGGGGTAGGGGAGCAGTAACGTAACTAGAGGGGGGCGGGCCCTGGCGCGGGACGTGCAGCCGGCCCCCTCTGTACGCCTGGAAACGGGCGCAATTACTAAAGAAATCCGTGGCGCGTGAGCTGCCAGGGGCCCTGGCCCAATCGCACCCCCGGTAGTTACGCCACTGATGTAGGGAGATAGCAGTACAACAAAGAGTCAGGAGTTTAGGATGACTAAAAGTGCTTTCTGGCAGGCTGTTGTTTCTCCTACGCAATGTTACTGAATGTGTCTCAGTGGGACCTGGATTTTTACTATTGAGTGCTGTTCTTAGATCTACCAGGCAACTGTTCTCTATTGTTAGGGAGCTGTTATCTGGTTACCTTCCCACTGGGTGATATCACTTGAATTTACAGTGCAGCAGTAAAGAGGGACTGAATGTTATCAGAGCACACGTCACATGACTGGGGCACCTGGGAAACTGACAATATGTCTAGCCCCATGTCAGATTTCAAAATTAAATATAAAAAAAATCTGTTTGCTCTTTTATGAAATAGATTTCAGTGCAGAATTCTGCTGAAGTTCTGACCCACCCACTATGATGTCTCTAAGTACCATGTTGTACGGTGCTTTTTGAAGCGTTGCAAAACAAACAAAACAACAACACTGGATTTTGAAAAAAAAAATAAAAATAAACATTCTGCACCTGGATCATCCCTAAAAGAAAGTGTATTATAGTGCCTGCTGCATAAAACATGTTATCGTCTTTCTTTCCTTTGGTGTGGACTCTGCAGATTTGTACTTGTTTTGGTCTTCTCATTGAATGAAAATATCAGACCTAGACTGCAATGAAGAAGGATCAGCAAGGTTTCAAACTTATAACCATATGGTGATGCAGGAGAAGTCAGAAATGATACAAAGTTTCAATGAAGTCATTAATACAGATTTATTTTTATATATAAAAAAAATAAAATTTACAAACTGGTAACTGTAGGGGCTGCTTTTACAAAATGACAGTTGCAATCTGTAATTTCAACCACAAAGCTCTGCCGTTGGCCAGTCATTCCTTTGTGTTGTCTCATCCACAAGAAACACAGTCCATGCATGATGCCGCCTGCTTGCAGTTCCGTATTCGGCCGACTTGATCTCCTACAGCGATGCAGTTTAAAGGTTACATTTGAAGGTTTCAGCCTCGAACAGCAACACCACATGCAAATTGGTCAGGAGGCTTTAACATTTGGTCCATATCTCCTGTACAATGTGCCGATGAAACGGTTTTATTAAACGTTTGATGAAAGCCATTACTTCACCCGGCATTTCATAGTCGACAAATCTCAAACTTTTGCCTTGAAAACAGAATGACCCATTTTAAATAAATCACCGATAAAGGAAAACTAACCCTCAAACCAGTTTTTCCACTGGAATTCCTTTTGTCATTCAGACATGGGGGAACAGTATTCTTCTAATGACCCCTACAAAACAAGTTGGCAGTTCACTGTACTGTATAACATTTTGGCTCTGAAAATATTTTTTACACCCGAGTGTTTAAAAAAACAAAAAAAAAAAAACAAAACAAAAACCAGTGCTGAATTTCCAACAAGAAAACACTAAATTTGAAAAGCATATTTACTACATCTGGTATTAAAGTGCAGGCTACATGAATGCTTACCATAATAAAATTAAAGTGGGGACATGAAGAGGGTAAGGGATGTTTTACATTACAATAGCAATTCAAAAAATAAAAAAAAAATAGGTGTTAAAACTTAAAACTGTAATGTAAACAATTATAAAAATACTACCACAGATCAACACGAGTCCACTGAAATAAAACAATTCAGACCTACACTGGTTTACCTGCTGTACAGTAGCAGTGATTGGCAATTGTCTATTGCTTGATTTTTCAGGTAACGGAAATGTTATTGCGAGTCAATTTTTTCAAAAAATTTGTTTCTACTTAACGAAAAAAAACACCAAGATCCTTTTAACTTGAAATTCTCAAAGTCTTTATTAAGAAATAACTGACCGAAACTCCGCTTACGCTCCTCTTCAGAAAAGGGGATCGTGATCCATCGTGTGGCGCTTGATTTCTCCTCCCTGCCTTCCTTATAGGAGATAGTCAGGGAGGAGAAATCGAGCGACACACGATGGATTGTCACTGTTTCTGAAGAGGAGCGCAAGAGGAGTTTCGATAAGTTATTTCTTAATAAAGACTTCGCGAATTTAAAGTTGTGCCTTGGTGTGCGTTTTTTTTTCCTGTTAGGTAGTAACTCATTTTTTATGTTACTGGTCCTTTAATGCAAAAGAAAACAAAAGGCTGCACCATTGTTAAATGTCATATAGGAGTGCAAGGTAAGTGTACGTCAAAAAGCCTCTATGAAGAACAAATCCCACGATCCAGCTCTAGGTTTCTGTCACCTGGTTATTAGGGATGTAATGGAAAGATCTTGCCTTTTCACATAAACTTCTAGTTCTTTTGCTGGTGCAATAACACAGCAGTAAGATTTTCCTACTTCCAAGAGTGGAATAAATAAAGAGAGAGAAAACAAACAATAACCCAGGTTGGATTTAACATACAGTCCATCAATAAGAATTTCTGCACAAACATTGGCCATCGGTTCACTCATCCATTTTCTGCAGCTACATTTTAATAATGGTGCAGCTGGGGGCTGGTAACACAAGCTTAGAACCACATATTTGTTCAGACCTGCAAACTCATCTTTAGCGATTTTGGCCATTAAGCCAACGCCTACATATAATGTTATTCAATAGTAAATGGAACCAATGTTTCACAAGTAGCGTTTCTCTACTTGTTTAATCTGTGATGCCAACAAAGAGGCATTATCTGTCAACTGCAATAGCCAACCCAACCAACCTAATAGAATACATCCGTTCCTGAATTTTGACTGTATCCCAGGCAAACACACATCAGCCTATGATTAAAGGAGAAACAAACCCACACTAGAAAAAACCCTACCCTGCGTAGACCAATCTCCCTCCTCCCCCAGAGCATAACTGCCCCACGGGCAAATGCCCCAAATTTTTAACTTACCCCTCCGTGCAGATCTGGCCTCGGGAGTTCACGGGCGCCATCTTCTTTTTTATGTCTTCTTCGGAATCTGAGCGGAGTTTCGGCGCATGTGCAGTTGGAGTAAATTTCCGGTCCCAAACAACATGCGCTGAAAGTCACGAAAATTCTCGAAAAAGTTCTGGTCCCGAACAACTGCGCATGCACCAAAAGTCACGTAAATTTCCGAAAAAGCTCCGGTCCCGAACAACTGCAAATATGCAGAAAGTCGCAAAAATTTCCTAACATTTTTCATGACTTTCAGGACATGCGAAGTCATTCGTGACCGGAAATTTACTCCAACTGTGCATGCGCCGAAACTCCGCTCAGATTCCAAAGAAGACTGAAAAAAGAAGATGGCACCCGTGATACCAGATCTGCATGGAGGGGTACTTAAAAATTAAGGGCATTTGCCCTGGGGGGGGGGGGGGTGCAGTTAGGCTACGCAGGGTAGGGTTTTATTCTAGTACGGGTTTGTTTCTCCTTTAAGTGCCATCATGGCATGAAACGCGCAACGCTACATCATTTATTGCGTTTTTTGTTAAATATACTTTTAATTGCATCAAGCATTGGAGTGAAGTCCGGCTTGTGTCAGTCCAATATGAATATCTAATTACCAAACACACCTCTCTGGCCGATTAAAAAGAAATAAATAATATAATACATGTTAAGCTGTGTGTGACCAACCTAGTGTTTGGAAGAAGATGCAGATGACAATACCCAGATCAAACTTACCGCATTTCACCAAAATGAAATACAGACTTTGGTCAATATCTGATCTGGGCCCAGACAACAAATGGATATTAAATCATTGATTACATGAACTGAAAATAAGTGAGTTTTGGTGCATTTTGTTTCCTGGAAGAGTTCATTTCATATACATATATATAGAATTGGAGAGGGCATCTTATATTTGTGTTATAAACCTCACATATCCCTGAACTGGGTGGGCAACCACAGCAATGGAGATTAGATCACTAACAAGAAGTCATCAGATCTCTGCAACCACAGAGCAAACCTTTTTTTTTTTAAATGCACATCACACATTCTAGAAAAGTCATGTTTAAAAACTGCAGTTCTGGTAAAGACCACGGAAGGCATTCGCTGTTTAAAGCACATTTTGGCTAGTCACTGCTTGCTAAGAGCACGGGCTGGCTAATTTGACCTGTGAGCAGGGACAGGCAGGTGCTCCTACACAATTGAACGCATACAAAGCAAATTTCAGGAGGGGGGGGGGTAGTAAAATCATTTTATTTGCACGTGACTTATATGTGCACAGGTGGGAAATATAAAAATGCCAAATGCCAAATTATATTACTTTGTAGATGCACAAGTAAAAAAAAAAAATAAGAATGAATATTGTAAAGCAGGTTGAAGACAGTTTTGGAAAAAAAACGCTTAAGACAGAAAAGGGTATATTCTCTAAAATAGAAATACATTATATAATTGTGTTCTTATCGCAGCCAAGGCCTGCATAACCCCACCAAACCATATCACAGATGGCCTTTAATCAAAGACAATCAGATGGCTAACCAAGAAGGTTTAGTTAAGCCATTTTTCATGTGTCATTTATTGTGTAGGCCAAACCAGTGCTTCGGCACATAAGGAAAGAAACAGGGGGTGTGCCAACTACTCCTGTACAACAACCATCATGAGAGTTACATTCCAGAAACAACTGGAAAGCCACCTCCTCTTAAAGGGAAGTGGCACAAGCCAAACGGGGCTATATTTACGGAACGCATTTTAGGACATCCTCCAGCCAAATACCTGTCCTGCATGCAATGTCCTACGGCTTAGGAATGCCGCTCGAGTGCTTTTACCGTCACTCATCCTCCAAATCTGCAGTCCTACCTCCATCCTCTACCCTCCCTTCTCAGTCGTCAGCCATACGAACTCCGCCCTCAGCCCTCAGTCTTCCTCCCTCAGTCCTCTTCCTTCCACCTTCCCTGCTCAGCCCTCTACCCTCAGCCTTCCTCTTTACCCTCCGCTCTCCCCCCTCAGAACTCTCTTTCCATCCATTAGTCTTCTCTCTAAGCTCCTAAAGTAGTGAGCGAGCATTTTCAGTCCTGCACTGCTTGGTCCACTCACAAAACCTTAGATGTCTATTGGCTGTGAAAAATGGCGCCAAATAGAAAAGCAGAAGTTAAAATATGTGAATAAAGCAGCGCAGGACTGAATATGCTCGCTCACCCCTGTAGGAGCTTATAGAGAAGACTGACGGATGAAAAGAGAGTTTTGAGGGGGGAGAGCGGAGGGAAAAGTGCGGAGGGATGAAGAGGTAAAGCGGAAGGCTGAGTGCTGAGCAGGGAGGGCAGAAGGCGGAGGACTGAGGGCGGAGGGAAGAAGGAGGGCTGAGGGCGTATGGCTGACAAGGGAGGGTAGAGGACGGAGGTATGACTGCAGATTTGGAGGATGAGTGACGGTAAAAGCACCCAATGCGGCATTCCTAAGCCGTAGGACATCGCTTGGAGGGCAGGTATTTCGCCGGAGGATGTCCTAAAATGCGTTCCGTAGATATATGCGCTAAGTTGCGCTTCTATGCAATTGTTTTTGGATCAGGATTTTCTGTAACCCAGTAAATATGGGACAGAGTGGCAAGGTTTTCAAGGAGGTCCAGTTCATATTGAGCAGCTTCACTTGACACACTTAACGTAAACAAAATCTCAAAAGTATTTACCGACCACTTTTAGGAGAAAACCAGCAAATTCTCCCGTTCAGCCACAGAGGAAAAAGGCAGAGCACTACAGAATGAAATGCTGCCGGCCTCTTTAGAGCTGATGGGATTCAGATGTGAGGAAATACATAGGAATAACCATGTGTTTAAGGCTCAAATTACCCTCTGATAAAACTTTCTTTTTAAAAGGCATTAAGTAATACTGAGTTTAAGTGTTTAATAAATACATGTTTCAGAAACGGATTAAAGAAATCAATTAAAAGTTTAAAAAAAAAAAGGGCATAGGCTTTTAAGTTGCTGCGGGGAAAGAGAGGAATCTCTAACGCATGGTAAATGTGCAATGCACAGCAGCTACAGGGGTGTGGTTGCTAAGGACACACTCCCTTAGCGTTCCATGGACTCTTGTGGCAATGTGCTATTTTGCAGACAGGTTCATTACGGCTCAGATCTGCAACCTGGGCTGTTAAGTTCTCCGAAGCGGTAGCTGTGCAAATTTCCTCTGAGTTATCTGTATGGGAGATAAAAAAAAATGAGGATCACAACAACACTTAGTAATGCCGTTTATAAACGTCGTTCAGTAAAGTAAATGTAAACAAATATTTTCAAAGTTTGTAGCTGGTTATGTAGCACCTACAAAAAAAAAAAAAAAAAAAAATTTGAATTCTGCAAGTCCTGTAGAAAGCCAAGAATGACACTTGAACGCGGTTAAATAACCTTTGCTTCCCTGCTATTTAAAGGGGAACTATTGCAAAAATTAAAATTTAATTTAAGCTTCCTCATACTGAAATAAAAAACTTTCGAAATAATAAATTAAAACTTTTATTAGAACATATTTTCTGAAATCATCAAGTTTATGTTCACTATCCCTCTCTCAACATCTGTTTCTCTTCATTCTGTCTTCATACAGCAGTTGGGTGTCAGATAGTCATTGACAGTTAGATCCAATATGTCTTATAGGGGGGCTCCTTTTCCTAGCAGATGTATTAGAGCTCACCAAAATAACGGATTCCAGTACAAACAAAATCTAAGAAAATAACTGCCTTTTGCAGAAATTCTGCATGTAGAGAGACATGATATCTGGTGATTTTAATAGAGTGACCTTTAATACATCTTCTAGGCAAAAGGAGCCTCCTATAAGATATATTGGATCATTTATCTGACACCCAACTCCTAAATGAAGACAACATGAAAAGTAAAAAAAAAAAAAAAAAGAATGGAAGGAACATGAAAAGTAACAGATGCTGAGAGAGGGATAGTGAATATAAACTTGATTATTTCAGAAACAATGCAGAATATTTAATTCATTGTATTTAGAAAGTTTCTTATTTCAGTATTATGAAGTTTATGACATTTACGTGATAGTTCCCCTTTAAACATGTGCGTTTTTACCCTATTTAACTCATGATAGCTTGCCAGTTTGCCATGGGAGCAACCATTTCATTAATATCCAGCAGTTGACCTGCCCATCTGTGACATCACCAGAGGGGACGGGGCAAGTACAAGAATATAAATAAGCAAATGGCAGAAGGGCACTGGAGGAATTGGGGGACGTCCCAGGGGTTTTGGGCCAGACCACATATCACTACTGAGGGCACATAGGGCGTATAACCCCTGGTGTTTTCCCTGGAACAATAAAATAGTGACTGTTATAACCATGATTACATTTATCAGAATTCTATTCTACATCCTCATACAAGGGGATGGGACTGAAAATGTCTTATCGAATCAGTGTGTATTTCCCTAGTACTGTTTAACACATTGATAAAAGTGGGCAGAATTCCATTATGACAAAAAAACATTAATTTGCCAAGCTCTAAACAGTACATAAATCATGTTTTGCTAGGAAATAAAACATGAGAGATACTGACACAGTTTTACATACGGTATTTATAAAATGCATAAGGTATGTCACCCCAAGATCTGATATCCTATAGCTGTCCTTTCTTCTAAAACCCAGTTTTTACCATTACAGCAGCCTCAATTTCCTAGCTTTCAACTCCTCTATAAGAAGCTCACTAGAAGGCCAGGTTTCAGCATGCTATCATGGGGAAAATGAGCAAAAACCTGGATTCTGGTATTCCATAGTGGCCAGGCCCAGACGTTATAGTTATAGGATAACTTCCAGTCTCTAGTGCAGTGATCCCCAACCAGTAGCTCGTGAGCAACATGTTGCTCACCAACCCCTTGGATGTTGCTCCCAGTGGCCTCAAAGCAGGAGCTTATTTTTTAATTCCAGGCTTGGAGGCAAGTTTTGGTTGTAGAAAAACCAGATGTACTGCCAAACAGAGACTCAATGTAGGTTGACAATCCACATAGGGGCTACTAAATGTCCAATCACAGCCCTTATTTGGCAGCCCAAGAACATTTTTCATGCTTGTGTTGCTCCCCAACTCATTTTACTTCTGAATGTTGCTCACGGGTTCAAAAGGTTGGGGATCCCTAGTGTGTGCCTTATAGGCACTGAACCTGTAAAACGCATTCAGACTAGGTATACACTGAATCCCCTATTTTGGATTTGGCCGAACCCCCAAAATCCTTTGCGAAAGATTTGGCTATACCGAACCAAATCCTAATTTGCATATGCAAATTAGGGGTGGGAAGGGGAAAACATTTTTTACTTTCTTATTTTGTGACAAAAAAGTCACCCAATTTACCCCCCCCACCTTAATTTGTGCATGCAAATTAGGATTTGGTTCAGGCTGGGCAGAAGGATTTGGCCAAATCCTGCTGAAAAAGGCCGAATCCTGAACCGAATCCTGGATTCAGTGTATCCCTAATTCAGACATGGCCAGGTTTATGCAGTGATCTCCTCTCAAGATACCATATTCAGTTACATTGAGTAGGAGAAACAACAGCCTGCCAGAAAGCAGTTCCATCCTAAAGTGCTGGCTCTTTCTGAAAGCACATGACCAGGAAAATAACCCGAGATGGCGCCTACACACCAATATTACAATTAAAAAAATACACTTGCTGGTACATTAATGACATTTTATATTGTAGAGTGAATTATTTACAGTGTAATTTAGAAATAAAAACTACATCATAAAAATCATGACAGAATCCCTTTAATAATAATACATCTGCTTTTATAAATGCTGCCAATCAAACCTCTCCAAAAAGAAACCGGCAGCTTACCACCACAGGCTCTCTACTACGGCTACAAATTACTCTAGGGCCTTTGCCGCTCATACACAGTACAATTACTGTTCAAGAGGAGAGTGTAAATGAACACTGCTGGTAAGTTGATGTGGGTTACTAGACCTGCGTAAACTTTGTAACTTTTATTACAATACTCCTATAAAACTTCAAAATAAACTAGGAATGATTAGGGGCCCTCCCCCCCAAACAAAGTAGGTCTCTATAAAAAGATATTGCATGAACCAGCTCATATGTAAAATCCTGCTTCATGTAAATAAACCATTTTCATAATAATATACTTTTCTAGCAGTATGTGCCATTGGGTAATCATAAATAGAAATTTGCCATTTTAAAAAATAAGGGCCTTTCCCCGGGATCGTACTATTCACTGTGCACACAAACATACCAAACAAACTATACTTGTTAGGTCACATGAGCCAATTAACAGACAGAGTTGTGTCTTTTGCTTGAACACTTCTTCCTGTTACAGTTAGAGCTGCAGTATTTCTGGTCAGGTGATCTCTGAGGCAGCACACAGACCATCACTAAATGGGGGTTCAAGGCAAGAGATGTAAAAGGGCAAGATTTACCAAAATATATAGACCAATTTGGTAAGATTCTTTAATACTGTATGCCACTTAATATGATATAAACTATCTGTTGCTTAAGTGTTCATTTTGGGGGAATGGTTTTACTTAATCGACTAAGTACTTTGAAATATTTTTTTCACAATCAGGGTCAAAACAACTGTTTTTGCCAGGAGATCTTACTTTAGATCTAATACACCCTCAAATTGCTACCATTTTGAAACAAGCAATCCAGTAAATACTCCTCTTCCACCAACCTGCTCTTTATGGCCATGATTGAGGTCCCTCCTAATGTCTCATTGAACAGTGCAAGTTGTACAACACTGATCCTGTTTCTCAGGCAAAGATGCATAGTTCATTTGCCTCACAATTTCAGCAAACAGTTCGTCCACCATTGTCTTGCTTTTAGCAGAGGTCTCAATGAACGGACAACCCCACTCTTGAGCAAGGGACCGTCCCTCTGCTGCCATAACTTCTCTCTCTGACTCCAGGTCCACTTTGTTTCCAACTAGGATGAGAGGGACCTTTTCATATCTCTTGACTCTAACGATTTGGTCCCGCATTGGCTTTATGTCCTAGATAAAAGGAAGAGGTCATAAGTGAAAAAAATAAAATAAAAAATCATTGACAGAACAAAAAGCTAACCGGCAAAAAAAATTTTTCTAATTCTTAAATGAGACTGCAAGATATAGAGTCTTCCTAATTTAATAAAACACAGACCATCCCGTGTGGGTATCAACAAATTCTAACTGAATTTTCTCACTGCCAAGAAACATCTGTAATATTGCTTTCTCTCAACTGCTATAATGTATGATTTTAGTCTATTTGGCACCTCCATAGAGATATTAAAATGTTCTATAAAATATCCCATGTACCATTAAAGGAACAGTAACATCAAAAAAGGTGTTTTAAGGTAATACAAATATAATACAGTGTTGCCCTGCACTAGTAAAACTGCTGTGTTTGCTTTAGAAACACTACTATTGTTTATATAAATAAGCTGCTGTGTAGCAATGGGGGCAGCCATTCAAAGGAGAAAAGGCTCAGGTTACACAGCAGATAAGCTCTGTAGAACATAATGGTGTTATCTGTTATCCACTATTTAACCTGTGCCATATAGCCTTTTTTCAATTTCCACCATTGCTACACAGCAGCTTGTTTATATGAACTATAGTAGTGTTTACTGAAGCAAACAGATCAGTTTTACCAGTGCAGGGCAACACTACATGATATTTTCATTACTTTAAAGGGGACCTGTGTCCCAAAAAGAAATATTCCAAATCCTATTTTATCACATTAGTCAAGCAAAAAAAAACAAAAAACTCTAATTAAGCTATATAAATAATTTAATCTTGTTTCCTTCGGTCTGGGGTTTCATAATTATAGCAAGAAGGCAGTAGCCATTTTGTGGATACTGTTATCAAGACAAGCCTTGTGTCATCTCAGAATCTTGTTTGTGCACCAGAATGGGGGACCTGATGTCCATCCCCATGTACTGGCTACACAATTAAATGGCAGAGGGAGGGGGGAATGTGGGGAGAGCAGTGACATCTAGGAAAGAGGAGGGGCAGACAATATTTGATTGAAAGCTGAGATTTTTAAATGAGTTTATGAATGCTTTAATAAAAGAATTTGGATTTCATGTTTAATTTGAAAAATACTTTTATTATACAGTTCCACTTTAAAACACTATCATTTATTGTGACCCCATACCTGTAATGATATTCCCCAACCCCCCCAATCCCTTCTCAAAGATTTATGGGACACTTTCCTCGTGCAGCAGTGTGATTGGAGAAACAAATCCACCAGGTCCATGGAGTGATTGTATATCTAACTGCATATAATATATGGGATTTTATTTTATACATCTTTTTCAATCACAAGGTCTAATGCACAGGGCCATCTTTACATTCTATATCGATTAGTAATCTGAATGTTTGATGTATACTCTCTTCTATGGTACAGTGCTGCACATTATGTTGGTGATTTATAAATACATGTTAATAAAGGCCTCCTGCACAGCCAAGGGTTCCATTGACCTTTTAAATTAGATCATTTTTATATCAGTTGGTCCCTAGATAAGTGGAATAGTTGGTAATTGCCCTACTACATTGAAAAAGCTGGAAATTAAAATATCCAGTTCCCTTCTATTAAAGGTAGTAGTCATGTTCAGGTCGACTGCTGCACAAAGGGGCATATTTATGAAAGAGTGAAGTTAGAGATCTCACAGTCCGCTAGAGTGAAATTCCGCCACTCTCCATTCATTTCTATGGGATTTTTAAAAGAGTATTTATCAATGGGTGAAAGTTAAAATTCACCCTTTGATTAATAAGTCTTTCAAAATCCCATAGAAATGAATGGAGAGTGGCGGAATTTCACTCTAATGGACTTTTCTATGACTTTTCATGATTTTCAATGGTTTCGGACCATTCCCTTAGCATAGCCCACTGCTCTTCTGCTGATCTTTCTGACTACTTTGCTGAGCTGGCTGACTACTGTTACTTTGTATCAACACTCAGGACTCGATGCAAGCGGGCCAGGCTCTGCGTGTTTATTACAAAGTTACTTTATAATAAACACGCAGGGCCTGGCCCGTTTGCATCGAGTCTTGAGTGTCGGTAATTTTCTTCCTTACCTAAGTCTATTGGGTATGAGGGTGCCCTTCTTTACTGAGCACCGGACCAATATCCTTTGAGAGGCCAGGGTGTGCTGGTGGGTTTTCCTTTTGGACTTTGCATCAACAGCCATATGTCCTTCAAACCCCACAATTCCCTGATTCACACATGATTTCAATAACGAACAGAACATCACAGGGCAATGCATTGTGGGTTATGTATTTCCTGCATGCTGTCTGTAAGCTGTGGAGAAGTTGTTACAATGTGTAACATCAGTGTTTAGTCCCTCCTTCCCTGCCAGGATTTCAAATGATGCAGAAAGAGAAGAACTGTTAAACAGCTGGATTTCAGCATAGAAAATTGTGTTAATTCATACTTTTTGAAGAAACAGGTAATTATGATGGATATATTAGGGGTTTCTGTGTTACGTGGGCCTTTTTATCAAATTTTGGTTTGGAAGCCGGAGTTCCCCTTTAAGCAATTTATAGATTAGCGGTCATGTGACACTGTCATTTATACTCGGCACTGTATGTGAAAGAACTGGTTATCTCACCTGGAATGACTGTTGATTTACCAAGCTGTACACCAAGATAAAGCCCTGGCCATTCTTAATGTATAGATCCCTCATGGATGCAAACTGTTCTGTGCCTGCTGTGTCCAAGATCTCCAGCACGGAGGGTGAAGAGTCCACCTCAATTTCTTTGCGATAAAAATCCTCAATTGTAGGATCATACTTTTCAATAAAGGTGCCCGTAACAAACTGGACTGTCAGGGCTGACTTCCCGACCCCGCCGCTGCCTAACACCACCACCTTGTACTCCCTCATGGGCTCGGACAAGTGGGGTCCCACAGCACATGCACCACGTCAGGAAGGTGGAAGATGGTGTTAGCGTGCTGCCTTAGAACTGAAGCTGTTCATATACGTTTCTAGAAAGTGTTCTTATCTAGGGATACTGTTGGAATGATCCTTCTTGATGATCCAGAGTACAAAGGGCCGTTCCTTTTGGTCCAATACCAGGAAGCAGTTCAATTTCCAGTGCGAGCAGCAAGGCGAGTTCCTTCTCCTGAATTGTGACGTCACAACTAATAGGATAAACGCAAGGAAACAGGTTATCTATTCCAATAAGTAATACAAGTATCAAAGTAAACAGACTGTGCGCTGCTATTTCACTCTATTACTCTAAGAAGGAAATGAACCCCCACCCATGTTTATTGTTTTTGTCTTTAAATTCACAGGCACAAGTTATATTTACTGATGTCAAGCAGGACCTTCACAGACTACTCATTCAGCCAGACAGACTCTTTAGAGCCCCTTTAGGTCACCAATGCTGAATGGGTCAATTTTGGCTGATTTGATCAGTTTCCTCTGCCAAAAATCTCATTATTCGGAGCCTTGTTGAGGAATGAGCAGGAGAAGCAAATATGTTGGTATATTTGAGGCTCCTGACCCAGTCAATACAAGTCAATGACTACTCGAGTATATGCAGCAAGTTGAAGGGCATAGTAACAGCACAGAGGCCCCTTTACATTAATAAATGCACAAACTCGAAATGCCGCTAAGGACAATGGCCGCTTTTCAGGACACTCCCGATTTGACTAACACATCCCGGGTGGCTACTTACACGCCCCGCGAAGCTGTTGATTGCAGCCCCCTTAGCGCCTGCCTGTCTTACAGGAAATCCCGACGCCACAAGTCTCGTCACGCGAGAGTGTGGCGTCACGATACACGTAAGCGTAATGACGCGTGACGTAGCCGTCTTCTGGGCGTGACAAACAGAGACTGAGTTACCCAGGGCCTTACCGGAAGCAGTTGCAATCCAGCTCCCAATCCTTTGCGCTGCTCGCACCTCCTACTTTTGTTAGAGGACTTTTGTTTCGCATTGTCTGTTTGGCTGTCGTGCCCTCTGCTACCTCAGCTTCCAATATTATTTAACAGTCTATTATAATTTGCTCAGACCTCTACGACTTTTGCCAGGGAACTAAAAAAACAAATGTATTTCCTGGTTGCCAGTGGTATCTGCCATTACAGAGTCTTTCGCCACAGCTTGTCCAAAAAAAGGAAAGAGTTGCTCGGACTAGGGAAGTGAAATGAAGGAATGCATTGAGCTTGGGGTTAACAAATCTTCCTTAGGGTTGCCACCCTTTCTGGAAAAAATACCGGCCTTTTTATATATTTATCTTTTTTCCCCTAAACCACCTGGCCGTTATTAGGCAACCCTATCCTCAAGCCAATGAGGGGAACAAGATTTCTCCAAAAAAAAAAAGATTTCTTCAATTGTTATCTAAGGGCCTCGCAGCAAAAACTTTATGGGCCCTGCACTCCTCAAACGAATTCTGAAATAATTCCTGAATGGTCTGCTTTTGCCGCGACACCCCAGCAGGGTGAACACTTCAGATTCCCTAAAAAACTGGTCAGGACAGGCGTCATTTTTATTTGATTTAGTCTGAATGTCTGAATGTCCAAAACAGAAAAAAATGTTTTATTTTTTTTTTTACTATATAACCCACTATAGATTTAGTGGGAGAAAAAAAAACAAATTTTTTTTGGAATTTATTATACCCCGGGTATGGAAAAAGTCAGAATCCGAAAATCCGGCGTCTCAGACCTACTGAGGTTGCGTTTAAGACAATGAGAGAAGTCCCGAAGATATCGTGATCTGCGCTGGGTTTCGTCTAACAATCCGAAGATTTGTGGTTTTTCGGGCAAATACTGAAAGAATTTAGTTTTCGTACCTCGATTCGTACGATGAGATCTTTGCGTCTATGGCCAGCTTTAGACTCACAGCTTAAAGGGCAATTCACCTTCATTAGCAAAACTGTAATTGAAAACAACATGTTCAAACTTTTCATTACCTGCCAAATTTTGTAAAATGAACATGGTAATTTGGGGGTGTGGCCAAACTAATTCACACTTTTTTGCCCCTCTTTTTATTTCCAAAATGTTGGGAGGTATGTTCAGAGTCATCATGTACAACATTGTGGAATAGAGAGTACATATTCACAAGTCACATAGATAACAATGTTTTGCAATTCCCACACGGGAAGGAGACACCCCCAGACTCCCCAAGGGGGGCAGTCATTTTTTCAGCCATAAGTGTCCCGGATAGGGTCCAATCCGAACAGCCTCTCGCTATGTATGTCGTTTTTATGCAAGGGCAATATACAATTGATAGTATAGCTTTAGTATGTTCCAACCTAAAGATTCCAATGTTTGTAAAGCTAATGAAAGATAGACTTTTAGAAGTGACAAGGTGCTTGATTTTTTTAACTTTGAGGTATGGAATTATAGCCACTTATTATTATTATTCTCTATAAAAAGCTGGTACAACTCTTTGTTTCAAAGGGGGGTGCAGCAAACTGAAGGTGATTTCTTATTGGGTAATGCAGTCTGCTGGAGACAAAGGGGCAAATTCACTTAAGTTTTGCCACTCTCCGCGCCACTTCACTAGGCACAAATTCGTTACCACTACGCTTATTAACTAAAATGCGAAGTTGCGTCTCAGCAGCTGAATGCTGGCAAATTTTCTTTAGTGTTACTTCGGCTGGGCGAGCATTTCATTATAAATTTTCGCTGGTGTTCATTTCTGCCTAGTGAACCGTTGCTAGCACTCTTGCACTAAGGTTAATTTGAATAGGGCGGGTACCTAAAAGTCATATGGATTTCTTTTTTAGTAATGTTGGTGCAAATGCTTGAACCACTTTTTCAATTTACAATTTACCACGTTTTTTTTTTTTTTTTTTTTTTAAAAACTCCTGTTTCTCTGTAATAATAGAACAGTACATTGTACTTGATCCCAACTAAGATATAATTAATCCTTATTGGATTCAAAACCAGCCTATTGGGTTTATTTATGGGCAGATTTATCAAAGGTCGAAGTGAATTTTCGACTGAAAATAAAATTTGAATTTCGAGCTATTCTTTGTGTAGTTCTACTAGGAAATAGTCCAAATTCGATTTGAATTTGAAAAAACATAAAAAACATGAGTATCAACATTTATTTACTGGTTCTTTAAAAATTCGACTTTGACCATTCGCCATCTAAAACCTGCCGAATTGCTGTTTTAGCCTATGGGGGACCTCCTAGAACCCATTTGGTGTCAATTGGTGGACTCTTTTTTTTTTTTTGTTTGGGAAAAACGTCGAATCGAATGCGCTATTCCTTCGATACGTACAATTCAAATTCGGCCGAAAACTGACCTATGCGAATAAAAACTGACCTATTCAACCAAAAAAAACTTCGACTTAATTTCAGTTGGTCTTTTAGAAGTTTTTTCAATTCGATAAATTTGGCCCTTAATGTTTACATGATTTTCGAGTAGACTTAAGCTGGCCATAGACGTTGAGATTTTCTCGGAACGAACGTACGATTGTACGAATTTACCATCAACTAAAAAGACCAATTTACCAGGAAAACTTGGCCCTGCAAAAATAGATAGAATGCACCGGGACCGACAAAGATTTTTTGACCTGGCCAATCAATTTCCTGACAGATGTCGGCCGAAAAATCATAAGATGTACGATCGAATCCCACTAACCGCATGATAATTTCGAAGGATTGGTCGGACTTCCCTAAAATCGGTTGTTCGGCAATAGGAATCGTCGTGTCTATGGGGAGCTTAAAGGTATGAAGATCCAAATAACAGAAAGATCCTTCATCCGGAAAACCCATGTCCGGAGCATTCTGGATAACAGGTGCTATACCTGTACTATGACACAGTGTTTCTTAAGAAGCTCAAGAAAAGACAGCAACAAAAAAAGATAAATATAGCACAGTAATTTTTTTACTTTTTTTGTAATACCCTTTTGTGCTCCACTTTCCTTAGTTACTCATACGTGAAACCAGTTTTTTTTTTTCATTTAGCAGTGGTAAAACTGTGGGATAGGGTTAACTACTCTTTACACCTACTCAAAAGTGCTTCTACACCAGGGGAGGGTGGGTCTTCACTTCGGGGACCCTTTGAAATAACTTTTTTGGGAGATGGTGGTATCTACAGGTTTCCCCTGTGTCAATAGGTGCAGCACTGCCCATTTAATAACTGACGGCAGGAAGAACTGAGCAGTAGTAAGTGCAACTCTATGGAAGTGCAATGAAATTGGTTTTACACACAAGTCTCTGCAGGGAAAAACAAGTTGCCCACTGCCCTTGTGGATGCAAATGAGCCCTCATATATATGTTTATAGTGAAATGTTTCCTTTTGCTCTTTCAATATTTCTTTGCCACAATTATATGTATTCGGAAAACTTGAATAGCCAGAATTTATTAAAGGAAAAAAAAACACCAGGGCATATTTATCAAGGGTCGAATTTCGAATTGAAAAAACTTCGAAATTCGAATTCAAAAAGACCAACCGAAATGAAGTCGAATTTTTTTTGGTAGAATAGCTCCGCATTCGGCTAAATTTGAATCGTACGAATCGAAGGAAAATCGCATTCAATCGTATTTGAATTGAAGTTTTTCCCAAAAAAACCTTAGATTTAGACAGTTCTAGGAGGTCCCCCAAAGCCTAAAACAGCAATTCAGCAGGTTTTAGATGGCAAATGGTCTTAAGTCCAATTTTTAAAGAGACAGTACATGATAAACTTTGATATTCAAATTTTCTTCAAATTTGAATCGAATTTGGACTATTCTCTAGTCGAAGTACACAAAAAAGTAGCTTGAAATTCAAATTTTTTTCATTCGAAAATCCACCTCGACCTTTGATAAATATGCCCTATAATGTGCAATTAGTAACAAAAAGAGTTATAACATTTTTTAGTATTTCTAATATAGCTATAAAGTCAGCTACTTACTTTATTGCCTTCCATTCAGAGCACAAGGGTCAGTTTGTGTGAGTAGCATTGGTATTTGGTTGCACATATCCATGCAGAGCCTTTTCCATCCATCCCAGGTCTCATCAGGGGAAGCTCATTCTGTGTAACTTCTGTGTAGCATTCATTTATTTCAGTGCTGTCCAATTTATATGGTACAGAGGGCCGGAATTTTTCTAATCTACATGGTGGAGGGCCGATAATGGAAGCCAGTGTTAGCCACTTCCTGTTTTTAGACCACACCCACTTTAAACCACACCAATGTTACCACAAGGCCATGTCCACATTAATAGCACACCAAAAAACCAAATGGTTGGTGCTCACTGCAGGGATCAGGGCTGGAACTAGGGGTAGGCAGAGTAGGCGGCTGTCTAGGGCACTCTCATTGAGGGGCGCACTTTTAATGGGGTTTTTTTCTTTTTTTCTTCAAGCGTTTATTTAATAATTTGTTTCAGTAATCATGGTCACTCAGTCCGGTGGATCAGATTTATTTAATGGCAGTCGCGGGCGCTTTGATTTCCGAAGTCACCGAAATTGCCTCACGAGGAAACTTCGAGCAACTTCGGAAATCGAAGCGCCGCAAGTGCATTGGCACAGGCGATTTTTCATTTTAGCGGGGGGAAGGCAGCTCGGGGAGATAGTCACCCTGAAGAAGAGGCGATTAATCGACAGGCGACTAAATCTCCCCCGAATCTGCCCATGTGCCCCTGCCCTAAGGATTTCTTGTCCTTTATGAACACCATGTATTTGACATAAGCAAATTAATATTGGTTCCGCCATTTCTTCAACAAACTATATTTGGCATCAGATTGCAGTAAAGTACAGTAGGATTCTAAAATCAGGTAAACACACAACCAAGAATTTAATATACTTTATTAAAAGATCAAAAAATAAACAACAATATAGAAGTAACATACTAAAATGAGTAGCATTATGCACATCTCTAAAGCACATACAAGCACTACAGCAATATAGTCTGGCAAAAAAAATTTAAAAACATACATCCTGTTGGTAGCAGTTGAGGGAATGAATAATTAATACATTCTAGAGTTGAAAAACAGATCCGTTTTGTTCTTTTTTTTTTAGATCCAAGCTGTCAATAACACAGAACATTACGTATGAAAAGAGTGAACATTCAATAGCAACTGGCAATCCCCAAAAGTAGGACTTACTTTAAGTGCTGGAGAGAGAAAGAGAAACTGGTTGCTAATAAGGTCAGCTCTGGTTGAAAGGCCCCTTTTCTGTATTAATTCATACATTTGTGGGTAATAAACACCCTTGCACTTTGCTTTTATATTAAGTTCACTATGTTACCCTGAGCAGCACTGGGGGGCTTGCAAATCTTTTTAAAAAATGGAATAAGAAGCCGATTTGCAAAAACTTGAACTATATTAGACTGTTTTATTCCTATAGACCAGGGGTCCCCAACCTTTTTCACCCGTGAACAACATTCAGATGTAAAAAAAGTTGGGGAGCAACACAAAAACGTAACATTTTCCTGGGTGATGTGATTAGCTATTGGTAGTCCCTATGTGGACTGGCAGCCTACCGTAGGCTCTGTTTGGCAGTACATCTGGTTTTATGCAACCAAAACTTGCCTCCAAGCCAGGAATTCAAAAATAAGCACCTGCTTTGAGGCCGTTGAGAGCAACATCCAAGGCGTTGGAGAGCAACATGTTACTCACAAGCTACTGGTTAGGGATCACTGCTATAGACATTGGGAGCCTCTAAATGTTGACTTTGGAGTTCAGCATTCACAACTCCAGACCTGTAGGAAAATGCTTGATTTATTCTCTAGGGTAGAATTTTGCTATTGAAAATGTTTTTCTAACAAGGCCACTAAAAAAACTGAACACGATACAAAGAGAATAATGTGGTCCAAGTTGTCCTTGCTGTCAGATTGTACCATTGTGTCCTTCCTTTCTGTAATACATTAGGCGCCCAAGAGTTCTCAGCGCAGTGCATAGCTATTTTGCTTTCAATATATTGATGATTATGTCAAAAAAGTATTTGCTCAAGTTGCTATTGTTTAAATGCTTTTTGTGTGCACTCTTGCATTATAAACATGTCCCTCCTTGTAAATATTATATGACATCTGCAAAATGGTACACTCCAAACACATTGTTCATCCCTCCTCTGCTAGGATATAACAATCTTTATTTGTGGCTCCCAACAGTATTGTAGAACGGTTTACCGTGCACAGTAGAATAGAGCTAGAATAGTATAACTTCTACGTCAGGTTACTTCATTCTGTTGTGTGTGACGAATAAACAAAACAAGAAAAGAAACCAAAGCATCATTTTCACGAATGGGGCGATTCCTGCAAGTGCCAAAACAGATAGAAGTGATTTGTAACCACGAAGAGAGTCAGTGAAGACCATTAGCAAAGGTGTTTAAATGCATAATATTAATGTTAGTGCAAAACGATTGTCATGTGGTGTAAGAACTGATAAAGTTGCAGAGTTCGCAACAGTATCATTCCGCCCCGCAAGGAAATTGCCTGTTATCCTGTAACTCCACATCAGTTTAGGTTATAAACAATATAGGGGAGAGCTCTTTGGTACCCTAGCTTTGAAATAATAGTGACATTTTTACACATTGCGATCAAGAAAAAGGACCTACAGCCGGACTGCATACAGCAGCTGCAATGTAACAGCAATGTTTTCTGGAGGTATTCTCTTAGTAGTTAGATTAATTAAATCTTGGTACATGCATTGAAGTCGATGGGCAACAATTTTTTTCACCCATTGGAGTCTATGGGCATCAGTTTTGCGGTGAAACTCTGCAAAAAAATGTGCTCATCACTATCTATAAGGCATCACCAGCCAAATAGCTACATATAATGCAAATATTGTTGTGAACGTAGTGGGGCTCATTTATCAACACTGGGCAGATTTGCCCTTGGGCAGTTACCTATAGCAACCAATCAGTGATTAGCTTTTTAAAGCCAGCTGCAAGTAGAACAGTGAACACAACAATCTAATTGGTTGCCATCGGTCAATATGCCCAGTGTTGATAAACGATCCCCACTGTATTTTGATTGGGCTTGGAATTCAAACCTAAGAATAATTCATGATAAGGGATTTAGGATATGAGTAGAACCCAAGAGAGACATCCTGGCCTTATAATTGCACAGGTGCTAATACTAGGTCATTTCTAAACATTTCTATGAAAGAAACAACTGAACAGGACAGTGCCAGCAAATTGTGGGAAGTTGGAAAATATACCGTCATCCTACCCTAAAACAAGATGATGGGATTTACAAGTGACAGGCAAATATCTTTGCATCTGCAAGAGAAACCAGCAGTGATGGGGCAGCTAGTGATCTTCACACATGGACTCTAATCTTCAAAGGTACACAGTAAGTTGCTGTGACATGATCAAGCAATAGCAGTACGGTCAAATTACTAAGCTAATTATAGCTGGCTACAATTGATTTCATTTGGACAAACTACATACACGTAGGGGGTTATTTACTAAATTCTGAATGCAAAAATCACAAAGAATTCATGATTTTTTAAAATAAAATCGGACTTTTTTTTAAAAAAAAAATTCGGAATTTGTTAAAACCCCGAGGATGGAAAAGTCCAAACCTGAAAATCCGGCATCTCAGACCTGTCGAGGTTGCATATACCTGTAAGTCAATGGGAGAAGTCCCAATGATTTTTCCATGTGCGATAGGTTTCGTGCAATACCCTGAAGTTTTCGGGTGAAAATTCAGAAAGAAAATCGTGAAAATCAGATGAAAAAATCGGATTTTTTTCTGCAAAGCTAATTTTCAAGAAAATTTTTATAATAAATAAGCGTAAAAACCCCGAGCGGATTTGATCAGAGTTTGTAGCAGAAAATATTGAGATGAATTTGGACTTTGATAAATAACCCCCCTACAAGTATTGCAGTAAGTACAGTTTATCCGCAGGACAATGCAACCCATCTTTAATCAGCATTAAGAAGATTAATCTTTAGGGTCTACATATTGTAGAACTGGTTACATATATTTCCCAGGTGCTGCATATTAAGCTATGGCGAGCTACAAAGCTTTTGCAACGGCAACGCAACATCATACTTTTGCTCTGAAGTTTTCATAGCAAATCACCTTCTTTTCAAAGCCTTTATTAATACATATCTCTTTTACAAACATTTCCTGTGTTTTTTTTTTATGGATTTATATTCAAAATATGTTCCAAGATTTTTTTTTTCTTTTTATTATGCATGGACTATGTACATAAGTGCAAAAAAGGTGAGTCTCACACATTCGTACACTAATCGAATCAGTTTAACTGCAGCATATTTGTATCTTCAACACTGTTGAAGCAGCATTTCATGTTTGGGGAGAAAGAAAAAAATGTTCCCCCAGAAAATAAACACATTTTGCAGTTATACTCAGTATCTCTACATTATTCAACCAACATGTTCCGTTTTTGAACAAAAGTAATACATGTAAAAAAAAAAAAGAAAGAAAAACCTCACATTGCCAAAAAAATTCTTGTCAAGTCTGCGGTCGGTGACCTTTTGCTTTTATAGTGAATTAGAAAGCGTCAAGTCTAAGGGGCAGATTTATCAAGGGTCGAATTGAATTCGAGGAAATTTTCGAAGTAGTAATTTTTTGGATACTTTGACCATCGAATAGGATACTACGACTTTGAATTTACTTCGAATCCGATTCAAAGTAAAATAGTTTGAATATTCAGATATTAAAGTGATACTGTCATGGGAAAAAAAAACTTTTTCAAAATGAATCAGTTAATAGTGCTGCTCCAGCAGAATTCTGCACTGAAATCCATTTCTCAAAAGAGCAAACAGATTTGTTTATATTCAATTTTGAAATCTGACATGGGGCTAGACATTTTGTCAATTTCCCAGCTGCCATGTCATGTGACTTGTGCCTGCACTTCAGGAGAGAAATGCTTTCTGGCAGGCTGCTGTTTTTCCTTCTCAATGTAACTGAATGTGTCTCAGTGAGACATGGGTTTTTACTATTGAGTGCTGTTCTTAGATCTACCAGGCAGCTGTTATCTTGTGTTAGGGAGCTGCTATCTGATTACCTTCCTATTGTTCTTTTGTTTGGCTGCTGGGGGGGAAAAGGGAGGGGGTGATATCACTCCTACTTTCAGTACAGCAGTAAAGAGTGATTGAAGTTTATCAGAGCACAGGTCACATGACTTGGGGCAGCTGGGAAATTGACAAAATGTCTAGCCCCATGTCAGATTTCAAAATTAAATATAAAAAAATCTGTTTGCTCTTTTGAGAAATGGATTTCAGTGCAGAATTCTGCTGGAGCAGCACTATTAACTGATTCATTTTGAAAAAAATGTTTTTTCCCATGACAGTATCCCTTTAAGTACTGTCTCTTCGACTTCGACATCAATAGTTCACCAAATTAAACCTGCCGAAGTGCTATGTTGGCCTATGGGGACCTTCTAATGCATTTTTCTACGTTTTTTGTAGTCAAAGTAAAATCGTTCGAATTTGAATATCGAAGCCGAAGTTGTATATACTGAATTTGACCGTTTTGCGGTCGTAGTAAAATTGTTCGATTAAAAGATTCAAACGATTTTACTACGACCGCATAACGGTCAAATTCGGTAAATACAACTTCGGCTTCGATATTCGAATTCGAAGTATTTCAATTCAATGGTCGTATTTCGAAGTATTTTTTACTTCGAAATTCGACCCTTGATAAATCTGCCCATAAGTCATTTAGCTGTTAATGTCCTTTATGTTGAATGAAAGATTAAGTGATTGATTATACATACGTACTAGCGTACAGTGCAGTACACATATTTTCAGATAGAAGGGGTAGGAATCTAAACATGAAGGGGGTTATTTACTAAAATCCGAATGCCAAACGCCTGAAAAAAAATTATGTTTACTATCCGAATTTTTAGTGGGAAAAAACCCACAAATTTTTCGGGATTTATTATACCCTGAGGATGAAAAAAGTCTGAATCCAAAAATTCCGGCATCTCAGACCTGCCGAGGTTGCATATAAGTCAATTGATATTCTGATCTGCGTTGGGTCTCGTGCAATAATCCAAAAAGGTTTTGTGGTTTTCAGCCAAAAATCTGAAAAGAGTTTTTCGGTGGAAAATCCGAATAATTTGTACGATTCGTTTTTTTCCCTGCTGTTTTTCTGAGGGTTTTTCTCGCAAACTATATTTTCGGGTAAAGTGTATTAATAAATAAGGAGAAAAAACTCGTGCGGATTTGGTCGGCGTTCTTATTGAAAATATTGAGATACAATTTCTCAATATAAATGAGGCCTCGCCATGTAGGTTAAAGAGGTCATTCCACATTATTTTCATTATTTTATACAGACTTTCCATATAAAAATTTAAATTTAAATATCCCAGCATGTTTTTTATTTTTTGATTTGCAGTTCAGAGCTAGTCAAAGCCTGGACAAATGAAATTAAGGCCTTTTACCATTACCATTTTTTCCTTTACTATTCTTATTTCTTATAAAACTGTGCTCAAATACTGTGGAATATCTCAAGGCCACACAATATTTTTTTCAGACTCTGGGAACCTGACTCCTTGGTTCTTATTCGAATGCTGTGATGTGGCTTCCCAGCTATATTTTCAGAACTGGACTAGAACATGACATTCTAGAGGTTAAGGACCCACATGTATTTTAAATACGCTAACTTTTTTTGTTATGGTTAGTAATAATAGCTAAAGCACCAAAGCAACCTTCTGAGTCGTTTCCAAACCATTCTTAATAAGGATTTTGTCAGTATGTCTCTGCTTTGTTTTACACTCTATAAAGCTTATATTTGTTATATATGTTCAAATTACTCATATTATGTCTCTTTTTTGCCCCTCCTATTAAGGGCTTTTATATGTCACACTGGCAATATAGAGTTTTTCAGTAACCACAATGCAGCCCACTGCCATTTTGTGAGAAACTGCAGCCTACAATCTCTTGTGAAATGTGAAAACTATGCATTTTTTATAGAAAAATAAAATTCTGTAATAGGGAGGTCCAGTTCTAACAGATGGACTGCAAGAGCAGGGATAATAAAGACAATACATAAATAGAAGGTCAAATTGTTGCTTAACACAATATGTGGCTTAAAGGAGAACTAACCCCTAGAAATGAATATGGCTAAAAATGCCATATTTTATATACTGAACTTATTGCACCAGCCTAAAGTTTCAGCTTTCAATAGCAGCAATGATCTGGGACTTCAGACTTGTCACAAGGGGTCACCATCTTGGAAAGTGTCTGTGACACTCACATGCTCACTGGGCTCTGAGCAGCTGTTGAGAAGCTAAGCTTAGGGGTTGTTGCAAATTTACAAGCGAAAAAATGTGTGTTGTCTGTAATATAAGCTGATGTTACAAGACTGAGTATTAAATTCTGATGTTAATTGTACTCGTTTCTGAGCAGACATATACTAATCAGCCTTATATTGTGACATTTCTATTCTATGTGTACTGTATATAGTGAGTTGGTCCGTAAGCTCAGTAAGTGACAGCAGCACAGAACATGTGCAGTGAATCAGCAGAAAAGAAGATGGGGAGCTACTGGGGCATCTTTGGAGACACAGATCTTTACTGCTAAAGGGATGTGGTTGCCTTGGGCTGGTACAGAAGCACAACATATAGGGGCACATTTACTTAGGGTCAAATATCGAGGATTAATTAACCCTCGATATTCGGCCGTCGAAGTAAAATCCTTCGACTTCGATATTCGAAGTCGAAGCATTTACCACATTTCCTTTGTTCGTACGATCGAAGGAAAAATCGAACGATTTAATCCTTCGAATATAACGGTTCGAAGGATTTTAATCCATCGATCGAACGATTTTCCTTCAATCAAAAAAAGCTTGGAAAGCCTAGGCTAACATTGATGCTCGGTAGGTTTTAGGTGGTCGAAGTTTTTTTTTGGACGAATGGTCGAACGATTTTTAGTTTGAATCGTTTGATTCAAAGTCGTAGTTGAAGGTCGAAGTAGCCAATTCGATGGTCGAAGTAGCCAAAAAAATACTTTGAAGTGCCCCATAATGTACAACTTTTCTAGCCTATGTCTTTAGCTAGGCTTTAGTTCTCCTTTAAAGGTTTCATTAGTAAATGCCAAAACCATCAACAGCTTCAGCTAAAACAGTTTCAGAATTCAGTTAAATTTTTAATAAAAATCTGCATACTGATGGAGAAAACCCCCTAAAACACAAACTGATACATGGAGATATGTGAAAAGAATTCTGTCTTGATCTTTGAGTATGTAGTAAACTGCGCCTTTCGGGATTCGGCCTTTTCCAGCAGGATTCGGATTGAGCTGAATCCTTGTGTGTGGCAGAACCAAATCTGAATATGTAAATTAGGTGTGGGAAGGGAAATCACGTGACTTTTCATCTGAAAACAAGGAAGTAAAACATTCTTTTTCCACTTTTTCCTTTCCCGCCTCTAATTTGCATATGCAAATTCGGATCAGTATTCGGCCAAATCTTTCACAAAGGATTCAGGGATTCGGCCGAATCACAAATAGTGGATTCGGTGCATCCCTATTCTTGTCATATAGTTTAGTCAGAAACTGAAACCTGTACCCTGCTGTACTTGAACGTTGATTTGGTATTACTCAAAAGAGATAATATCATTTATATCTCAAAAGCTAAAGAATGTTTAAAGGGCATGTCAACCCCAAAATAAAAATTTGCCTAATAAAAGAAAACAATATTCTAAGCAACTTTGCAATATACATTTATTGTTTTCCATGTTTTTTTTAAGTTATTTGTATTTGTAATTCTATTGAAAGCAGTTTTTGTCTGTGCATTTCTATTCTGTACCTTGATGGCTAAGACAATGTAAGACAAGCTCATGACTTTGCTGGGGAACCAAGACTTTTGCATTTTGCATTGTTTAAAAAGTAACAACCAGGAGTTGAGCAAATGCTGCTGCTTTTAATAGCAAATGTTTTTACAAATAAGCACTGACCTTTTTTAATGAATGTATATTGGAAAGTTGCTTAGAATTATGTTTTCTTTTATTAAGCAAATTTTTATTTTGGGGTTGAATTGCCCTTTAAGTAATTAACTAACTTATTATTATAGATAATACAATGGGTAAAAATATCTGTTTAACAATTGGCAATCTACTTTTAGTCTAATAATAAGCAAAAGAAAATATACGGCCCTCATTGACCATACAAATGACTAACATTTTTTTAATATACTTATATATTTACATTAAAATCAAGATAACAATTACAAACAAATTTTTTTACCTTATTTTTACACCATATTATAAGCTTTTTACTGTGGGTGGGGTGGAGGATTCAAATTCTTTGTGACATAATAGTGCGAAATTGAAGTAAATGTGGTTTGAAGTTGATATACCGTATATACTCGAGTATAAGCCGTCCCGAGTATAAGCCGAGGTACCTTATTTTACCTCCATAAACTGGGAAAGCTTATTGACTCGAGTATAAGCCTAGGGTGAAAAATGCAGCAGCTTCCGGTAAGTTTCAATCAAAAAACTAAGGATTTCTGCTCCCATTGGAGGTGCCGCATTTTCATTTTTGGATGCCGGCGACCATTCTTGGATGCCGGCGAATATTCTTGGAGACTATTCTTAGGCGCCGGCGACTATTCTTAGGTGCCGGCGACCGTTTTTGCGCTTGACCCGAGTATAAGCCGGGGTAGAGTTTTTCAGCATATTTTGGGGGCTGAAAAACTCGGCTTATACTCGAGTATATACGGTATCCACTTTGCACTGTTGCAAATAGTATATTCAATTTACTGTATGTGTCACTTTTGTGTAATGTATTGCTAAAGCAAATGTATTTAAAATGTTTCTAAGCAATACTGACATTTTTTTACACATAGTTTGGGCATTCGGACATTACCTATTTACTGGGCAAAACAAATTAGTCAGTTATATCAGATTTCTGAAACAGTAATTAGCATGCATTTTGTGTGCAGCATTAAACAATTTCAGAGGTGTATATTAAACAAATACGCCCAGCCTTTTACTAATGTGGCAAAACAGAAACATAAACAAAGGGGCAGATTTATTAAGGGTTGAAGTGAAAATTCGAATTTTGGAATTTTTATCTTGGTGGATTATCCATACTGGATTCGAGTTTTAATTTGAATTTCGAGGCTTATCATACTCTGGCCCTTTAAGAACTCTAATTTGACTATTTGCCACGTAAACCCTGCCAAATTACTGTATACGTCAATGGGAGAGGTCCAGGGATCAATTTGGTGATGTTTGCAGCCTTCCTGACTTTAAAAAAAAAGAGTTTAAAAAAATTTTTGATTTTTTTTTTTATAAATTCGATTGGTTGAATTTATAGGAGTTTTAAAAAACACTCATGAATTCCTAATTCGACCCTTGATAAATGTGCCTCAAAGTGTTAAAGCCTTTAGCATCATATACCCTGTTGAGAAGCGTCTATGTGATGTTTAATTATACTTGTCTCAATATCCTAACAAATTATTTGATGAACACAAGGAGGTTACAGGACAGATTTTCAAACATCCATTTTTAACACATTTTTCTCAATGTAATTCATTACGTTTTCCCACTTTCTGGGATTTCTTTTTATGTTCATTGAAGGTTCGTGTTTTTATAATTTTTTTTACAATTGAATTGTTTAAAGAATTAGCCAACGGGGCAGATTTATCTAGGGTCGAATTTGAAGAGTTAAAAAACCCCTGAATTCGACCCTCGAAGTAAAATCTATCGAATTCGAAGGATTTTAGCGCAAAACTTTCGATCGAACGATTCAAACGATTTTAAGCGATCGATTGAAGGATTTTTATTCGATCATAAAAAGCTTAGAAAAGTGCTGGGGAAGGTCCCCATAGGCTAACATTGGACTTCGGTAGGTTTAAAGTGGCGAAGTATGAAGTCAAAGTTTTTTTTAGAGAGACAGTACTTTGATTATCGAATGGTCGAATAGTCAAACGATTTTTACTTCGAATTTTTACTTGAATTTGACCAATTCGATGGTCGAAGTACCCAAAAAATTACTTCGAAATTCAAATATTTTTTCATTCGAATTATTCACTCATAAATCTGCCCCAACGTATCAGTTTGTTTTAAGACTGTTTGACAAGTTAAACCAGTTACTATTAAATCCTTTGACCCAAAAACTTGCAAACTCGCTCAGTTCATAGATTCAAAAAGCACTTGATAACTAGACACTATGGGGGTTATTTATCAAACTCTGAAATGTTCTCACTTTTTTTCTGGAAACCACTCAAAAAAAATCCACACTGACTTGTCCCCCTCTATTTAATAGTACATTTTCACAAATTTTTCTTGTGCGGAAAAAGTCATGGGAAAATTGTAAAAAAAAGCCTAAAATTTTTTTGGATTTTGCACGCAAAACCTACGTTTTTTTTTTGGAAAATCGCACGAAAGCTATGAAAAATTGTGTTTTCCCCTTTAAAAGTCCAACTAGAAAAATTCAGAGCTTTATAAATAACCCCCTATATGTCACTGAAAAATCTGAACAATTTGTTAAAGAATTGTTTTGACTTTTTGGCAAATCAGATTAATGGTGTATAAGAACACTGAAAAACATTTGTCTTGACTACTCGTATGTTTATCCTTGGCCCTAACAATTGAATTTAGTTCAGTTCATTAATTATTTTTTAAAAATCTGCCCAAATATGAATTTTTTGGGGAAAGCATTAATGCAAAAAACCAGAGAACAACAAATGTCTACAGGATGAGCTGAAAACAAAATAATCCACTTAGTATATATTAATTTAGATGTGGAGAAAAAATATAAAAAAATATAAAAAAATAATCCTCCAGATTTATGCTGTCTTTATTCTGGTATAACCTATATTAAAATATCGGTGCAAATCAGAATTCAATAATTAAACAATATAACATGGCTGATAATGAAATTAATATATAGCATGTAAAAATGAACACTGTACTTTTCTTTTTTTTTTTTTAACTCACTCCCTCATACCCACATTATCATTCCAAAGCAGGTATCGTAACCATACTTCTAAAATACTAATAAATTAAGCATTTCAGCTTGTCCCTCCTAGAGACCCGTTCTATATCCATATTTCAGCATTCTTGCATATTATTTGCATAAGGCTGAGAGTGATGGACAAACAAAAAAAACTTTGGATTAAAAAGAAACACAATCACACATGCTTATAATTATTTTGGGAGCATTTTTTTGTACACATAACAAGTGCCTATATTTAGAGTCACTATGACTAAAAAAAATATTCAGGAAGTTTAGAGTCTAACGACAACTTTTTTTTCATGAACACTTACGCATAAATAGATTAAGCAGTAAAATACCTCTCATATTCCTTTGGTTTTGTATAGTACTAACTTGTTTTAGTTCTCTGAATGTCATGAAAATAGCAGGAATATGAAAGATTTTTGTTTTTAGGTTTTTTTTTTTTAACTATTTTAAGTTTGAGTCATTGCACAACTTGTAGATTTAGTGCTACCTCAAAATGGCTTTTTTTTTAGCCTAGATTGTATAAAATGTAACGAGGAATTTAGTGCTTCAAGCTTTCAATTCTGAAATGTACAAATCATTGTAATTCTGTCGAAAATATATACATAAGTAAAGCTACCTGAATTATTAGTAATACAAAGTTTCTAGTAGAACAAGTAGCATCACCTTCTTGGCTTGTTTTTTTTAAGTTGGCAAATCCTCATGTGGCTGAAGCCAATCATCTTGGTATATCTTCATAAAAAGTGCACTCATTCTTAATTTGTGTTGGATATTTTTTCTAATTTAAAATGATAGAATCAAGAGGTACTGATTAAGACTTTTTTCCAATCGAAATTTGGTAACAGCTACTTGTAAGTGGCTAGAAATAGTGTTTATTGTTAACTGGGTGGGTTCATTGTCCTCATTGATGTCATTGAAAATTACTGGCTACAAATCTACCTGTGACAAATTTAAAAGTGAGTGCACCTTTTAAACAAAACATTTTAAACAACATTTTTAAAAACTATTTCTGAAGTTGTAAACACACTAGTGAAATTTCTGACCTTTTAAAGGGCGTGAACAATAATTAATTAGCTTTGGAAAAAAATTACTGTTTACCTTTTACATACATCTTTGCCAGATGTTATATATATATATATATATATATATATATATATATATATATATATATATATATATTTAGGTTTCATGATTATATATATATATATAATACAAGTTAGAAAGAGAGCAAGGTTACATTAAAGGGGACCTGTCACCCTAAAAAAATAATTCCAATTCCTGTTTTATGATGTTAGCCAAGCAAAATAAAGATCACTTACACTATACACATGATATCAATCTTCTTTCTTTTAGTCTTGTAAATCATAATCACATCAAGCAGGCAGCAGCCATTTTGTGGACACTGTTATTAAGGCAAGCTAAAATCTTGTTTATGCACCAAAATGGGGCTCCTCATGCCTGTGCACTAGCTAAAAAATTAAATGTTGGAGACGGAGGGGGAATGTAAGGAGAGCAGTGACATCTAGGAATTGCAGAATGGAAAGTGAAAGTACCTGCCTGCCCTGCCTCTATGCCTAAGGTATAGATGCGGGGCAGGCAATATATGATTGACAGATGAGAGTTTTAAACAAGTTTATAACCAGTATGGTTGTTTTAATAAAAAATTAATTTAGGTTTCATGATTAATTTTAAAGGGACTTTTATTATAAAATGTTCATGTGTGGTTGACATGTCCCCTTTAAGGTGTCACAATATTAAAAAAAAAAAAAAAAGTTCTAAAACTGAAAAACGTTCCAATATCCTTTAAATGTATAAAGCCATTTTACCATGTATCCAGTCTGGTTCAGTCACATCCCACCACTATTGAGGCACTGGCACAGGTTGTGCAAAAGTCATTGTTGATAACACGAATCATTTTAAAACAGAAAACACACTAATCAATCCTCATTTTACAGTAATTGTGGCTGTATTTTGTAAAACAGGAGCCAAAGTGGTTAGAAGCAAACTGTCCAAAATATAACGCAACTAGAGGGGCGGTTTCAAAATCTAAATACCTGGCAGTTTTGTGGTTTATTTATACACTGGATTTATTTCTGGTATGTGTTTCCAGATTTAATGCATGGGGGAAAAAAAGCGATGCATAACTTCCCAAGTTATACAGGTCCTAAAAATATTGTCAGATTGAACACAGGCCCGGATTTGCGGCAAGGCCGCATAGGCCCGGGCCTAGGGCGGCAAAGAAATAGGGGCGGCATGCCGCCCAGCCGCCGTTCAACTGCACCAGCTGCGCCGGCGTTTTTTCGCCGGCGCGCTGGGAAGGCGGGCGCTAGGACCGCGCGGCCGCCTGGTCGGACCGCGCGGCCGCCTGGTCGGACCGCGCGGCCTAGGGGCGCGCAAAAGTTAAATCCGGCGCTGATTGAACAGTAATCCAGGTTTTTCAGTTGTGAAAGCTACTAAATCATTGTATGTGCTTGGAAACTGGTGCATAAACTAAGTGCTAAGCTTGCATCGGTATCACTAAATTGTAGAAGTACACCATACACCTGCCAGTATCCAAATCATACTGAGTAGGACTAGAGTATAGGTGACACACTTGGAAATCACTTGGACACAAAAAGTGCTACATGATGGGTTAGTTGTAAAAAAAACTTAATACAATTTAAAAATGTGTCAAGAAGAGGTCTTGTATTTATGATCTAAGAGGCCCATATTCAATAGGCTGTGAAGGTATGCTGCCATAATTTGTGAAGTAGACAACAGTTTGGTCTTATGTTTTTCTTTAAAGGCAACAAAGAATAAGACATTCAATACTCTACCAAATAAAATGTAATGACTGGAATATTATTTTGCAGGATCTATCCCATATGAAGTGGTTAATTCCAAAAGCCCATAATATGGTTTGCTAAGCACTTCACAGAATATCCAAATAGGGCCAACTAAGGCTAAGCCTAGTCAGGTAAAATACTAGACCTGTTTAAAATGACTACCACTTTGTTTTAGATATTCATCTGCCATTAAATGCTATTTTTATTAGAAATTGACACCTAGGGGCAGATTTATCAAAGGTCAACATTTTGAGCTGTTTTTTGTGTACTTTGACTAGGGAATAGTCCAAATTTGATTCGAATTTGAAAAAATGTGAAAATTCGAATATCGAAATTTATCATGTACTGTCTCTTTAAAAATTCGACTTTGACTATTCGCCAACTAAAACCTATTTGAAGTCAATTGGTGGGAAAAACTTCTAATCGATTTCGATCGAATGCGCTATTCCTTAGATTCGTACAATTCGACCTATTACGGACCTCGAAAACGGACCTATTCGACCAAAAAAAAAAAACTTCAACTTAATTTCAGTTGGTCTATTTCAATTCGAATTTCGAAGTTTTTTTCAATTCGAAATTCGACTCTTGATAAATAGGCTCCCTAATAAAAATCAGTATCAATTAAGTGGCCTGATTTTAATGTACAAAATGAGACGGGCAGGTCCCTAAAATATATATATTTTAGACCCATTTCAAAAACCACCTTGTCCCTGTTTGGCATAATACCCAAAATTATTACAAAACAACAATGAATGAAAAAAAATCACAATTAAAAAAAATTGTCTTGAATATACTCAATAATGATGCACACGCAAAAAATGAATTAACTACGATGTAAACAAAACAGTAAGATAACACTTTAAACATGAATCCATCAATAATATACAGTAAACCAACAGTTCACTGTGTGTACACATTTAATATGGTACACATAAAATGATTACATGTATTAAAAGTAAATGTGTTACAAAAGTCTATTATAATATCCTACTTATATAACTGTTTTGAAAGAGCGATGTTAGCTTTTTCCCATAGTGCGATATTCAGACATTCCCATGATTCTGGTTTTTTTTTTTTTAAATTATTTCTTTTTTTGGTTAACATGTAGGCTGCAGCAGGCTTACTGTCGAGCTGGTAGAGGATGCCAAATGGGGATATTTACAGAAAGGCCATGAATAACTCCCCACGGATAAATTCTGGTACTCCACTATTCTGCTGTTCAGAAATTCAACATGGTCTACTAGAGGAGGAAAACAGAACAAAAGAAAAGAGGTTAAAACAGGAACATATGAAGATATTATGATTCCAAAAAAGTTAAGATGAGAGCAGAAATTTAAAATAATTCAATATATGTGTGTGCATATGTACGTATATCAGAATTCCTTTCAGTATTCAGATAAATGGCAGCACTTTTTGCAAAGCTTGGATTTAGCCAAATCCATGGGGCAGATTTATCAAGGGTCGAATTTCAAATTTATGGGAAACACCCAAATTCCAGAAACACCCATGAACTCGAAATTGGACCAATTGAAATTTATTTAAAAAATCTAATTTTCAAAACTCGGCTGAAAAGGTTTGAACCGAAAATTCTAATAGAATTCGATTCAGGTTTTTTCTCCAAAAAAAAACCTGGAATGTCAGGAAGGTAGCAAACAACTCCAAATTGATCCCAGGACATCTCCCATTGACTAAAACAACAATTCAGCAGGTTTTAGGTGGCAAATAGTCGAATTCAAGTTCCTAAAGGGCCAGAGTATGGTAAATCTTGAAAATTGAAGTTGAATTTTTTTTTAAAAAAAACCTCAAATCCAATTTTAATAATTCCCTAGCTTGGCTATAAAAAAAACCTTGTTAATTCGAATTTGAAATTTGAATTTTCAATTCAACCCTTGATAAATCTGCCCACATGTGTCTTCAAATGAAAATACTCAAAGATTATGTCATTTTGGTGATTATTTTCAGACTAAATATGTAAATTAGGGGTTCAATTTGTTATGTTTGTGGAAGAGATGATATTCAGCTGAATTATAAACCACTGAAAGTAGTAAATATAATGGTAAGTGGCACTTCTGTGAAACCGGTTTGTGGTTTAAAGTCTTATTTTGTATTATGACATTTTCTGCCACACTCACTTCAGTATAAGCACCTCACCCATGGCAGGTAACTATCAGACTGTGTCCTGATAACTATGAAATTGTTTAGGATACAGAGCCTCTTTTATTTATAAGGTGAACATCAGGGTGAATTATCTATGTACAAGAGAAAAGGCAATGATAGACAGGACTTGCTTTTATGGTAGAATATAATGTGGTGACATGAGACATGATGATATGAAATATATATCTGGCAGTGTGCTAAGACATTACATTGATGTTTATGACTCCCATGCTGAGTATAAGATCTGTTATTTGGAAAACAGTTTTCTAGAATTTCCGCACCGCATATGTAGATACAAGCAGAGCTATTTAAATAAATGTATACATACACACATTAAGGGGGTTGATATATATTAAACTCTGAATGCAAAAATCTCGAAAAATTCGTGATTTCTTTAATATAAAATCTGACTTTTAAAAAATCATGCATTTTTTGGAATTTATGAAACCCCGTGGATGAAAAAGTCTGAATCAGAAAATCTTGCATCTCAGATCTGTCGAGGTTGCATATAAGTCAATGGGAGAAGTCCCAATGATTTTCTGATGTGCGCTGGGTTGAATTCAATACCCCAAAGTTTTCAGGCAAAAATCATAAGAAATCAGAGTTTTCAGGTGAAAAATCCAAAAAAATCATGAAAATCAGATTCTGGAAAAAACATGTAAATCTGATTCATCACGACTTTTTCCTGCAAAATTTTATTCAGAAAAGTGTATTAATAAATAAGCTGAAAAAAACTGTATTTGGTCTGAGTTTTTTTCAGAAAATATTGAGATTAATTCAGACTTTGATAAATAACTAGGGATGGGCGAATTTGACCTGTTTTGTTTCGCCAAAAATTGTCGCCAACGCCCATTAAAGTCTATTGGCGCGCTTCTTTTTATTTTGACATATACATACAAGTCTATGGGCGTAATCTTTTCAGCGAAACAAGGTGAAAAAATTCGCCCATCCCTATAAATAACCCCCTAAGATTCCCTGAAATAATTAACCAGCTGGAAATGTTTTTTTTCAAATTGTTCCTTCATATTCGTAACTTTATATATGGTTTATTTATACATATGTACAATGACATTCGTCATTGTGTAATTTTTATTTATTTTTGCCTGATTGATTGTTCCACTGTAATAAAAGGCAGTTCCAGTGATAACTCATACATTCATGTAAGTTTTTATTTTAATGTTTTTCTCATCTCTCCAACCACTCCAAACTGAATTGGCATCTTATTGGAGCAAAATGATGGCCTGCCCTGCTAGTATGTGGTCCTCTCCTGATAGGATTAGCCTAATCCCTTATTATGATGTAATTGTTGGCCCCAAAGCCATACAGTTTGGTCAATCTTATTTGGTGTGTATGTATATATATATATATATATATATATATATATATATATATATATATATATATATATATATATATATATATATATATATATATATATATATATATAATGACAGCATGGAGATACTGTAGGGTTAGATAGTGATAGTTTTAAGGAATGCAGTAGATAAGGGATCTTTTAGTAATTTGGATCACCATACCTTAACCCTGCTAAATGAACATTTAAACACTAAGGGGCAGATTTATTAAGGGTCGAATCTCAAATTCATGTGACTTTTTAAAACTCCCATGAACTCAAAATTCGACCAATCTACTTGGGTGAATAGGATCAACCCAAAAACTCAAATGAAATTCGATTCGAGTTTTAAAAACTCGATTTGAGTTTTATCTCCAAAAAAATGGAATGTCAGGAAGGCTGCAAACAACTGATCCCTGGACGTCTCCCATTGACTTAAACAGCAATTCGGCAGGTTTAAGGTGGCAAATAGTCAAATTTGATTTTTTAAAGGGCCAGAGTGTAATAAATCCCGTAAATCTAATTAGAATTTTTTGAAAAACTCGAATTTCAATAACTCCTTAGTCGAATTTGCCAGTTTTGACCATAAAAAAAACTTGAAAATTTGGATTTCGAAATAGAATGTTCAATTTAAATCTGTCCCTAAATAAACTCAATAGGATTGTTAATTCAAAGAAAAAAGAAATTATTTTTAAAAATTAGAATGTGTACTGGCCTTCCTGTAGTTCGATGCTTACTGGATAAGGGATTCTATCTCTGTATACTAAAGTAGCTTGTACCTTAGCTATAGTTTCTCTTCAACATGATAAAGGAAAGGTATTACTTACTATTATCATAGGAATGCTTATTTAATATATATTGTAGTTTGGCATTTTGCGTTAGTAGATTCAACTACATTTTGCTGCATGTGTTTTACAAAGCTGTAAATGAGGGGTAAGTGGAAGGAATGAATGTAGACATTCTGCTGCTCCATGTGAGTTGGAGATGTGCTGGTGGGTTAGGCTATTTATTAAGTACGGGATTCCTTTTCACCAGCCACCTCTATGCTCTGAACCTTGCACTAGATTTTTAATCCACCCAATCAAGACTCCAGATGCAAGTGCTTTTTGAATGAGCGCAAGATTGTGATTTTGTGCCCTTTAGCGAAGTGTTACAAAAATATATTGGTACTATTCCACATTGCAAATTATATTTTTATTCTTTTGTGGGTCTTTGTAGATGTAGTTAATTATTAACTGTTATTTTAAAGTGCACTTTGTAAGTGAGAATTGTTTTTATCTCTCATTTGACCCAGTAAAATTCTCCTTCGCACTTTCATTAAACCATAAACTTGGAAAGAATAATCTGATTTCTACTGCTGAACTTACTGCTACTAAAAGATATACAGAAATAATTCTGTTCACTTTTTATCTTTGAAAAGCTAATGATATTAATATTTATATAGATATATGTATCTTTGATCTTCATTCATTTCCCTGCCTGATGCTTTAGATCCAGGAGATGACTAAGAATGATTCAGTCCTGGTATTTACAGTATTTTATTTATTTATAGTTTTTTGTCCATTTTTAAAACACTCTTAGGGGTTTATTTATTAATGTGTGAATGCTAAAAACTGAAAAAGGTTCAAGAGGTTCAAGTTTTTTTTTATTATAAAATCGGAATTTTTTTTCGAGATTTATTATACACTGAGGCTGCAAAAAGTCAGAATCTGAAAATCTGCCATCTCAGACCTACCAAGGTTGTATGGGAGAGGTCCCTATCCTATTTCTGTCGTCTGTGCTGGAACTAGCCTGAAAATCAAACTTTTTCAGGCTTTTCGGGCAAAAATCTGAAAAATTCAGGCTTTTCGAGAAAAGCCAGAAAAAAATCAATTGGTTTGGAAAAAAAAATCCCAAAAAATTGTACGATTCGGGAGTTTCGCTCAATTTTATTGAGTTTTTCTCTGATCCGATTATATCGTGCTTTTTAAATAATAAATTAGGTAAAATCATGGATTCTAGTTTGGTCGGACTTAAAAAAATCAGATAAATTCTAAATAACCCCCTTAAAGTAATTGGGGTATATTTATCAAAGAGTGAAGCTAGAGGTCGCCAAAGTCCTGAAAATTGAAATTCCACCACTCTTTATTCATTTCTATGGGATTTTTAAAAGAGTATTTATCAATGGGTGAAAGTGAAAGTTCATCCTTTGATAAATACGCTTTTCAAAATCCCATAGAAATGAATGGAGAGTGGCGGAATTTCACTTTAGAGGATCGTGCTGATCTCTAACTTCACTATTTGATAAATATACCCCATTGTATCTTGCGAAAAAGCAAAGACATAATGATTGTTTCATTAAACATTCAAAAAGCATGTACTCTGTTTCAATCACAAGATGCTTTATTGATACTAAGCAGAAAGAAGAAAATTGCCACAAGCATCCAATATATATACGTCTAAGGATAGGTGTGGCAAGATGTTTCATGAGTATAACCTCAGTGGCATCGCCATACAATATATTTATTTCAATAAACATACTCTTAAAGAAGACAAATCAAAATAATTTGGGGTTTATTTACCATAATACTACATTGTTTCAGCTCACCCATCCAAAAGGCGCATATAATATGGATTTCTACATGTGAAATAAAGCTATTTAAAGGGCCAAACCTGATTGGCTGTAGCTGTTGCAGCGAAGGGCACGCTGGTAGCAGGTGTCGTTGCTGCAGACACAGTGGTGGGCGTAGCACCGTGCATCATGGGTACTTTCAGGAGGGAACCATGGAAGCGACATACAGGAGGGTGGAGGGTTAATGGTAACCATAGCAACATATGGTGATTGAAGGAGCGTGGTAGGTATCACAGCAGCAAGCCATGTGACATCAACCATGAAGGTTACACCGGGAGCAGCATGCAATCACAGTGCAAAGCAAGACAGCGTTATCAAAGAAAAGATAGAAAACAAAAACAAAAAAAAAAAAAGAGAAAAAGGGAAAAGCTAATTATAATTGAGTAAACTAAAACATTATACACAATACATTTATAAGCACAGATGTGATGGGAGTCACTCTTTGAGGAATGAGTTCAAAATTGAAAAGCCATACAACTAAAGAGTAGTGACGGGCAAATCTGACCCGTTTCACTTCGCCAAAAATTTGTGACCATTTTTTTCACCCATTAGAGTCTATGGGCGAAATTTTGTGGCGAAGCTTCACTACTAAAGAGATGTTTATAGCTTTGATTCATATGAGCTATTCTGGTTAGGGTAAGGCCAGACGAGGAGATTCAGGGAGGTTTTGTTGCCTGGCGACTAATCGCCACGTCTTTTGCGCGACTATCTCCCCGAACCGCCTCAGCGTTTTTCCCCATAGGCTACAGCGCAAAATCGCCTGTGCTAATGCACACGCGGCGATGCGTTTTCAAAGTCACTATTGAAAACGCATCGCCGCGTGTGCAATTTTGCGCTGTAGCCTATGGGGAAAAAACGTTGAGGCAGTTCGGGGAGATAGTCGCGCAAAAGACGTGGCGATTAGTCGCCAGGCGACAAAAACTCCCCGAATCTCCTCGTCTGGCCTTACCCTTAATAACTAATTGGCAGTTGTTCAAATATAATCTGTTTTAACTGCTATTTGTTCTGTGTTCTATGAAACAGGGCATCAAATCTCTGTTTTACTATTAATGAACCCTTAGCTGACAACCGATTTTATAAATATCCATGTTTTAGTGCCATCATAAACCAGAGCCTTTAAGATGTATCTTGGATATAGGCATAGATTTAGTGCTCCATCTCATGTATTAAAGAGAACATGAATCCTCCAGGGAAAACCCCAACATACTGTAGTATGTACTTATTGTAGGCTAGTATTGGATAAAAAAAAAAGCTATAAAAACTTTTTTTACTGTAATAGTAACACTAAGGGGCAGATTTTTCAAAACGTGAGTTTAGAGCTGAATAAATAAAAACTCACTCACTTTCTATTCATTCCTATAGGATTTTTAGAATTGTGTTTATCAGTGGGTGAAAATTAGAACTCACCATTTGATAAATATGGTTCAAAAACTCCCATATGAATAGAACATGGGTGAGTTTTTATTTATTAAGCTCTAAACTCACGTTTGATGTCACCCCAGTTCATGGAACATGCCCCATTAGATTGGCAGCTTGCTGTATACTCCAGTTTATTGAATTGAATTGCTCCTTTCCAGGTTAAAGTCCCCTTTTCAAAAGTATAATATGACATTTTAGCCTGATATACTCCTGCTTACTATGGTATTTTAATCTGTCTCACTGGGTCTTCTGTGTTACTAAAAATGCAGACATTTAGGGGGCTATTTATCAAAATCCAAAATTTTTTGATTAAGTAAAAAAGTCTGACCAAACTATAATCCACAATTTGACCTTATTTATCATTGAAAAAACCTGATAAAATCGGTTTGGAAAAAATGCGAAAAATTTGAGTTTTTGCGAACAAAACCAAAATATTTCAGGTTTTATGCCCGAAACATTAACATTTTTAGTGAAATCGTTAGAAGCCCCTTTTGTTTTGGATTTTTGGACAACACCATGATATCTTCAAATTTGATATCTGACCTTTGCCATTGACTTCTACAGGACCCCCTGCAGCTTGGAGATGGACTATTTTTGGATTCAAACTTTTAGCAGCTTCGGGGTATAATAAATCACGAAAAATTCTATTTTTTTCTCCCAATAAAAATTTTGATTTTATAGTAAAAAAAAAAATTCAAATTTTTTTTGAGTTTTTGCCATTCGGACTTTAATAAATAACCCCTTTACTGATGGTCAGGTTGACACTTACCATACTGCTTAAAACATATACCTGTTTTCATTAAATGTTTAGCAGAAGGGCACACATTTCTGTTTAAGAAGTGACCAAGGAAGGCAAGCTTGTAAGAAGCATGGAAACGTGTTGATCTGTTTCTGACATTAAACTTCTGCATTGTCAGTATCACAGATTACCATTAAGGTGAAGATCAGATGGATCTATGTTAATTACTTATATTAGCTAAACCATGACCTGGGTGAATGAAAATCTTCATAGTCATAAGTCAGAGTGGGAGAGCTCCATTCAAAAATATCTGTCTACTGCACTGCAGCAGCAACCTCCCATAATCCACTAATAGGCGGACTCTCTTTCTGTCTGTCCTTAGACCCTGGCTTCCCAGCATTATTGATTTACAGAAGATCTGCTGGAGGACAAGTTGGGAAAAGGGGAAGGGCATTGACAAAACAACCCTAAAGAAAGATTGACATTTGCCATTTGTATAAACAATAGAACATACATAAGCTCACACATAACCGAAAATACAAACACAATGAACCAGCAACAGACAGCCAATGATTCACCTGTGAGGTAGACAATGGGGTGAGGAGGAAATGTGTTACCATAAGAGCAATGGAACCATTGACGCTGCATAAAGGGATATTAATCTGACCAGTTGCAGATTCTGACTTTTTCCCCTGAGTAAGCAAAATCACTCCTGTATATTCTTTTCTCTTAAGTTAGTCCTTTGCAAAATACAGAAAAAAATCCACCATCTACCTTATGTATGAAACTTATCTTATTATATTATGACTAATATAATATAATTATGACTGCTCTCATAAACCAGAGGATGACCAAGGCACCAGTGCTTCCTAAATATATAAATATTAAGCAATAATAAACAGGGCATATTTTTCTTGTAAAGCACTGTGGTATAATAATATATAATTGGCATTTGGGGCCTAACACTAAAACAATAATATTGCCACTATTTTTGGACGTGATTGGCCTCATGTATTGTCTGCCAGCCAAAGAATGTAGTTTCTGTTTTATTATAAAAAGGTATGGTGTTGGGGAGCACCAACCATCAAACACAGTGTATGGTGTGCAAGGCCAAATAATAACTATATAAAAAAAAAGGAGAGAAATTGAAAGAACTGGCCCTCACAGTTGCACCTTCCCATATATAGCCTCCGAATTAATTAGAAGTATTGAAATTAAAACATAACTTTTAATCAGCATTTAAAATGGATGTCCAAACAAAAAATGTTTAAAAAGACAGCTGGAAACAGGACGTTGATTGACCGGGTAAAAGGAGGGTTGTCACGAGTAGTGCTGAGCAACAGTTTAACCAAGTGATTGGTTAATCCTAGTGGGTGTTAGGTATTGATTATGAACCAAATAAGCAAATGGCTACCTTGCCGTACTGGTAACTACCAGTTCTGTGGCTAGTTAAAGATTCTAACCCACGGTTCATTCCGCCAGTTCCAACCCCTTCACCCTCATAGTACACCACCCACTCTAAAGTGCCCTTCAGTAGTAGAGCCGTGTTCCTTCGGCACTTAATTTTCTGCAAAGAGCTAAGGCTCTGGCCCTGGCTTTGACAAAGCCCGCAACTGGCGGGTGAAACGCACGTCAGGCGCACCTTTTAGTTTTCAGTTAGGCAGGACGTCTGATAGGGACTTTAATGGGAAAACGGATCGGGAGGGTGCGTCACGAGGGTGAAGGGGTTGGATGTGGTCAAATGATCCGTGGGCCAGAACCTTAGCTCTTTGCAGAAAATTAGGTGCCGAAGGAACACGGCTCTACTACTGAAGGGCACTTTAGAGCAGGTGGTGTACTATGAGGGTGAAGGGGTTCGAACTGGCGGAATGAACCATGGGTTAGAATCTTTAACTAGCCACAGAACTGGTAGTTACCAGTACGGCAAGGTAGCCATTTGCTAATTTGGTTCATAATCAATACCTAACACCCACTAAGATTAACCAATCACTTGGTTAAACTGTTGCTCAGCACTACTCGTGACAACCCTCCTTTTACCTGGTCAATCAACGTCCTGTTTCCATCTGTCTTTTTAAACATTTTTTGTTTGGACATCCATTTTAAATGCTGATTAAAAGTTATGTTTTAATTTCAATACTTCTAATTAATTCGGAGGTTATATATGGGAAGGTGCAACTGTGAGGGCCAGTTCTCTCCTTTTTTTGTATCTGTTTTATTATACCAGTTTATTTTCTGAGCTGGAAAGGTTGGTTCAAGCTTTGAAAACTATTGTCTGGCAGTGCTAAGTAAAATAATTATAAGGGATTTTCACCAAATTGAATCTCTTTTTCAGTACAAGGCAAAGTCAATTTTTTAACTTAATCACTATTGATTGAAGTGCATTCATTGTAACAGTTTCAACCAGGAAGAATGTTTAGGTTAACACATAAAAACAGCAAGTTGGAATAGTCTGAAATGGGAGTTACAGAAGTATCGGCAAATACAAAATACATTTAAGAATACCTGGAGAATATATATATAAAGCTTATTTTAGTTGATGTGGTTTTTTTGTACCACTTGGGGGGAGAAACACCTGGAACTACCATGTTTCCTACTATTGAGCAGTATACTATGAAAAAAAACACCAACACATATTAAACTTTAAAATCTCAAAGTCTTTATTTAGAAATAACTTACCGAGTCTCTGCTTGTTCTCCTCTTCAGAAAAGGCGACAGGGTGACTATCCATCGTGCGGCGATCAATTTCTCCTTCCTGGCTATGTCCTATAAGGAAGGCACGATGGATCACCCGATCACCTTTTCTGAAGAGGAGCGCAAGCGGAGATTTGGTAAGTTATTTCTAAATAAAGATTTTGCGATTTTAAAGTTTAATATGTGTTGGTGTTTTTTTTAGTAGTATACAAGCAAATTTTTTTTTATGTTACTGATCCTTTAAAGGAACGTGTTTGACATGATATGTGCAGTTGATATTTTTAGAGTGAAAATGCTCTAATGCACATTTTTTGGGCCACAAATCACCCTTAATCAGCGGTATCACTCAATGGAATACTGCATGAACAGTTTCAGGCAAAAGAAATGCTTGTGGAGAAACTAGGCTGCATGGCATTAGCCTTAGAGAACTGAGGCAAATATAGGGGGATTAACAAAAAAAACACAACCAAAACTTTGGACACTAGTGCAATATCTTTTATCAGGCTGTTAAGGAAAGGGTAGGGCAGCTGAGAAGGTACTTTATTTGGAATTGCTAGAGGTAATGAGTACAAAGAAAGAAGTTGTTTGATCCAAGGCAAGGCGCAGGAAGGAACAGAAATAGAAAAGGATGAAAATTAGTAGGGATCACATTTACAAACTATGATGATGATGGGGGTCAAACTCAAGAACATACTGGGAGGACAAAACAATGGTTTAGAAAGTTCACAGGAAAATATTATTTAAATTAATCCTAAAGGGATTTTTATGATGTAGTTTTTATTTCTAAATTACATTGTTTACACTCCAAATAATTCACTCTACAATATAAAATTTCATAACTGAACCAGCAAGTGCATTATTTTAGTTGCAATATTGGTGTGTAGGCAGCCATCTCAGGTCATTTTGCCTAGTCATGTGCTTTCAGAAAGAGCCAGCACTTTAGGATGGAACTACTTTATGGAAGGCTGTTGTTTCTCCTACTCAATGTAACTGAATGTGTCACAATGGGACCTGGATTTTACTATTGAGTGCTGTTCCTAGATCTACCAGCCAGCTGTTATCTTCTGTTAGGGAGCTGCTATCTGGTTACCTTCCCATTGTTTTGTTTTTAGGCTGCTGGGGGGGGAGGGTCGGGTCGGAGGTGATATCACTCCCACTTGCAGTACAGCAAGAGTGACTGACTGTATTAGATACAATATCACAATAATATACATAAATCTCAAACCAGCTGTAGATGCTTATTGTAAGAACTATGGGTAAGTGCATATAAAGATCCAGTGTAGACATCAATAGAATGGCAATAAAAATCTCTCTTTCATTTTACTGGTGGCAAAGCCATCCAAAGCCACAGAAACCTTGGGAAGGAAAGAGAAAAAATGTATGTGCCTTGAGTTTGTATTGTCTATTTGGCAACATCTTGTACAGGTACCGGTAGTTACATATTAAATGTGCAGTTGTGCAAAATGCCTCAGTCATAAGCAAGTTTGCCACCATAAACTGTCTGGCTGCATTTTGCTCAAGTACAGTGTAAAAGTAAATTGCATCTGTATATACCAGTTATTTCTTATTTTGGCAGTTCTAATTTTTATTTCTACCTTTTTAAATTCTGAAGACAGAGTACATATAATATATCTTATGACTTTCTAAAATCACCTTAAATATACAATTTGAATAGTTAATTTTCATGATTTCAGTTAGGGAGTAGGGTGAAGGCAAATACAGTAGCTCTGCTATGTTCTGACTGCATTTCATTTATCAAAAAAACACTAAAAAAAATTACATTACAGTGACTGCTTGATGGAACTTCCAAAATATTAAACAAGCAGTTTGTTATATGCTTCATACTGTACATACAGTAGCTTCAGCCGGATTCCATAACTAGTTAAAAGCCCAAGACAATAGATGTTGCCATTCTTTGTGATAAGTAACAGCAGACATTTCTAAGACAAAAGTGGTCTAGCAAGTGCTGCATTTACTCCAAGATTCTAGTGCTGGTGACTTTTCAGGTTAACTGCACCATCATAACTGTGAAATTCAGATACAATGATAAATCTTGACTTTTAAAATAGAAGTGACTGTGTCTTCTGTACTACTCTCCAGACAAAAATGGTTGGATGGTATCATCCATAGTGGTTATTTTGATACTACGAATGGCTTAGTAAGTATTATTGCACAGAAAGATGAATGGTCACTTACAGCGAGACTTCTAAATATCATCCGTGAATATTTCTCACCTGTAGGGATAAATGTAGGTTGTTGTAACTGCATATTTGCTAGAGCTTGTTGGTAGTGGAAAACACTTGGGTTAAACACCGTTGTGGCACCATTACTCTTCTCAAGTGCTGGCCTCTTTGGTAAAGGTTGAAGTGCTCCAGGCTGCAGAGCCTGTAAATAAATGAGTTATTAATAAAAAAATAAAAAAACTCACCTAGAATTAAGAGGCAAATCACATGTACAATTTAGAGAGTGTCATATATGTATTCATATTTATTTCCTTAAAAGGAAAACAGAAGCTCAAAGGTTGAAGAAATGACTAATGTGTGACACTCGCAACTTTTAGTTTTTAGAAGCAAATGGTTGTTGAAAGATGCCAGAGCTGTATAACAGAAATACTTTGTGAGCCACAGATTAGCCATTACTTTGTTTTAATTAACAAATAATACATTTCACAAAGTTACGAGGAATAGAGAAGAAGATTAGTTGTGGGCAACAGCACATGGTTAACATTGATTATCCATTTACTGTTTGAGGCACAGTCGGCTGGTGATCTTAAAACTACAGCACACAATCACAAACAGAAGCTGATTCAACAATTAACATCACTAGGATTTGCAACTAAACCAACCAAGCAAAAGTTCATCCAGCTGCAGTATTCCTACAAAGTTTCAGGAAAAATGCCTTTTGGTATCTATCTGTTTTGCAAGTTGTAGTCACAAGGGATACAGTTATCTTTTAATACCATGTTTCTAGAGAAAGAACTGTGATGCATGCTTAGATTACATATATGCTTGGCTGAATTGGACTGATTCAAGCCCAGAGCTCTGGATCATAGTTGGGCTAAGTTATAAACACTAGGCAAACTTGTACCTGGTCAGTAACCCATTGCAACCAATCAAATATGTGCTTTCATTGATCTAACTGCAAAAAAAAAAAAAAAACTCACTGACTGGTTGCTAAGGTTTACTGCCCAGGTACAAATTTGCTAAGCGTTCAAAAAACAAGCCCCGGCATGATTGGTAAGCAGTGTTAACATTAAAGATACCTAGCACAAATTCATGTCAAAGATGAGAGGGTTCAAGTGAGACTCAAGACTGGAACTAGAAGAGGTCAAATTCATGTTAAGACAGAAATAGAGGTATTTAGTAGGTTCAAGGCTATGTAATGGTAAGTCCAATTAAGGGTTGTGTTAAATTATCAGAGAGGAAATTGCTACTATTTTAATAATTAAGCATTGATCTTCACTGATCTTAAAAAGAAGGCTATTGGGGTTATTTTAAAAAAAAGGCACTATGTTTGTCCAGGTGCAGTAATCAAAAGCAACCAATAAGCAGGTCTAATTTACTGGTCACTGGTTTAAAAGCAGACATCTTATTGGTTGTTATGGGTTACTGGTACTGGGCAAACTTAGTGCCTTGTATTACAAATGGGGTTATAAGTTCTTTCTGACCATACCCAAGACAACAGTACCCAAGCCCAAGTCTCAAGACCTGCCCTAATTAATACAGGTATGGGTCCTCTCATCCAGAATGCTATGGACCTGGGGTTTTTCAGATTTGGATCAATATACTTATAGGGGGTTATTTAGTAAAACTCAAATTTTCTGAGTTTTAAAGGGGAAAAAGATATCTTTTAGAGAAAAAAACTTGAATTTTTTGAAATGTATTATACCACGAAGCTGCTAACATTTTCAATCAGAAAATACTCCAGCTAACACCTGTCAATGGCAGATGGTCCTTTTTACCTTTGGAACATATTTTATGCCTTCATGGTTGTCAAAAGTTCTGGGCTGTTTGGACTGGTTTTCGTTCGATGATCCATATTATTCGAGTTTTTTCGGGCGACGAATCGAAAAAGTCGAGTTTTCAGAGTGTCAATTTGAAAAAGTCGCATGATTCTAATTGACACCCTTTTTTTGGGGGAAAAATTATTGATAAATAAAGGGGATTCGGTTTGGGAGTATGGTCAGATTTTATTATTTTAATAAAGTGAAGAAAAAGTCGAGTTTCAGTAAATAACCCCAATAGTCTACTTAAAGGAGAATTCAACCTGTGGAGAAAAAAACCCGTACCCCCCCACCCCAGTTAGACCACCCACCCTCCTCCGCCCAAGGTTAATTGCCCCCCGGGGAAATGCCCCATACTTTATACTTACCCCTCTGCGCAGATTCTTCTTACCCCTCTGTGCAGATTTCCGTGTAATTCCGCGCATGCGCAGCTGTCGCAAACCAGCAAATTGCTCCAACTGCGCATGCGCAGAAATAGCGATCTCAGAGGAGCTGGAAGATGGATGCGTGGAACTCCGCTGGAAGAATCTGCACCAAGAGGTAAGTATAAAGTATGGGGCATTTCCCCGGCGGGAGGGGGCAATTAGCCTGGGCGGAGGAGGGTGGGGGGGTATAACTGGGGTGGGGGCATGGGGGTTTTTCCCCACAGGTTGAATTCTCTCTTAAAAAACATTAATTCAATCCAATAGGATTGTTTTGCCTCTATTTGTTTTGTTTAGTTAGTTATATTTTGTTTGTATCAAGAACAATGTACATTTTTATAATTAAAGAGAAAAGGAAATAATGTTTTAAAATGTTAATTATTTGATTAAAATTTAGTCTATGACACATGGCCAGTAATTCAGAGCTTTCTGGATAATTGTTTCCTAGATAACGGATCCCATACCTATATATTACTTCACGGTAGCAGTTTTGGTTGTGCTGTTACAACAAGATTTTTTACATATTGAGATCCGCTCATTGGTGAGGTTCAACTCAGGCCACCCCCTAAGTGGGCAACATCTGGGTCAATACATGAATGATAAAGCAAGCCTTTGGAGATCTATGGGATAAGGAACCTATCAATAAACCAATGTCCTCCCCAATGGAATTTTCAAACATGCCCAAAAGATGTCTGTCTGATTTTCACCCAGATATTGGTTGGGTAAGCCTTCCAGGTTAGAGCAGACAGTAGAGTAGTATAATAGCGCATGCGCAGCTGTCGCAAACCAGCAAATTGCTCCAACTGCGCATGCGCAGAAATAGCGATCTCAGAGGAGCTGGAAGATGGATGCGTGGAACTCCGCTGGAAGAATCTGCACCAAGAGGTAAGTATAAAGTATGGGGCATTTCCCCGGCGGGAGGGGGCAATTAGCCTGGGCGGAGGAGGGTGGGGGGGTCTAACTGGGGTGGGGGCATGGGGGTTTTTCCCCACAGGTTGAATTCTCTCTTAAAAAACATTAATTCAATCCAATAGGATTGTTTTGCCTCTATTTGTTTTGTTTAGTTAGTTATATTTTGTTTGTATCAAGAACAATGTACATTTTTATAATTAAAGAGAAAAAGGAAATAATGTTTTAAAATGTTAATTATTTGATTAAAATTTAGTCTATGACACATGGCCAGTAATTCAGAGCTTTCTGGATAATTGTTTCCTAGATAACGGATCCCATACCTATATATTACTTCACGGTAGCAGTTTTGGTTGTGCTGTTACAACAAGATTTTTTTACATATTGAGATCCGCTCATTGGTGAGGTTCAACTCAGGCCACCCCCTAAGTGGGTAACATCTGGGTCAATACATGAATGATAAAGCAAGCCTTTGGAGATCTATGGGATAAGGAACCTATCAATAAACCAATGTCCTCCCCAATGGAATTTTCAAACATGCCCAAAAGATGTCTGTCTGATTTTCACCCAGATATTGGTTGGGTAAGCCTTCCAGGTTAGAGCAGACAGTAGAGTAGTATAATAGATTTATATCTGTTACCCACAACTAATATGTTTAAACCTAATACATTTAATTTTAGACAAACAGAACAGAGTAAACATTTTACCACATAATTAATGAACTGTAGACTGCCTAGCAGAGAAAAAATATTCTATGAAAAAGTGAAACATTTAAGAGGATGAAGAGTAAAGTAATGTAGAAAGCAATGGGAATCTAATATTGTTGCACACAGAGATGAAGACATTTGGTTTGCAGTTCATAAATAACAGCATGGAATGTAATCTCCATTGTTATGTAAAGAAAATGCAAATCATGCCTCTTTGCTATTTATACTTAATCGCCACCCCATTTAAGCTGTATGATCTCATCTTAAATTTTAATTGTTACAGCACAAATTGCATACTTAAAGTGGAAAATTTTTCAAATGTTACACCTAAAGGTCAGAAGGTTTGTTTAAATTCATGGTTATAGGGTTTAAAATTAATTATGGCTCTATGGCTAGATATTGAATTAATTGTATGATGCTTTCTGCTAAAAGAATGAGAATGAAGCACAGCATATGTTTTCACACTGGCAATTTACTTTATTCCTGGTGGGTAAGGATAGGCAAATTTTTTCGCCTTGTTTCGCTGCGGACGCCAATATACTTGAATGGCGTCATGCGTCAAAAAAAGAAAATGATGCGCGTCAAAAAATTATTTGCTGTGTTTAAAAAATGTAAGCAAATTTTTGGCAACAAAATGCTATGATGAAGTCTTTCATTTTCCTTGCTTAACTTTTTTTTTTCAAGAACATTTTTTATTGTTTTTTCATTTAAACATACAACTTGCCCCAGAGGGCCATGACATAAGGAGTAGTGATGGACGAATCTGAATGAATGAATCTGGCCCATTTTGCTTTGCCGAAAATTGGCGAAATGGCGACAATTCACCAAAATGCATTGAAGTTCATGGGCGACAAATTTTGACGCGCGACAATTTTTTTCACCCATTAGAGTCTATGGGCGTCATTTTCACTGTAAAACTTGGTGAAAAATCTCAATCATCACTAATAAGGGGGCAAATATGAAAAAAGGAAATGTATGCATGTGTGTATTTAAGGTCTACATCTCATTTATACAGGCAATTACTCCAATGTACACATGTCTCATATGTAAAGTCATGGAAATATCTCTTGCTCAAAACTCCCCTATAGTTTTCCTTGGTTAATGTTAACTTATTATAATAAAAGGTACATTTGAAATAAGGTAGTTCTGAATCAAACAGCATGTAAAGGAAACCAACTTAGTTTCTAGACTGCACAGATATGAATTCCTCATTGACATGAGCTGCAAACCATTGCACGGTATAACATGGAATAAGCTCTCTCAAAGCAAAAGGTCAAAGATGCAAGTACCAGGTCAAGGGTTGCCTTGTGAGGTCGTTTCATTGATCTGACAGTTGGTTGAATCTTATTAAGCAGGCAGGGAGCGCATGATGGAAATGGGCCAAGGGGGTCAAGCACAACAAAAAACAGCAAGCAGAGGTGCATCATAAGGAGAGGAACATTGTGAGGATGAAGAGAAGAAGAAAAAAAAATCGAGAATGTATTATATTTAGAAATCTAAGCATGCACACAAAATGATTACTACAGTTATTTTATATTATTGTTAAACAACTTTTTAAGCTTCTTGGTGCTGTCAAAAACAGAAATCATGTGTAATTCAATTGTCTTTTTTTCAGCACAAAATAAATCAGGGTGGTCATCAAAACATTTATTGTATGTAAAAACAAATGCATAGTGAGTTTAAAGGAGAACTAATTCACTGCACATGCTCTGTGCTGCTGCCAGTCACTTTTCTGAGCATAGGGACCAACTCACAATTTACTGTATATACAGAATAGAAATGTCACAATATAAGGCTGATTAGTACTTAATACAGATAATTACTACATGGCAGCACAGAAACCAGTGCAACAGAATTTAATTATCAGCCTTGTAACACAGCTTATATTACAGACAAACCTAATTTTCTACTTGTAAATTTGTGATGACCCCTAAGCTTAGCTTCTCAACAGCTGCACAGAGCCCACCGAGCATGTGAGTGTCACAGACACTTTCCAAGATGGTGATCCCCTGTAACAAATTTGAAATCCTGGACCATTGCTGCTTTTGAGAAGCTGAAACTTTAGGCTGGTGCAATACTTTCAGTATGTAAAATATGTAGTTTTTAACCATATGCATCTTTAGGGTGTAGTTCTCCTTTAAAGAAGCATTTGGTTAGATATGTGTTAACTGGCATTTACAAATGTGTCCTGTCTATGAGAGCTTTAAGGGAAAATGAAACCAGTAAACACGCATTGCCCTGGAACAAGGGGTCCCAAAAAGCAGGTGTTCACATCTTGACGAATCAGATGTAAGTCAGAACTACATCATTTCTGGCACTTGTGCATTTAAAAGACATGTGCATGTGATTCTTTTGGAGCAAGTTGGGCACAGCCTGCAGTGCTGGCTGGTGCTGAGTGCAAATATACACAAATTGAAAGAACATCTTTGGATGCAAGTGTTTTTAAATTATTGCGTCACTGTGCACAAAGACTGCGTCCATTTTCAGTCACCGCAACTGCGGTTGTGGTCATAGAAGCTCTCGCACTCACCCTAACACTGCTCACAAATTCTATTGCTTGTTGACACTTCGGGAGTTATTTATTAAAATTCGATTTGTTTTTTTTTTGTAGTTTTAAAGGGGAAAAACTATTTTTTCATAGAAAAGAAAAAAAACGTAATTTTTCGTAATTTATTAAACCCCGATGGTGTTAAACGTCAGAATAAAAAAGTACTCCATCTCAAACCTGCCGAGGTCATCTAGAAGTCAATGGCAGATATCTGTTTTACAATTGGAAGATATCACGATCTGCTCTGGGCATCGAACAAAAATCTGAAAAAATAGTGGTTTTCAGGCGATAATCAGAAAAAAATCTGAGTTTTCGGGCATCAAGTCTGAAAAAATCGTACAATTTGGATATTTTTATGATTTTATCAAGTCTTTTCCTGTATCAGATTTTTTCAAGTAAATTTATTGATAAATACGGTAAGTAAAGACTCCTGCCTGAGTATCTCCTTGCTCACTCATAGCTCTGGGCTCAGATTACAGCAGGGAGGGGGGAAAAGGGAACGGAATAGATGAGCAAACTGAGCATGCTCAAGCCCTAGCCCTGGAGGTTTAAGCTGAAAACAGGAAATCTGATACAGAAGCCCATGAGTACACAATAGAAGGAAAGGAATGCTGTGTTTCTTTTGACAGAGGACTCAGAGCAGCATTACTTTGAGGGTTTACTGGTGTATTTATAAAGACCTTTCTGATAAAGCTTACTTAATTTTAGCCTTTCCTTCTCCTTTAACCTGTTGGTCTATGAGGTGTGGAGTTAGACAGCTCTGACATGACAACATTTAAATAGTTGTCACACATTTCTGTATACTTAAAAAAGGGTCAAATAATAATTAAATGATTGTAAAAATAAACCTTTCAAAATAAAAAATCAGACTATTGTGCCTTAAGAAACCACATTTTTCAGTTACATCAGGTAATTCAATTATGGCCCAAAACCTATATTTGCTAGGTAAAGTAATCTTGTGTAATAGCTGTGTCTAAGATCAATATTGTTATACTCTGTTCATGTTGATTTATAATGAACTAGTATAACCTGGGACTTGTGTCTTTATTACTCTAACCTTAGCCCAAACCCCACTCCTTTTGTTGCCAGTATGCCCAACTTCCACACGTAGTTGCTGATTTATGATTGTCTTCAGGTAAATCAATAGCAGATCACATGAATCTGTTCCTAAACTGACTGTTGTTTTCTGCATTTCACCATTTTTTCCTGATCTGGTGTTGCTAAACCAAGATCAAGCGTATTTTTGGTAAAAATTAAAAAGCCCAACAGATTTTAGCAATGGTTCACTGTGAATTTAACCAAGTACAATGTAGAGAGTGGCATTCTAAAACAGATTATGATTGGCCTTTGTTGTTTTTGAATTAATCTGAAGAAAAATACAAATGGTCTCAGAACATCTCTGTCTACCTCATAATAAATGTTAATTTTAAGGTGAACTTGCTCTTTAGACATTGGATCTAGACCCACGCTTTGTATTTAAACCACAAGTTTTGATGAAATTTGTACTCTTGAAAATGTTTACTAGTACTAGTCTGTGATATTTTACTTTTAAAGGGATACTGTCATGATTTTTATGATGTAGTTTTTATTTCTAAATTACACTGTTTACACTGCAAATAGTTCACTCTACAATATAACATTTCATTCCTGAACTGGCAAGTGTATTCTTTTTAGTTGTGATATTTTTGTGTAGGCAGAGATCTCAGGTCATGTGCTTTTCAGAGCCAGCACTTTAGGATGGAACTGCTTTCTGGGAGGCTGTTGTTTCTACTCAATGTAACTGAATGTGTCTCAGTGGGACCTGGATTTTACGATTGAGTGCTTTTCTTAGATTTACCAGGCAGCTGTTATCTTGTGTTAGGGAGCTGCTATCTGGTTACCTTCCCATTGTTCTGTTGTTGGGCTGCTGGGGGGGGGGTGGAGTAAAGAGTGACTGAAGTTTATCACATGAATGGGGGCAGCTGGGAAACTGACAATATGTCTAGTTTCCCAGCTGCAAATCTGCAAATCTGTTTGCTCTTTTGAGACACATATTTCAATGCAGCATTCTGCTGGAGCAGCACTATTAACTGATGCACTTTGAAAAAAAAAATTTTCTCACGACTGTATTACTTTAAGTTATATTTTGTTTGCTCAGGTATTGCAGAACCTATTATTGCAAGTGGCTATAGGTAGTTTACTTAGCCCCCAGGCACGGGTTAATGTCCCCAGATACAGAAAGAGCACGACCTTACCATGGCAGCTGCTGTTTGGTTCACCTGGTGCTGGGCTGCCTTTATTTTGGCTTGCAAATGTGCAGGGGGGTGAAAGTACTTGCATTTCTCTCGAGAGCATCTCCCTTTGATGTAATCCATGCAAACAGTTACAGTGTTTTCGTTTGTTTCAATCATGGCAATGTCTATTGGGTGAGCATAACGACAGTCATTCTCACCACGGGTACAGTTCCCCCGCTGGAACTCTCTGCATACCTGCAATAGATGAAACATGCAACTGTATTCATTTTTTTTGTTTATTTTGTTAAATGTGCACACAGACATTTATTAAAAAAACAGTATTTGACAACAACAAACATTACAATTGTCTGTTGCATTCTGCAAAAAAATCAAATATATATATATATATATATATATATATATATATATATATATATATATATGTATATATATATATATATAGTCACATGGAATGCTCCACAGTGCATTGTGTATTGTATTTCTGTTACTGAAATAATACTGAAATAATACTCAAAGCTTTTTGCTTATACGCAGCAAGTCACAAACTGATTTCTGAAATTCCTTCTTTTTTGTTGAGCTTTCTGCATATTCATGTGATGCTGTGATTAGGCCAGGTATTGAATAAAATGGACATTATAAACTAAAATGTGTTTAGAATACACCTCTGTGTCATGAAAAATATTTTTATAGTTCTACGTTTGTTATATAGGGGTTGTGATATAAATGATTTGTGTCCAATTTAATGCAATCCTAGAGACTCATAAGCTGGGTGCAAGTATCAAGCCCTCTTATAGTACATTTACAAATCCTGCTCGGGTGCATAGAGTATAGAAGCCATATTCTGCAAAAGGCAGCAAGTTTCAGCAGTATTGTACATGATTCAAGCTGCAGAATCACAAGGAGTATTATGATTTTTCAGTACCATCCAAAGAAGATGGCGGCACTCATAAAATATCCCAGGGGGGAGCACCCATTTTGTATTCATTGGGGGAAGTCTCACCAAACTGGTCTATATATTTAAATAAATATTGCCCTTTTACATCTCTTGCCTTGAGCCACCACTTTGTGATGGTCTGTGTGCTGCCTCAGAGGTCACCTGACCAGAAATACTACAACTCTAACTGTAACAGGAAGAAGTGAGGAAGCAAAAGACACAACTCTGTCTGTTAATTGGCTCATGTGACCTAACATGTATGTTTTGTTTGTGCGCACCGTGAATCCTACGATCCCAGGGGGCGGCCCTTATTTTTTACATTGGCAATTTTCTATTTAGAATTACACAATGGCACATACTGTACTACTAAAAAAGTATTTTATTATGAAAATAGTTTATTTACATGAAACAGATTTTTACACGTGAGCTGTTTTATTCAATGTATTTTTTATAGAGAACTACATTGTTCGGTATAGTTTTCCTTTAAGGTTCCAGATATTTTAATTTTTTTTTTACCACTATAATTTTTTACTAATCAAGGACATTTTATTTCTATACCAACAGGTGAGTATATCACATTGTGCTTCATATTGAATATTCTCATTTAAGATATTTCTTCAGGCCACCACTTATTGGCACTGATGTCAGGCAGGAATTTGCATAATCATTAACATGCACATTGTCGTACTTCATGCATACAGAACTTTGCACGTTGCCAAAGCAACTGGCTACTGTGAGTGAGCTTATGCCTAGGCTTTGTTCCTGCAATATTTATTTATACAAATGAAATTCTGGCTACACATGTTTGAAGCTTGCAGTATTAGCTCAATATAGTCTATTACTACTTGAAATAACTTTCAGTATAAATTAATACCTAATTAATGCCTATTACCACAGTAAGAGGTTCAAAAACTGCCTATCAAAAGCTGGTGTTAAAGAGTTGCCTCTTTAACACCTCAAATATGTTACCTGATGATACTTGCTTTTTTCCTTTTTATTACATTAGTCATTGTATATTAGGTCACATGTTGTTGACAACCACATACCTCTAGTTTGTCTGTGCGCATAAGTTTCTGACCAGCAGAGCCTCCAGGTACTGTAACAGCTGGGTTTCCAGAGACCAAAACAGGTGTATTTGGTAGAAGCTCAGCAGGAACTAAGCCCATTCCTGGGGACACATGACTTAGGTATGGGCTAAAAGCCATGGAAGGACTTGTAGCAAGTGATTGTGTCACGGGGAATGTGGTCTGTTGGTAAGAATAAAAATTCCATTAATTATTAAATTATTATATGTTTGATAATGACAAACCTGCTATGTTGGCCAACTGGACTTCTACAATTCTCAGGGATTCCACCCTGAAAAGTTGCTATCCAATGTTGGACTTATATGACAAGGTGGCCAGCAGATTAAATAGGTCCAAACATACTGTCTGTTGTAGTAAAACTGCCAGACCATACTTATATGTATGACAATCTAGTCTACTATGATTTTAATCTTAAAACTTGCATTTTAATTTTTTTGGCAGACTGCTTTCCCTCCATATATAATATGTATGCTGCTCAGTTTTTGATGCTTCTTATCATGCACAGTGAAGAAAGCATATTCTCAGGCAGCAACAGGACATTAGCAGCTCTGTAATTAGAACACCTCAATATTTAAAGGAGACATATTGGATAAATGAAAAACCCCTAATTTTGTAGGCAAATATAAGCAATATATGGTGTTGATTTTACATGGTGATAAAAATGAACATTATCTTTAAAAATAGCCCCTTTATTGGAGCTCCCTATAAATGTTCTCTGGTCCCTGCCTGTGTTTCGAATGAGGGGTGTGCATGTCCTAATAGTCCCTGCCAGAAGCACAGTAGGAGGGGGGGCAGTCAATCACAGCCCTGCAGTCCCACAAACAAATACAGACTTCAGTTCCCTATCAGGTCCTGCTAGCTGCTGATTGGTTAGAGAAGGGAGGGATTATTAGGGTTTTTGCAGAAATATTCAATAAATCAGCCTGAAACAGTACTTTTTTTTAGCACATTTCTTCTATATGTAAATGAGTATAATGCCCTGGTACATTCTTATTTTTTACACAAAATGTCTCCTTTAAGCCATCCAAACAAACTCATTAAAATGAAAATGAGCCAAAAATAGAAAGCAAAAATTTAGCTAATCCCATACATTTGTCTTTATATCATGTCATGTTTATTAAAGAAAAATTAGAAAGTAAAATGTGTAATTTTCAAATATTTCATGCAAAATGCTGTTCTCTGCAATGTATGCTGTTTTAGTCTTGAACAGTACTTGACTATAAATATTTACTGGCATTTGATCATTTGATTTTAAGCAAAAATCTTTTCCATCGCAATCCAATCCCATTGGTGTGGTTAATGATTACAATTACAATTTATACCCAGTGATATTTGAATTGTTGATTCATATGTTCTGACCCCATAGAGCAACATAACTACCTCCCCTAGGGCAAACTTTGTGTCTGGGATCCTCTAGAATCCCCCATCCAGGGTCACATGCCCGCCTGTACCTGACATCTTCATGCCGTTGCCCCTGATAGGTCCCAGGGAAGGAGGGCCCGGGTGTAGTTGCACCACCGACCCCATTGTTGCAGATGTGTTACATTACAGGATAGTCAAGTTTCTTATTGAATTGTCCAAATACTAAAGGGCAGATTTATCAAGAGTCGAATTGAAAATTTGAATTCAAAGTTTGAGTTTTTGAGTTATTTTTGAGCTATTTAAATTCGATTTGAGTTTTTCAAAAAAATTAGATTTTCGAGATTTATCACAAACTGGCCCTTTAAGAACTCGAATTCTACTATTTGCCACCTAAAACCTGCCAAATTACTGTTTAAGTCAATGGGAGATCTCCAGGGATCAATTTGGAGTTGTTTGCAACCTTCTTGACATTCATGTTTTTTTCGGGTTGATCCTATTCACCCGAGTTTACAAAGTTACCGAGTTTACAAAGTTACATTTTTATAATAAATTTTAATTGGTCAAATTTGAGTTTATGGGAATTTAAAAAAAAAAAATCGAAATCCGACCCTTAATAAATGTGCTTAAATATTAAGAAAACTATAAAAATCTCTAATGTTTTAAAAGTAAGTAATCCAGTCTTTGTTTCTGTTTACCCTAATAGTTTGTAGGGTTACCTACATGATCTATACAAAAATAATTTCTCTGACTCTTAGAGGGACCCAACCGAGGGACAAATTATATGAAACAAGCTTTCCTGTTTTTCTTTAGTCACCATTTTGGTCATTTCTGTAATTAGTTGCAGACAGGATGTCTTGAAACTTTTGATTCAATACAATTCATGTTCTTCGTGGTGATCCGGCATAATTGAATAGCCAGAATATCACAAGATTTCAGGAGGAAAACTTACATATTCCAACTTAATTCATCCTGTATATTTTAAGAAGAATATCCCGAGTTCTATACATGGGACCCTTCTTATAAAAACATTAGGAATATTCAAAATCAACAAGCAGTTACTCGAACTTATAAAGGAACAACTTCATAGACCTTATTTGAAGATTTAGGGGGTTATTTATTTAAGTTCGAATGTCAAAACCTTTTTTTTTTACTATAAAATCCAAATTTTTACTAAAATCTTTTGAGATTTATTATCCCCAGGGGATGGAAAAAGTCCAAATCCGAAAAATCCGGCATCTCAGACCTGATGAGGTTGTATATAAGTCAATGGGAGAGGTTTCTTTCCTATTTGGAAGTTTCTGTGATTTGCGCTGGAATTAGCCCGAAACTCCCACTATTTTGGACTTTTCTGGCAAAATTCTGAAAAGATTTGGGCTTTTTGGGGAAAAGGCAGGAATAGATTCAAATAATTTCAGTCATGATTCAGTGAAGTGCTTCATAACAGAAAAGTAAACCTGACTACCAGTGTTACACCCCATTAATTAAAGGGCAACTAAAGTCTAAAATAGAATAATGTTAGAAATGCTGTATTTTGTATACTAAATATAAACATGAACTTACTGCACCAGAAGCTCAATTAAACAAAATGATTGTATATTGTATTGTAGCCGGAAGCTGTGGCTGAGCTTCATGTGGTTTGTAGCACCCCATACCACCCTTAAACTAATGGTGGTCCTATGCTTTCATAAATAGACATTGGTTTGGGCAATCTCTCTCTCTATAAAGACGCATACTGGCGGGGGAGAATTTAGCCCTCAGACTGAAACCAAGGTTCTGGATAAATTATATGGTCTGTTAAACATGATCAGAATATGTAATCAGATTATATCAAGTACATTTTTGAAGCTCAAATAACATTTTTCCAGTATGTAAGATTAACCTCATTATTGCTAATTAAGGTATAACTGTACATGTAAGTATCCATTTAGAGACATTACACAGAAACTGCTACTTATTTCCCAGATGCAGTTAGGGCCTAATGATATCTATGTCAGCATTAAAAATACCATAGGCAGGTTTTAGGTTAAGTGGAAGCCGTGCAAATGATTATTCATGTTAAAGTTTTAGCAGAACACTATAGTTATCCGTATTTAATTAACTTACATTGACCTTTCATTACAGACCCTGCAACATAACAGATATAGAGAAGAGCCCACAGAGCTGACAAACTGAAGAACATTAGTAAAGTTAATGTTTGCTTAGGAACCCCCAACTAATTATAATATGCTCCCTTTTTGTTAATTTAACAACACAATCTTACTAATCATATGCAATACAAATAATGTTGTGCTAGTATGCAGGGGCTGTTCTAGAGCAGATGAATATGACTAGAGGCATAGCAAAACACCCTTAAACAGACTGTGTCCTGAGCTATGAGTATGCACAAAATACCTTTATATTGGAGAGAGAGGTCGACAAATAAAGGGACATTATGACATTTTGGAGGTGGCATGGCTTTATATCAGTGGATGTTGTCTTGTATGGCTTATGCATCAACAGTAGTGATGAGCGAAACTTTCTCACAGATCTCACAAAGATGCTTTCTGCTTTTCCAGGGATTTATCATAGACAGTGTACTGGTGACCAGCAATTGGCCTGGAAAGCCCAAAATTCTGAATTATATCACAGCTACTTTCCTTCTAGAATATATAATGGGCACTTCTGAGGATCACACCATTTGTGTATCTTATTGATTGCTTAGTGGAGCCTTTGATACATTATGAAGCTAAAATTCCATGAGACCAGGTGCACTGTTGGCTGTATACAATACCAATGTTCATTTTTAAAAATGATTGTCTTGTTCCTCTATAATAATAAAACAGTACCTTGATGGTAGCTAAGATGCTGGAATCCATTGGAGGCAAAACAATAATTTAATGTTTAAATGATTTTTAACAGACCAGGTATGGAGATCCAAATTAAGGAAAACACCCAGATCCAAAACATTCTGTATAATAGATACCATACCTGTACTGCCAAAACAAACCCAGCAAAAACACCAGACTACACTAGAAGATGAGGAGGCAGATGCTGATTCCATTTGAGAAACAGTAATGGGCAGATTTATCAAGGGTTGGATTGAAAATTCAAATTTCAATTTTTAATAAATTTCGATTGGTCAAATTTCACATTCATGGGAGTTTTAAAAAACTCCCATGATTTTGAAATTTGACCCTTGATAAATCTGCCCCAAAGTGAAGTGTAACTATTGCTGACACAAAGAAATCAGGGCAGTGACATTATAAATGTTGTAACATCTACAAATGCCTTATTTCCTTAAAAATGTCGTAACATATACAAACGTCTTATTTTCTATCAGTGTTTATATTTCCAGAGAAATGGCATTATAGCACTAGGTTAAAAAACATGATATTTAGTGAATGATAAAGGGTAACGGGTTATTTCATGACATAGTGATGATATTTCAAATGGTTCTATATTCAAAAAGATAAATAAAGTGTAGATTTAGGTATAACTATGGCATTTCTATTTTAGAAAGAATAGGAGTAGCTATGATTATCCCCAGTAGACCCAAATTAGTTAAAGGAACAGTTCAATATAAAAATAAAAACTGGGTAAATAGAAAGGCTGTGCAAAATAAAAATATTTTCAATATAGTTAGCCAAAAATGTCATGTATAAAGGATGGAGTTACTGGATGTGTAACAGAACAGAACACAACTTCCGGCTTTTTAGCTCTTTAACTCTGAGTTAGTCAGCAACTTGAAGGGGGGCCACATGGGACATAACTGTGTAACGAACTTACCTGGTGGTCTAGGGGGGAGACTGCCAATTCTTCTGTCCTGAAATTTTCCGAAATTTGTTCTCAAGTTCATAATTCTTTATCCGCAGCTTCCCTAGCTCAGAAAAGGGCTGCTGACAAATCCCGTAGGGAAGCACCCCAGTACAAGGTGGGAGATTTAGTATGGTTGTCGACAAAGAATATCAAATTGAAGGTTCCCTTTCCTAAACTGGGTCCTAGATTCATTGGTCCATATCCCATCATTACAGTAATTAATCCATCCTCTGTCCGTCTTCAGTTACCTCCTAATTTCAAAATTTCTAATTCCTTCCATGTCTCTCTTTTGAAGCCTGCCAATAATTCTCGTCACCTGTCTGTTCCTCCCCCAGTGTTGGTTGAAGGTCAGCCTGAGTATGAGATCCAGGAGTTCCTCGACTCCCGCCTCGTGAGGGGTAAGTTACAATATCTTACCAGGTGGAAGGGCTTCGGTCCTGAGGAGAACTCTTGGGTCTCAGTTGATGACATCAAGGCTGACCGCCTCAGGAAACAATACCATGCTAGGTTTCCCGGTAAGCCTGGGGGTCCAGTGGCCCCCCCTAGAGAGGGGGGTAATGTAACAAACTTACCTGGTGGTCTAGGGGGGAGACGACAGGGACGCCTGTCGCTCCCTCGGCGGGGACGCCCGCCTCGACGAGCGGCTTCCGTTAGGCCGCAGGCGCCGGCATCTTAGGGCGCGCTCTGGAGTTTCTTAAAGGCGCAGGCGCGCTGACGTTGTGACGTCAGCGCGCAAGGGCGCGCAATTCAAAAACTATTTAAAGCCCATTAGGGCTGTGGGACCTTGCCCGTGATAGGATTTAGTTCCTGGTGCTTCTGAGCTTTGTGCTATATTCTGAACCTGTTTGATTCCTGTTTTTGACCCCTGCCTGGCTATTTGACTATTCTGACTTCTGGATTCTGACCCTTGCCTGATTATTGACTACCGCTTCTGTTTAACCCTCTGATTGACTCCCTGGTTTGACCTTTGCCTGTCTGATAACGTTTGTTCTCTGCCTGCCTCGACCCGGCCTGATCTGACTACTCTTTTGCCTAACGCCTTGTACTGTGATCTTCTGTCCAAAGACTTGCTTTACTGTCGTGCCCCTCTGCCTATCCAGAACCCTCATCTTGCACCTCTCGTTTAAGTCCTGGTGGCATCCAAGTAAGCCGAGGGCTCCTCCCGAGGCCCAAAGGCGGTCACACTACTGGTGAAGCACGAGCCGAGACCAGGGTGCCTGGTGTTTGTTCTGGTGTTGGGTGCCGACTGTGACAAACTGTTCAGTGAGTTTGCAATTGATCCTTAGCATTCAGCTCAGATTCAAAAGTTATGACCCATGTGCTCTCCTCTCAAGTCACTGATTGGTTAGTGCCTGGTAACCAATCAGCGGAAACCAAGAGAGTTGCAAAGCAGGAATTAGTGTTCTGATTATTATGTTACACATCCAGTCACTCCAGCTTTTATAAATTACATTTTTGGCTAACTGACTATATTGAAAATATTTTTTATTTTATTTTTATACTGAACAATTCCTTTAACACAACAAATATGCTACTTTTTGAGCCTATCAGGACTACTTACGATTGGCTGTAACTGTGTGCCCGGGAGCATGAATTGCATCTGCTGTGCAAACATTGCTGCTGCTGTCTTTTGCTGTATGAGATTGTTCCTTCCATTGATTTCTAACTGAGTTTTTAAGTGCGGGGGAGGATGAAGATATTTACAATTTTCTCTTGTACATCGACCCTACAGGCAAAATAGACAAATAAACGACTTAATCAGCTGTGAAGTTTTCAACACACACATGCAACAAAAATGTTTCAAATTGATTTCACTTATGTAATAATAAAAATAATAACAATAATACATTTCCATTTAACGAAGAGACACTTTGAATGAAATAAATCTTTGCAGGCTTTTCCTTCAGTGAATGTGCTTGTTACTGATATGATTCATTAACACGCCTAGGCACACATACATTTAGCTGTGACACCGTGCAGATACAGTGTATGTGTAAAATTGGTTACTACAGGTATGGTATCCGTTATGCGGAAAACCGTTATCCAGAAAGCTCCTAATTATGGGATGGCTGTCTCCCATAGACTCCATTCTATCCAAATAATCCAAATTTTTACAATTTGGATTTCCTTTTTCTCTATAATAATAAAACAGTAGCTTGTACTTGATCCAAACTAAGATATAATTAATCCTTATTAGAAGGAAAACCAGCCTATTTAGGTTTATTAAATATTTAAATGATTTTCTAGTAGACGTAAGCTATAAATTTGGGGCAAATTCACTAACCGGCGAAAATTCGCCATTGCTGGCTTCGTGCACATCGCAACACTTCGCCAGGCGAAAATTCACCTGGACAACGCTAATTCACGAAGATCCGAAGTTACGCACAGGGTACTGAACGCTGGAGAAATTACGCCAGCAAAATTACTCTCAGCAGTTCGAAGTTACGCTAGCGTTGGCTAATTTGCATACGGCGTGCAAAGTACAATGGCCGTATATGCTGCAGCAAATACATTACACTACACAAGGCCAGGGAACCTTAATAAAATTATATAAAGTTGTTATATTGCCCTACACATGTGTCCACAGTATAGTTTAGGTTCCATATGTTAGCAAATGTAGGGGAGAAGGAGGGTACCCCCCAAAAAAAATTACGGTCTTTTTCAGTCTATTTTTTGGGACTTTTTAAATTTTCAACTTTTTTTGAGGAACTCCTATCTACTCTATTGCACTTCGCCTGGTCTGAGGTGGCGAAGGCAAGTCTGGCGATAGAGGTAACGGTCAGTAAAATCAAAAACTTAGTGAATTTGCATAGTAACGCTCTTTCGCCAGACCAAAAATTCGTCTGGCATAAGAGTGCGAATTTGCGACAGAGTCTATCTCCTTGGCGAAATTATGCCAGCTACCGTTAGTAAATTGTCGAAGTGCCAAAACGATGTCACGCTGGTGACACGCTGGAACTTCGCCCATTAGTAAATTTCCCCCAAAGATCCAAATTACAAAAAGATCTGTTACCTGGAAAACTACAGGTCCCGAGCATTCTGGATAACAGATCCCGTACCTTTACAGCATTTTTGAGCTAAAAATCTCAAGTACTAAAAGAGCCCTTATGAATACATATAGGTGGTATAATGTTATTTTTACTGACCATTTACTTTCATTACTCAAGTTTCAAGAAAATAATTCAAGGCATTTGTGCTCTTTATTACTTCTTTGTGGTTGTCTCTATAGGAGTGATGTCCCCATTCTTTGTTGTTAAAAGATTAGAAGCATTGCAGCATGCAATCTCACAAGCACATTACAATGAAGATATCACACTGTTATTATTGTTGGCAGAGTAAGTCTCTGCTAAATTACTTGTTCCAAATAATGGCTGGCAACAAAATCTTTAAATTATACTGCACAATAATAAAGAAGCTCCATATTTTGTTTTTGTTCTTTATTGTATTTATTTACTTGATCTCGTGCTTTAATGTATATAACCAGCAGTAGCAATCAGGTGACTCAAAGCAGACTTAATGCCGCCAGAATCACATTTGAAACATCTGAGAATAAACTAGTACAATCCTAATTTTATACTGAAATATATTGAACCCGCAGTCCATAGAGACAAAAGCGGGGTTCATAACCATGATTAATCACGACAGCCCCTGTCGTGATTTGTGCAATTTATGCAATTTTCTGCCCTCCACAATTACCCTTAATTCATACGTGACATGGGGAGGCCCTTCAAAGTCCGAATTTATCTCAGTATTTAAAAAAAAAAACTTAGACCAAATCCGCATGCGTTTTTTCGCCTTATTTATTAATACACTTTTCCAAAAATTTAGTTTGAGTGAATAAATCGTGAAAAATACAAACCGTAGGAAAGATTTTTTTCAAATTTTTGCCCGAAAACCCCAAAATCGCCAGATTATTGCATGAATGAAAGATTACAAAATCTTTGGAACCTCTCCCACTGACTTATATGCAACCTCGGCAGGTCTGAGATGCCGGATTTTCAGATTCTGACTTTTTTCATCCTCGGGGTATAATAAATCACGAAAAAATTCAGTAACACTACTTTTTCTGGTTTTTGGTATTCGGATTTTCGTAAATAACCCACATACAGTGCGTTAGATTTCAAGTTACTATGTCAGTTAATAAAATAACTCCGTGCACCTTCTGGGTTATGTTGTATATTGTAGATATGTAGCTTAGGTCACCCAGAATTTTTTAGGGTGGTCTCTGCCTGTTGTCATTGTGTTTTCAGTTAATTGCATAGTTACTCAGCAGATATACCATAGTTTAGAAAATCAAGATAATATGTGCTAAATATACAGAGCTAGGAACAAGGCAGGATCTCGCACACCCAATAGATAACAACAATATGTCTGGTGCACAATGGCAGAGGTTCGGCAAGCCCCACAGCAGAGTACAGCAAAGGAATTCCAACGGCACACAGGACTGTAAGAAATCTTCAAAATTTATTTCAAAGCGGAGTGCGATGCAACGTTTCGGGGAGTAAAACCCCTTTGTCTAGCATACGCGATCCACATACAAAGTGCAAATAAATAGAGCAGTGCATTATTCAATTAGCGTGTCATAATTGATTGTCCAATCAGTGTAAGTTAGAAACACATATAAAAAACTTTTAGATAGTTAAAATAATCCAATAAATAGTGTACAATACATAATATATCATAAAAATGCATACAATAGAAAAACTAATAACCACAGAAGTGTACTCAATAGAAGGAACAAAAATACAATGAGTAGTCAGAAAAGATTATTATATTAATATTTACTGTATCATGGCTGCATTTTGATACAGTAAATATTAATATAATAATCTTTTCTGACTACTGACTGTATTTTTGTTCCTTCTATTGAGTACACTTCTGTGGTTATTAGTTGTTCTATTGTATGCATTTTTATGATACATTATGTATTGTACACTATTTGTTGGATTATTTTAACAATCTACGAGAAAGTTTTTTTTAGATGTGTTTCTAACTTACACTGATTGGACAATCAATTATGACATGCTAATTGAATAATGCACAGCTCTATTTATTTGCACGTTGTATGTGGATCACGTATGCTTGACAAAGGGGTTTTACTCCCCGAAAGTTGCATCGCACTCCGCTTTGAAATAAATTTTGAAGATTTCTTACAGTCCTGTTTGCCGTTGGAATTCTTTTGCTAAATATACAGAGGTCAGGGATCAGAGTGGGAATAAAATATTACATTTATTGCTGTTATTTGCCTCCCCTTAAATCTGTCAGAATCAAGTAACTTGGCATTCATTCTCTACCCAGGGAGATTGTTAGCAATGTTATTTACCTCTTATCTCTGCAAAGAAAAAAAATGTTAAATAATAGGCTTTATGCAGCCAATATACTCTGCTTGATTACAGACTGTACAGGGGGTAAAGGGTTCTGAATGAATGGTGCAATAGACATCGTTCAGCTTGTCTAGCTCTCCCCAGCATTAGGCCTTGGCTGTGCTTCTTGTTATAGCTTGAGCAGTAGAGTGCAATGCCATAATTGGTTGGCATCTGATTTTGGCCTGAATGAAGAATGCAGCACTTGGGTGTACAATGGCACTTCTGTTTAATATGTCAGTGTCCTGAAAAAGCATTGAGAGGAACAAATACGTAACTCCTTGAGTCGTGAAAGAGTCCACAAAGAGGTGGCACTTCAGCCAATTTCAACATAAACCATGGTTTTTACAAAGGAATGTGTAATGAAAGGCAATAGATGCAAAGACTTAAATACATGCTATTGAATTCTCTTTAGGTATTCATGTCTGCAAACCTTCTGAAGAACTTTATGTATTATGTAGGCTGCTCTTATATTTCCTTGATTAATACAGTACATTCTGTTATTTTTATAGTACTATTTAGTCCTTTTTGAAATGGAAGTGCCTGAGCAGTCCATGCCTTTCAAAAGCTCATAGCTGGGGTCTCTGTGAAGCTATATCTATATCTATATAGCTATGGCGCCAGCATATCTATGAAGACATTCTAGGTAATGTGACTGCTGTGGTTCTCGGTTCTCCTCGAACTGAATCAGAGTACCCAAAGACTTGTGAGCTTGTAGCCATTCCATTTATTTCAGTTAGAAACATGCTGTCTGGGACACTAGCACTGTCATTGACCACTTGTTTACTATTCAAATCCATGGCAAGCATTTGCCGGCAAGCAAGGACCAGATTGGAACAGTTAAACTGTTCCTTCTGTTCATTCTTCTAAGTTACTTTTGTGCTGCAAACAATAAAAAAATACTAAATTGTAATAATAATAATAATGGGTTTTCTAAATCGAAATAATGTGTCATTTTTAACAGGTATGATATCCGGAAATCCATTATCCAGAAAGCATTGATTTACGGGAATTGCATAGACTCCATTTTAATTAAACATGGTTTGCCTTTTCTATGTAATAATAAAACAGTACCTTGTACTTGATCCTAAGTACATTATATTGTTTTGACTCCAATAATTAATCATTATTGGGGGCAAAACTATCCTACTAGATTTTGTTAATGCTTAAATCATATTCTAGTAGGCTTACGGTGTGGAGACCCAAATTACGGAAGATCCCCAGATCCCAAGCATTCTGGATAATAGGTCCCATACATGTAATTGCAGAGTGTGATGGTATATTAACCTCATACAATTGGTGTTATGGTCTGGCAAAGTTCTATGAGCATACTTATAGCAATTTGTGTTTTATGCCAATAATCACATAAAAATTAGGGATGCACCGAATCCACTATTTTGGATTCGACCGAACCCTCGAATCCTTCATGAAATGTCCTTCAGTGTCCTGTATAACAGGACACTGAAGAAACATGTAAATCATTGTGAGAACTGGAGTCTTGGCTTGAGGAATGTTGGCTTCTGCTAATTGTTTCAAAAGTTAGAATCAGCAGTGTAGACATTGCATTGACCTTATGGTGTTGGTACTTCAACAGAGGCATGGCCCCATAAAATATATATATATATATATATATATATATATATATATATATATACTGTAAAAATTTTAAAATGTAACCAAAATTGATTTCTCACAAGTGCTACTGAAAACACACGTCATTAAAAAAAAAAAAAGTATACCTTCCTATGGTATGAGTCTGTGCTCACCTGTCACATGGACTATAACCAATCACTATACATCTTGGGATATCATGGATTCTGTGAGTTGTATTTTACTCGTTCTTGGAGGGCCACAAATTGAACATCTCTGACTTAAAACCATTACTGCTTTAGGACAGCACAATGTTAATTTGACCCTGAATTGCAGGATAACGTTTTTTGGAATTCTGAAGATGAAGGGACTGGATGTTTAATATCCTGATGATAATCATTATCACTGGAATAATGTATTGCAAGTATTATTTCATAAGGAACAGTTTCCTTGCATGTGATAACCCCTAAGCACCTGCAGAATATTTATACACATATTTACACGAAACAAAAACATTGCTACACAGCAGGAAAAAAACAAAAAAAGATTTTCTTTTCATTCCATTAATGTGGAAATGTGCATTTTGTTGTGAGATGGTCCCATCTAAAAAATCAAATCCTCTGTAAGTCTACAAATGTATTGCTACATTGTATTACTTGTGTGTCTATGCAGGCTCTCTCATGTTCATATTCCAGTCTCTTATTCAAATCAATGCATGTTTGCTAAGGTAAACAAGACCCTAGCAACCAAATTGGTGAAATAGCAAACTGGGAGCCGCTGAATAAAATGCTAAATAATTTAAATAATGAAAAAAATGAAAAACAATTGCAAATTGTCTCAGAATATCACTCTACCTCATAGTAAACATTAATATAAAGGTGAACAACCCTGTAAAGGTGCTCATGTCCAAACAGGTTCCTTATACAATCGGGCCAACATGGACAATGGGGTCTGTCCTGTCTCTTCTGTTGAATCACACTCAAGTGTGCTTATTGATGTAAGAGAATGCTGGAGCTATTGCCATCCTAAACTTATTGGTAAATCCATGCATCCCACACCAGGCTACAATCAATAGGTACCACAGAATAACATTTTTATTTAAATACATTTTTATTTAAATACAGGGCACCAGAAATAACACAATTCCTATTGTGACAATTTTGTGCCTGACTTGTGTCCGATTCCCACATGCACCCAATGCGTTAAAATGCAAAATGCAATTGTGGTGGGTGCAAATGTGCACAACCGCAGTTATACTGGAATTGCGGGGACAAATTCTGCATTGGGGAAAAAAAACACTGCAATTTGTCTTCAAAATTGCACCTTGCACACTGCAATTGTGGTTGTACATGAACATGAAATTGTTGAATAACCCTGTGCAATAAAACCCAAGTACCATTAAAACTTTTTATTGACTTTAACATGCAAAAGGCTCATTTTAAGGTCCCCGCCCCAGTGGAGATTATGGTCTAAAGTCTTTGTCCCATGTCTGTAAGACTGTTTAAGTCAGTATTTGTATGTAATAATTAATGCATACAAACTGATTTTACTTTGTACTTAATAAATACCTCTATATAATAATAAAATGATTACATTGTGTGTTTATTATCAGGCCAATCAACCTACATGTGTCTTTGCCATGGCTTGTGATAAGAAATGGGTGTACTTGGGAGAGACCCACGCAAGCAAGAAATAAAGGAAATTCCTTTTAAATTTCATCTTGAAACCCATCCTCATGTTTTTGTTAATTGTAATTGAAATGCCACAGTAGGATTGTGGAGGTTTAGAGCAGCCAGTTAATAGAAGGAAATGTGGAACGTGAGTGCAGAGATTTTTATTTATTGAGAAAGACTACAGAACCCTAACACAATCAGACACAAACCAATAAAATAAGATGAATCTTCAGCATAGAACACATAATAAGGTCAGTGTCGGACTGGCCCACTGGGATACCTGGAAAAGTCCCGGTGGGCCAAGGTGTCAGTGGGCCCTTATGCTGCTAGACATGTGGCCTATTTAATGGCAATTTCCTATTTCTATGAGAACAAAGTGGTTAAATAGATGGAATAATAGATTATAGTATGTAAAGAAAAGAGACTAGGAGAATAGAGGTTGAGTGAGGAGAGGAATAATAATAGTACTAAGAGTGGGCCCCTGGTCTAAGATTAATTGGTGGGCCCCTATCAAACATTTTTGGGCGGGCCCCTGGTGTCCCAGTCCGACACTGCTAAAGGTGGCTATAGATGTTGAGATTTTCCCTCCCTAACGGCCAATTTTAGTGCGATCCAACGTATCGCACAATTATTGTGAGGTTAGTGGGCACCGAACGATCGTGCATCGGTCAGAAAATGATCGGTCAGGTTAGAACATTTTCATCGTTCACAATGAAATGTATCTATTATCCATTAGTTTGCAGGGCCAAGCAGGAAGCTACCCACAGTTTTTCTGGTTTCAACTAGACGATATAGCTTAAAATGGTCTCTTTAGTTGATGGACAAATCGTACATTTAGGGGCATATTTATCAAGGATTGAATTGAAAAAACTTTGAAATGCAATGGTTACGTTTTAGGAAATTTGAATGAAAAAATGATGTTTGCTCCAAAAGTTGCCGCCACCTTCAAGCAGGTGTTAGAGGTTAAGATTTGTAATGCTATAAAAAGTCTAATGAAGAATATTACATTGGGACATGCAATTGTTTTGATGCAAATTGTTCTCTTTGCAAATACAGGTATGGGATCCGTTATCTGGAAACCCATCATCCAGAAAGCTTTGAATTACGGAAAGCCTGTCTCCTGTAGACTCCATTATAATCAAATAACCCATAATTTAAAAATTGATTCCCTTTTTCTATGTAGTAATAGAACAGTACCTTGATCCCAGCTAAGATATAATTAATTCTTATTGGAAGAAAACCCAGCCTATTGGGTTTGTATTATTACATTTCCCCCATAGTGTTTTGTGTGTATTTTTCACCTAGACTTCATTATAAATCCGTGAAAGACTAACTCAGAACTTAGAAATTAGTTTACATATTATTTGGCAGGCTGAAAATCACCTTCTGTAATAAATTAGAAGGTACTGCCAACTGTAGAGCCCTGTCTGCACCATGCTCAGGGCACAGTGTTCAAATTTGGAATTAATAATGTTTGGGGCAACAGGGGTTACGTTCTTCTGGGAACTGGACAAAAGCTGCCTGTTTATTTACATAGTAAGTAAGGTTGAAAAAAGACACACGTCCATCAAGTTCAACCTTTTAGTTTTTCTGTTTTTTTTTAATCTGCCTGCTAGTTGATCCAGAGGAAGGCAAAAAAAATCCATCTGAAGCCTCTCCAATTTGCCTCAGAGGTAGAAAAATTCCTTCCTGATTCCAAAATGGCAATGGGACTAGTCCCTGGATCAACTTGTACTATGAGCTATCTCCCATAACCCTGTATTCCCTCACTTGCTAAAAAGCTATCCAACCCCTTCTTAAAGCTATCTGATGTATCAGCCTGTACAACTGATTCAGGAAGAGAATTCCACATCTTCACAGCTCTCACTGTAAAAAAACCCCCTATATTAAGTGCATTTCTAAATAACACCTAGAACGACACATTTTGCCTACATTATTGTTGGCAATTAAAGTCAGTTTTCAGAATTTTTTTTAACTTTTGTAAATATTTCAAGATTGGTAGTTTGGAAAAAGGTATTTACCCATTTTTATTCATTTATCTAGAATACAATAGATAGGTTAAGAAACAAAATGCGGTCAATTTACAGTTTGGACATATAAACAACAAGTAATATGCTTTATTTTCTTAAGTGCCAGTCATGAAAATTGAAAACTGCTATACTATATATTTTGTTTTTTATAGGCCTCTATGGTGTTAATGTAAATAATTACAGCACTGCAGTGTTGGCTGGCTTGGACTTCAAATGCTGTTGAAGCTGCCCAGCCATCTTCTAGGCATTGGGAGCAGCCAACAACACTGTACTTTAATGGATGGATGATTATAATCTCAAACAAGACATAACCTCATATAGCTCATTATAGTCATGAATGGCAATACAAATGCAGAGTTTAACCATGGGCCCCTCGAACCGCAGCAAAGAAACTCTGCAGACATCTGCTCCTTCTATGAGGCTGAGAGGGTATATTGTTTTTGGTAATGGTCTATTTCATAGAATCAAGTTAAAACCAGGTTTTTCATTCCAGTTTATTCTAGTTAAATATATATATCAAAATATTTTTTGTGTGGGCCAGCCTTGGTGCCATAGCATTATAATCTCCAGGCAAGAATTGCCATTTCTGTGCTTCCCTTAGGTAAGGGGCAGATTTACATAGGGTCGAATATCGAGGGTTAATTAACCCTCGATATTCGACTGCCGAATGTAAATCCTTCAACTTCGAATATCGAAGTCGAAGGATTTACCGCAAATAGTTTGATCGAACGAAAAAAATGTTCGATCGAACGATTAAATCCTTCGAATCGTTCGATCTGAAGGATTTTAATCCATCGATCGAACGATTTTTCTTCGACCTAAAAAACATTAGAAAGCCTATGGGGACCTTCCCCATAGGCTAACATTGCACTTCGGTAGGTTATAGGTGGCGAAGTAGGTGGTCGAAGTTTTTTTAAAAGAGACAGTACTTGACTATCGAATGTTTGAATAGTCGAACGATTTTTAGTTCGAAACGTTCGATTCAAAGTCGTAGTCGAAGTAGCCAATTCGATGGTCGAAGTAGCCAAAAAAAATTGTTTACATCCTGTAGTGACCCATTTGTATTTGTCTTCACAGAGGGCTGTCACCTTCAGCAAACTACTGCGCATGTATAGAAAAGCAAACACTGGAAAATAAAAATAAATAAAAAAAGAAAACAAGGCAAGTTGTGCCTTGTATGTGTATAAGTGAATAGCAATAACTGTGTCACAATCTAGAATAGTGCTTTGACTGCCTATAGGTTGCACTATTTATAAACATGCCTTTGTTTTAGTCACTTCCATATTAAAGCTGGACATAGACGCAAAGATATGATTATACGAATCGAGGATTCATATGATTTTTGGACCGTGTGTGGAGAGTCCCGACATTTTTCGTCCGGCGAAGATCAGTCGTTTGGCCGATAATATCTCTGCATGTATTGCCGATCGTACGATTTTCAATGGGAGACTGTCACTAGCTTTGGTCGGACATAACTTTCGTACGATTGCTGTCAGGGGAAGAACATCGGCTGATCTGTTCTTTTCTACTTTATTTGATCAAAATGGTTAGTGCAGGTCGGGAGATGGGGAAGTCCGATCGTACGTTGATTCGTACGATCGGATCTTTGCCTCTGTGGCCTGCTTAAGGCTGGTTATACGGCGACATGCAGAGCAAAGAAAGACTCACAAAAAGATACCAGTGAAACAGACATATAAATGCCTTGAACATTATTGAAGACAAATGACCTAGTTTCTATAAATTCTATAAATTCTATAAGTCCCATTCATAAGATTAATCACAGCCTAAAAACCACAGGTATGGGACCTGTTATCCAAAATGTTCAGCACCTGGGGTTTTCTGGATAAGGGGTAATCTGGATTTACATACCTTAAGTCTACTAAAAAAAATAATTTTAACATTAATTACATGCAATAGGGTTGTGCCTCCAATAAGGATTATTCAAGCGTCAATTTGAATTGTGCAATTTATTCAGATTGGTGCTCTGAAAACTCGACTATCTCAAGTTGTCATCTGAAAATTTTTAATTTATCAGATTATCAAATGAAAACCAGAGCAAACAGCCCAAAACTCAAGAGAATCCAGAAGGTGAAAAACATGTTCCAAACGTTAGAGGGACATCTGACATTGACTTTTACATAATTTCTACAGGTTTTAGCTGGAGTATTCTAGTTTTTAGCAGCTTCAGAGCATAATAAATCTCCAAAATTTTTTTGTTTCCTTTAAAAATTCGGATTTGTTTTCCCTTTAAAACTCAAACAGAAAAACTCGACCTTTAATAAACAGAAACCCTTAATTTTGGATCAGTGATGGCATGTATTCACTGCTCACAAGCTGAGTGAAATCCAGATTACTGTATATATATTTCGCATCTAAACATTAACTATAATCGTGTAATCAGCATGTTTTATCCACATGACAAAAGGAAAATATTCCCACCGGCAAATAAGGCAGCTACCAAGCTAATTCTCATGCATTTTTCCATTTGCCTTGATGTTAACCACACCCAAGTCACTATAAGATGTATGTCACTATAAGATGCATGTTTAACTGTGTAAAGATAAAATCACTTGATGCCATGGATTTCACTCAGCTTGTGGGCAATTCATGTTAATATGAAAACCCAATGCAGTACCTTCCATCTCTCATAGATTATTTTGAAATCTTCATTTTCCTCTCTTTCCTGTGTTATCACATAATAATAACTATTCTCTTCTTTGGACTAATCATCAAGTGACTGAGATAATGACAAGGCAATATACAAATAAAATCAGCGTCACTGATTTTTAAATGGACACCTTTGACGTACCATATGCATGTATAGATTTTCAATAAAACAAGGAAGTGCTCCAATAGGATGTTATCTCTGTTAAAGGAGAAGGAAAGTATTTTTTAATATTTTATACCCCCCATAATTTGAAAGCACAGCCCAAGATGATTCTGGTCGCTAATTTTTGCCCAAATCGTTCCCTTCACCTGTTACTCATCGTTGCCGAAAACAGAAATGCAACTTGAAATAACAATTTTAAGTACTTAGAGTTTTAAGTTTTAGAGTTTAAAACTAGGTAACTGATAGCTGTACAAATGGGTCTCGTTTATTAACACTGGGCAAATTTTTGCCTGGGCAGTAACCCACATCAACCAATCAGTGATTTGCCAGCTGCAGGTAGAACAATAAAGCAAATATCTGACTGGTTTAGAGTTTACTGGCTAGACACAATTTCTAAATGATCCACAATTGTGGGCCTATAAGGTTTATCTTAAGATGGCCATACACAAGATATGATTTGGCCCCTTCAGACCAGTTAACAGCAGCTTATCTGCTTGTGTATGGGCCCTCTCTAACTGCCTCCTAGATATCTGGCCAAAAATCAGCCAGATATTTAACTGGCAGGTTTGAAAATTCAGCACTAGTGGGTTGATGTGGTCCTATACCATTATGATCCAATCTAATCGGATCAGCCCCATTTAGCATGTAGGTGGCCCAGTCAGGCAAAGATCCACTTATATATATATATACGGTATGTCTATTTTGGCTACACATTATTGGAAAAACCTTAAGTAAACGTATTAATCTTTTAATTTGAAGCAGTCAGGCTTTGTGTTGGATGTGGATCAAATGGTTCAAGGGCAAAAGCACAGCTCTTTTTAGTGCAGTTTTGCAATCTACACTCTGGCAGGATACAGTGTTTGCTCTCACAATGCTGAAGTCAAATATGTTTTTAAACATCAGGTTCCCATTCACTATTAAGAAGAAGGCTCCAGAAACTGGAAAGGAGTTAATAAAATAAGCTGCATTCTCTCTGAATATCCTGTTGGCAGGCTGTGCGGGTCATAAAACATTTGTCATAATTAACTCTTCTGCAGCTTGTGATCAGCAGCATATGTGTGTCTCCTGAGCTATCTAAAACTTATTCTAATAGTATGGAAAATGTGCTATTTACTGTACAGCCTTGTAAAGCTTGATCTCTCCAAAAGCAGCTTCAAAAACAACTCATAACCTCAGCTATAAATGAATTTCAAGGACCCATTTAGACCACCGGGACAAAGAATTTGGATTGCCACAAAACTCTGTAGGAAAACAGTGAAATGTAAACAGCTGGTACCACTGACAATTTCACATAAGCCTAAAGACACTGTTATCAGCATATGGAACAAGAGGCTGTGACCATAGGCGCACAGATAATATTGTACGTAACAAATTTTCGTATGATATTCGGTGCGTGTATGGTGGGAAAAGAGCCAACTGATATCGGCAGAAGAGATGGATATCGGTCGGCTCGTCGATCGGGCTGGACAGAAAATTTTGATTGGGTTCCTTTGAAGGCACCAGAACATCGGCCATTGTTAGTGCTGAATTGTCAGATACAGGTAGAATTCTATTGTTTTTACCTGTATATCTGACGATTCAGCTCTACACGTGTGTTGTGAAATGAACAATCTTTCTTGGAAAGATCTTTTCCAAGAAAGATCATAATTGTTACGTCTAAGGCAACCAAGAGAAGTTGACAAAAATGTGACTGCTAATCAGCTGTGCTGCATGGCACAGGAGTGAGTAACAATTACAGTATCCAGTGTCCTAATGCGCTGCTTGAAAGAACCTGATAACTCATGCATCTAGCGATTTCTCGCTTTACATTGGTCAGAAAATCGATCAGGCAGGTTAGAAAATTTTGGCAACAGTACAATGTATCCATTGTCCAATTGTTTGCAGGGCCAACCAGGCAGCTACCCATAGTGATCCTGGCTTCAACTAGATGATATCATTTGAAATGGTCTTTTTAGTTGATGGACAAATCATACATTTAAACGATCATTTCAAGATAAGCTTGGTCTTACAATGACGAAAAGATCTTTTAAAAATGTTAACATCTATGACCACCTTTAGTGAGTAAAACACGAAGAAAGCCCATGGTCATTGTCCATTGCCTGCTTGTGACCTTGCTCAATGTATCAATTTCTACAATATATTGCAATGTGCTTTAACGTGCCATATATTGCGCCTAATACTCCCTAGTGCCAATTGATGCAGTTGTACAACACCAAAATTATACCTGAAAGGAATTGAATGCTTATTATTTTGACCTTAATATGGTATAATTTGTTGTAGTTGTACAGCACCAAAAACCTGCCTTAATATTTGTATATACAATATATTGCTGTCAATTTTATATTCCTCGGATGTTGGTTGTTGTAGCTATGAAACACCAAAATCATTCCACTTTCCAAAAACAAGTGTGTAACCGTTGTTTAACAAAATACAGGTATCACCACCTCGACAGAGTTCATAAAAAGCATAGATATTATCGACATCATTTATTATTTAAAGGGGACCTGTCACCCTAAAACATCATTCCAAATCCTATTTTATGATGTTAGTCAAGCAAAATAAGCTTAGTTTTCACTACATAACATTATTTTAATCTTGTTTTAGTCTTGGGATTACACAATCAGAGCAAGCTGGCAGGCGCCATTTTGAGGACACTTATTATGGCATGCTTTGCATCATTCCAAAATCTTGTTTATGTGCCAGAATGGGGCACCTCATTCCAATGCCCCATGCACTGGCTACACAATTAGATGGTGAGGATGGAGGGGGAATGTGAGGAGTGCAGTGACATCTAGAAAGTGCAAAATGGAAAGTGAAAACAATTAGCTGCCCGCCTCTATGCCAAAGGCATAGAGGAGGGGCAGGCTACACACGATTGACAGCTGAGATTTTTAAACATGTTTATAACAGGAATGGGTGCTTCAATAAATAAAATAATTGTAGTTTCATGTTTAATTTGAAAATGAAAATTTTTTATGCAGCTTTCCCTACAATAGCATGTGTTTCCTTCACGGTATATTTGCTATGCTATCCTCTCATTATGCTCACAGTGCTGTTCCTTTATTAAGCTTATATCTCTTACATCAATTCACCAGCAATATATGGGATGAATGATGAATAGGAAAGGATCTAGTCTCAAGAGTAATCTGCTTTCTGGCTGGCTATTAAGACCATTGTTTCATAAAACAACAATCTATATCATGAAAAAAGGTTCACTTTTAGGTGAACTACCCCATTTACCACATTTTCTATACATTGAAAATAAATTATTATTGCTGGCAGCCACAACCGGGCAGTCTATGTATTCAAATGTACGGATATCTACCAAGACCTTGAATATGGCAACTGGGATATTTCTAAAACATCCATCCAGAAGTGCTACATTACTGTTGGTTCTCTGTGCAGCCCAGCAGCCTAAATGTATTAGAAAACAGTCTTTCCAGTGACCTGGTAATTCTCTTTATTTTTCAATTTTGACGCTGGTATTATTATTTTTCAGAAATAAACCAGCATTTCAGGTGTTGAAAGGCATTTATAACCTTGTTTCTATTATCAATGTGAATGCTATATTGTATTTTAGATATCTGCCATTAAAAATAGCCTTACAGTTAAGTTACTGTTGTATTTGGAAAATTACACCCCCAGAATGAATACTTAACCAACCGTTTATATTATATTAAGTTGCTTATTAAAGAATCTTACCACATTGTAATTTCATTATATATCAGTAAATATTACCATTATACTGTACATCTTTTTACTTGAGCCACCATTTTGTTATAAGTTGTATTTGGAAAATTACACCCCTAGAATGAATACTTAACCAAGAGTTTATATCAAATTAAGTTGCTTATTAAAGAATATTACCACATTGTAATATATATATATCAGTAAATATTACCCTCATACATCTTTTCCCTTGAGCCATCATTTTGTTATGGTCTGTGTACTCCCTAAGAGATCACCTGACCAGTAGTAACTCTAACTGTAACAGGAAGAAATGTGGGAGTAAAAGACAGAACTCTGTCTATTAATTGGCTCATGTGACCTAACATGTATGGTTTGTTTGTGTGCACCGTGAATCGTAGGAATAGTACATAGTAGTAAAAAAGTATATTTTTATGAAAATGGTTTAGTAAGAGGAAGCAGGGTTTTACAGGTTTTTACATATGAGCTGTTTTCTGCAATATATTTTTATAAAGACCTGCATTGTTTGGGAGTATAGTTTTTCTTTAAATGACATCGACAAAGACTGTTTATTTGAGTTTGTAATAAGAACATTCATACCTTTAATGAGTCAAAGCAAGCAATTACTCGACCATTTTCCACATGGCAACTCCGAGAAGGGTGAGCAAATTTGCACTCCACATCGGATCTTGAACAAGTGCCTCTCTGGAACTCTCGACAAACTTCCAGCGTCAGCCATTTTGTGTCACGTACCAGGGAAACGTTAACGGCCATATTATGAAACCCCTGGATAGAGGTACTTTTCCTTTTCTAACACAATTTTCCACTTTCTAGAAAAGGGTAATAAGGGAATATGGGATTTCAAGCTTAACTGGACAAAAAAAAATTTGTCTTGTAGCTTTGGTAAAAAAAAAAATTGTCAGCACTTCGGTTTGTTTTTACAAAGTCAATCTATTAGTCAAGACAAAAAAACACATAAAATAAGAGAATAAAATCCAATCATAAAATAGACTTTTAATCTGATAACTCGGAAACAAAAATAAATTTAATTAGAGGCCAGCTCATGAAAAGTGCAAAAAGTCAAAGTTCAAAAGTATTCGTTTTTTTTGTTTAATATCTTTCAGCCAGTTCTGGAATCTCTTAGATGAAACCGGCAGTCTTAAGACAATTCTGTGCTCCAAATGAAACCAATAGCAAGTTTCTAATTTTGCTGCTGTTATATGTATTTATTCAGTTGATGAATGTTACATTCAAGCCTAACTGCGTTTTAATGTAGAAAAAGTGAAATCAGAACTGTTTAAGTGAAAACAGGTTAAATGGATTGCCGTTGGGGTGTGGCCTGCAAGCAACGGCAAAATGAAGAAAAAAAAAAAAAAGCAAAGCAAAAAAAAAAAAAAATAGGAGAGGCAGCACTAGATAGAAATCCAAGCAGTGTTGGCTTCGGTAAAGGCACGTTTCAGCAACCTGCAAGGAAGAAACAAAATACACAATCAGACAGAGCTAATAGTTCTTATCACTTACTGTCATCTCATTCGAATGAATGTCTTTAAACTAGAGAAAAGGCTTCAGTTAGTGACATTACGGCACACTGCAGTCAGCCATTATAGATTAAAAAAGGCTATTTCTCACATGAAGCTGCGCATGGTAAAACAAGCAGCCAATGACTTTTACTTTAGCATTAGAGGTCTGGACGGCTACCCAGTAAGGGAAATTGTTTCATTATGATTTTTTTTAGCATTAACTATCATTTTTATGCCCAGTGTTCAGACTGTAATTGCTTTGTGTCTGATATTATATTTCCAATGCACTAAGCTAATTTCATTATATTACACTTTTGTTTCGAGCTTTGGCCAGGAATTTGGAATATAATGAATTTTGCAACAATCGCACTACTTTCTGCAAGGAGAACAAAAAAACTGACAGTAGCAAGGCATGTGAGAGGGTACTGTGGCTTTCAGCTGGTGGCTGTGTGCCATGGGCAGGTAGGACTACAAGCTCAGCACAAAGTAATCCTGAGTAGAAATGCACCCTGACTCACAAACAATGCATCTAATTTAAGGAGGGTAACATTGCCAGTGGTATAAAAAGGGCTCAGCGGGAATATTATAGAAACAACAACACAAAAAAAGTGCTTAGAATTTAGCTAAATGCTTATGAATTGAAAAAAATATGAAGTAAAATGTATGTTGTATTGCATTGTAATGGGGTTGCTACATTATTGCCACTGGCAGCCCATTTCAGTAAGGATAAAGGGTAGGTATTATTGTTATGTAAATATACAGTATATTGTCATTGCAACTACCCTAAAAAATAACTTCAGTGTTTTGTGTAAGTACACAAGAATTGCTATAATGCTCATGAAGTGAAGTGTCCTAGTGACACAAAATGCGTTAGGCATGAGTGGTTTATACAAATAAAATATCTTTCAATTGTTACCTACTATTAGTCTGATATATGCGTGACCTTTTGAGTGCCTTGCTCCAACATTTTCTATAATGCTCATGGACCCAGCCCAAGCCTGGATGTTATGGTAGCCCAGCAAGTAACGCTGGGCACATTTTTTTTTTAATGGAAGAAGCACACCAGCCTGTGGTCGTGAATCTGATATACTAATGTCATCTGGTTAATGCACAGCCCGGAAACACACATTTGAGTGATTTTTTAAATTGATATATATATATATATATATATATATATATATACCCCTATAACAATGAATAAATACATGCTGAAATGTGCTGTTTTAGCTGGAAGCATTACAATTGTTATAATGGCACATGTGCAAACCCTAATGTTATTGATTTTTCTTAAATCGTTGTGATATAAAAGCGTGCCCAGTCTACTTTAATGAATTGTACCCAATTGCACCTACTTTGGCCGTAACCTATGTGGCTGTATTTACAGGATTCTACAGGCTGTGTCAGTAGCCGCAATAGACATGCGCCAAGTTAATTGCACACTAATGCTATGCCACATGAAATGGCGTACTGGAAGTATTGGCATCCCACTCTGAAAATTATAGCCACACCTTCTGCTAATAAACTTTGGAAATATTAGGTCTTAAAGGGAATCAATCTTTTGGTTCCCTTTAAGAAGCACACCGGCTATCATCTTGTGTATCAATATAATATTTCTAATATAAAGCAAAAAGTTGCCAACTGTGTGTGCAGAGTAGTGATGTGCGGGTCGGGTAAAACCCGACCCAACTCGAACCTGGCCTCCCTCCACCCGAGCCCGACTTCCTGGGTTCCTTTTATAAACCCGCGCTGCTCCGCCGATGACATCACAAAAGGGACAGGGTGAACAGGCGCATGGCTATAAAATCGGAAGTCGGAAGCCGGCAGTTTAAGGTGGGTCCAGGTCGAGCTCTTCTTCCTTCTCTCCCCAAATCCGACGGACTCGCGGGTATCGGGCCGGCCCCGCACATCACTAGTGCAGAGCATATCTTAGCAACGAGTTACAAATCTCTGTGGCAGCTCACATACTTTAGCTCTTTGGAAATCATGTTTTTATGCAAGGTTACACAATTCTTCTTGGAGGAGCCATGAATACTTGACTCTGGTTTGCAGAATTTATCATAGCAAAGCTTTATTGTTGTTTAACCCCTTATTGGTAGTAAGTTTGTTATTTCACTCAGAACAGTACTTTATCTTCTAAGAAAAGAACACATGGCTTTTTCTTTGATATTTTCCAATTCAGATGCAGAGATCTGCTCATTTGGGTACTGTTTAAGGCTTCAAAACAGAGTGTTGCCAAATTACAGGTTTGCACTTTTAACTACAAAAGAAAGTATCACCACTCTGGTATCACTCATTTACAGGATTTTTTTTTTCTATTATAAATTACTATTGCATTATGTAGTAACCCTGTTTGTCTTTATTTTTCCATTTACTGAGGTGGAGAAAGAGTTGTGCACTTTGCAAAATTTATTCCGGATATTCTGGTATTCACCATCCCAACTTATATACTTATACTGTATATTTCCTAGAGATGCACTATTTTGGATTCGGCCGAACCCCCGAATCCTTCACGAAGGATTCGGCCGAATACCGAACGGAATCCTAATTTGCATATACAAATTAGGATTCTGTTTTGTGACAAAAAGTCAAAATCCTGTTTTGTGACAAAAAGTCACGTGATTTCCCTCTCCGCCCCTAATTAGGATTCGGTTCGGCCAGACAGAAGGATTCGGCCGAATCCTGCTGAAAAAGGCTGAATCCTGGCCGAATCCCGAACCGAATCCTGGATTTGGTGCATCCCTAATATTTCCACATGTGAAGGTTTATCACATATTCCCAAAGTTATTACCTGCATATTTTTTCTTTAAAACAATTAGGTGCTCACTGGAAGGGGTGTCACTACCATCCTAATAGCAATTGCAACCTCTAACCTTCAAAGACTTCACAGTACTGGACAATTTAAAAAAATATCACTTCTATTAAGCATGTTTCAGAACAAAATGCCGCCCTTCTTCCAACATGAAAAAAGGACATGTTGTTCCAAAACACCTCTTAATAAAGGCAAAATTATTTTAAGTCTTGGTGCCTCAGAGTTTCTGGAGTTTTAAGGTTTATTATATTACTAGCCCAGTTACATAAGCTGTTCACATTATTACATTTCCCACTTGCTATAAAGTCACGGGGGCTGCTCTCATGGGCTTTGCACTCAAAATTAATTTAAACCACCCCACTTTAATGCATGCTAATTACATTTAAAGGAACAACAAAAATAAATGTTCTAAAGTAATACAAATATAATGCAGTGTTGCCCTGCACTAGTAAAACTTGCTTCAGAAACACTACTATTAGTTATATATAAATATTCTGCTGTGTAGCAATAGGAGCAGCCATTCAAAGGAGAAAAGGCTCAGGTTACACAGCTCTGTAGAACAGATTAGTGTTATCTGTTATCCACTATTTAACCTGTGCCATATAGCCTTTTTTCAATTTCCGCCATTGCTACACAGCAACTTGTTTATTTGAACTATAGTAGTGTTTCTGAAGTGAACTGATCAGTTTTACCAGTGCATTGTTGTTAGTTGCCCATTGGTGAAACCAGTAAACTGTTGGATAATGCACAAACAGGATGGCATGCTGTCCTAGGTATGTTGTACAGGTCATTGTAGTGTACAAAATTAATAACACAGATATTGGCCATGCATGAGTACCCACCACTATTAGTTTTCTGCAGAACTTTTCCAGTAGATGCAATACAATGGTTTTGCAGAACCAATCCTACAATTGTTTTTTCCAGAATATTAGTAATTCTTCTGCTATCTGTTAATCACAGAATATACAGTTTGAGGCATTATTGGAATAGACTTCTTGGCTGGAAACAAGATGACTAATGCTACATTGTTTTAGCGGTACATGTAGTTGGGACAAGCAGTGCAGAGAATATCAAGTGACATATTCCAATATTAATCACAGATAACTTAATACCGTAGTTCTTTATAATCACATGTTTTCCAAATATAACCTTTTAAAATATATTTTTCATGTGTGTAACAAAAAGCAACCAAACTTGTGCAACTTTACCCTTTTGTGCCACAATGCCAGACAAGATAGCCAGAGAACTGAAAAATTGGACTTACTAATCTCTAGTTATCTTCACACCATTTTGGAAAATAAATCCTTTTCCAGTTTTCCTTTTTTGAGTCCCTTGTATCAAAATAATTTGTTTTTGTTATCAGAAAATATCAACCCTCATCTTTAATACTGATAAATGGTACTAAAAGTACATTTTGTACAGGGAGGCTGAAATTGTTATAAATATTCAAGGGTTGTAAACTATATTTATTTTTGTAGAGAGAACGGAAAAAACAAATTGAGTAATATATAGATGCTAGCCATGGTAATATACAATAAGTGCATTCTGGAATCCTAAGTGCTGCTGAGCTGTATAGCATGGGTCAGTAACCTACTGGCCTTTGAAGTAGAAAAAATCAAATTTTTTTTTTGTTGATCTGTTAAGAAGGGTTCTTATGAGGTAATAACCTCCAAAGAATGTGGGCAGTTGTGTAACAGTGTAGTGATTCTTCAAACTGTGTAAAACATCAAGCTTGTTTATGTAAAAAAACAGAAAATATACTAAGTAACATAGCTAACTCAAGATTCTGCTAGCCATCAGAGATGTCTATCACACCAAGCTGTCCACGGCTGACATTTAAAGAAGGACAGATGAGAAATATATTAATGTTTAACTTTTGAAAAAAAATTACCCCACTGAACATTTTAGTCTGAAACTGCAGATGATGTTGGAAGAGTAAAGAAGGTACATATAAACGTGGACACTATTTGCATGGAGTTTCAATTTCTTCCACAGTCCAAAAACATAGGTCAGTACCCCTCCCTAGCTCAAAGTACTGGTCCAATGGTATTCTAATGCTACATGAATTAGCACTTTTATTGTAGTAGAAAGTTCAGCTTCTGACCCCTTAAAGATAAACTATAATGAAAAAAAGTTTTTATTTGTGCCTGAAAATTACATGGTAATGTTTAGAGAAACAAAGTAAAAAAGAAAGAATTCTGGAAAACATTGTCACATTTGTACTACCTAATGAAATAGAAGAATACACCTGGTTTGGCCATCAGTAAGTTTGGCTGATCTGATGTTTGTCCACCAGGCCAATGACTGGATGATATTACAGGCCTGTGTAGAGCAGTAATCATTCATCCAAAAGCCAAAGTGGTGTATAGCCTATGTTTTTTTTGTGCCTCTGGGCGAAGTGATATTAAACAAGCTCTAATATATATACTGTTCCACAGTGCCCGCACTCTGATATAGATAAAAGCCAGAGGTGCACGATCAATGTGTAGTATACATAAAGAAGCAGGATCAGCACACTCTGTATTGTGATGAAAAAGTGATGGTTTATTCAATAGAAAGAAGTATTTTATCCTAGGATGCCTAGGATAAAATGCTTCTTTTTATGCTGGAGTGACTGGATGTGTAACACAATAGCCAGAACACTACTTCCTGCTTTTCAGCTCTATAACTCTGAGTCAGCGACATGAAGGGGGGCCACATGGGACATATCTGTTCAGTGAGTTTGCAATTGATCTTCAGCATTCAGCTCAGATTCAAAAGCAACAGATATGACCCATGTGCCCCCCCCCTCAAGTCTCTGATTGGTTACTGCCTGGTTACCAGAGTAACCAGTCAGTGTAAACCAAGAGAGCTGCAAAGCAGGAAGTAGTGTTCTGGCTATTATGTTACACATTCAGTCACTTCAGCCATTACATTAGCGTAACTAGAGGGGGACAGGCCCTGGTACGTGACACACAGCCGGGCCCCGCCACCCTCTGTACGGCCCGCATTTTCAGTGGTGCACGGACTGCCGGGGGCCCTGAGGGGGTGCCGCCACTGAGCCTTTTTACATTACATTTTTGGCTAACTAACTATATTAGAAACATTTTTTTATTTTGCACAGCCTATCTATTAACCCAGTTTTTATTCCTTTAATAAAGAAGTAATTGCAGATATGCGCATGTTCAGTACATGGGTTTCAAGGTATGGTTTTGGTTGTAGGGACTCGGAAAGCTGTTAGCTAGTCACTTTGTAACGGTGTGGTCTGATTCACTACCCAGCTCAGCTACTTCCTTTTCCAATCAAAAGAGGCTGGATGCCTGTCATACACAAGCTGATCTGGACAGTGAACAAGGCTGCTCTGTTGTAGTTACTTACTACTAGCTAGGGATAGGCAATAAGCCAAGTGCAGCTGACTTGAGTAACTTGTAGGGCTGTGAATGGAGCTCCATGATAATTGCGGAACCTGCTCAGTCTGAAACAGACTAGTAATTTATTTTAGATGATGGCATCCTTTGCAGGATCATTTGCACTTTTGCTTTGATCATTTGTGCTTGACAACATATAAAATCATTTTTAAAAATGTATTTTATGGCTATGGCACACTGGGTTATTTTTGGCGGTTTGGCACCAGTGATTTTACTAGCTCAGTAATGTTGACAGCAATTTGCTCCCCAATAATGGCTATGGCAGTTGGCGAAAGCACTCATACAAGCTGGCCACTTTTCTAAGGACCAATAACCCGACTAGCACCGTGAATTGGCACATCTTCCTGTTGGTTTAATACACAAGAGTCTGATTGCATCAGAACAGCTGAGAAACTAAAGACTGCTATTTTATATTACCCATAATAAAGAAATCTAGCCATTTTTAAATTGGTTTGGTACATCCTGAGAAAGAAAGAAAGCACTGGTGAACTCAGCAATGCAAAAAGACCTGGAAGTCCATGGAAGACAACACTGATGGATGATCGCAGAATCATTTCCATGGTGAAGAGAAACCCCTTCACAAGAACCAAACAAGTGAACAGCACTCTCCAGGAGGTAGGCGTGTCGATAGCCAAATCTACCATTAAGAGAACACTTTATGAATGTAAATACAGAGGGTGCCCTGCAAGGTGCAAGTCACTCATAAGCATCAAGAATGGAAAAGCTAGATTGGACTTTGCTAAAAAAAAAACATCTAAAAAAGCCAGCACAGTTCTGGAAAAACATTCTTTGGAGAGATGGAACCAAGATCAACCTCTACCAGAATGATGGCAAGAAAAAAGTATGGAGAAGGCGTGGAACAGCTCATGATCTAAAGCATACCACGTCATCTATAAAACATGGTGGAGGCAGTGTGATGGCTTGGGTGTGCATGGCTGTCAGTGGCACTGGGACACTAGTGTTTATCCATGATGTGACACAGGACAGAAGCAGCCGAATGAATTCTGAGGTGTTCAGAGACTGAAAACCGTTGCAGTAAAGGCCTGGCAGAGCATTAAAAAGGAGGAAACCCAGAATCTGGCGATGTCCATGAGTTCAAGACTTCAGGTTGTCATTGCCAGCAAAGGGTTTTCAACCAAGTATTAGAAATGAACATTTTATTTTCAGTTTTTTAATTTGTCCAATTACTTTTGAGCCACTGAAATGAAGTAATTGTGACAAAGAAAGGCTTTAGTTCCTCACATTTTTTATGCAATCTTTTTGTTCAACCCACTGAAGTAAAGCTGAAAGTCTGCAGTTCAACTGCATCTGAGTTGTTTTATTTAAAATTCCTTGTGGTAATGTACAGAACCAAAATTAGAAAAAGTTGTCTCTGTCGAAAGATTTATGGGCCTAACCGTATCTTTCTATTTAAGTGACCTTCAGCTTCCATCAGGTACTGATGTCCCAGTATCTTAGAATGCTGGAAGTTTTAGTTCAGCAACAGCTGAAACTAAAATTGATCTCGGTGAAAGCACTCCCTCTCATGTTGTTTTATTTGTTCTGTTCATAATTTTCACAGTTTCCCTTTTGTTTTTACACAGCTCTGTGGAACCTTAGGCTATACTAATAATAATTAATCCGGAAGAGAAAGAATGTATATGATTCTTTAGTATGGCAGCTTACATTTACTATGGAAATCGAAAGGTACATGAGAAGGATCCACCCAGTCATGGCCTTAATGAGAGGCTGCAAGTGAGCACACACACAAGGCAAGCATTTCCACTCCTGAATATCATAGCCTTACATTCTATGTATTAATGAAGAATAAACAAGTGATTCAATGAATAAACAATCGAGCATTCCTTTTAATAGTAAAAAGGGCTGGCTGAAATAAAGGGGTTAATTCTAATGGGATACCTGCATAAAAGGAGTTGATTATTAGGGTAAGGTCCCACTGGGCGTTTCGGGGAGATGTAGTCGCCTGGTGACTAATCACCTCGTCTTTGCATCGACAAATTCCCCCCGAACGCCTTCCCTCACTCTTGCGCTGGCTAAAATGAAAAATCGCCGGCGCTAAGCACACGCGGCGATTCGTTTTCCGAAGTCGCCCAAAGTTGCCTCACGAGGAAACTTCGGGCAACTTCAGAAAACAAATCGCTGTGTGTGCTTAGCACCGGCGATTTTAGCCAGCGCAAGAGTAAGGGAAGGCGTTCAGGGAGATGCATCATCAGCTCTTTCCATTTCTTCTCTCTAAGGGTATGGTCACACTGGGCGTTTCAGGAAGATTTAGTCGCCTGGTGACTAATCGCCTCGTCTTTGCGGCGACCAATCTCCCCAAACGCCTTCCCTCACTCTTGCGCTGGCTAAAATTGCAGACGCTAAGCACACGCGGCGATTTGTTTTCTGAAGTCGACCAAAGTTGCCTCATGAGGAAACTTCGGAAAACGAATCGCCGCGTGTGCTTAGCGCCGGCGATTTTAGCCAGGGCAAGAGTGAGGGAAGGCGTTCAGGGAGATTGGTCGGAAAGAGATGATGATGCATTCTAAATAGTGTCCCGGTAAAAGGTATATTATTTAAAAATATAAAGTCCGAAGCACTAGCATGTATGAATGAAGAAACATTTGGTAAAAACACACACACACACCAAATTGTGCCGCGGAAATTGTGTAAGCTTTAGAAAATAAAAAATAAACGATGTAACGATGCACACATATGTCCATATGGCAGGAACGTCGAGCTGGATTCAAAACACGTGAGTAAATGAATGAATATTCAAATTGCATACAAAGTACAGTATCTTACTGTATGTCTATCAGCAGCATAGAAATGATAGCTATACATATACACACACATATATAAACACTTAAGGCTAGGATGTTAACAATGTATATTTTAGTGCCGTCGTACCTCATTCTCTTTTGTGACTGGTAATTTCCCTCTAACCAATGCAGCATTTTTTTTTTTTTTTTAGGAATTTCACGTCGAGAAAAGCACTCGTTCCTTTTGCTTGTTCACTTTCTGTCGTTACTCCAACACTGGCCCACAAAGATAAAGCGTATGTGCAGTCAAGGAATCCCAGACCGAGAAGCAGAAAATGAGTGGCAGTCAGGAAATGGGTCAGTCAGAAGTGCCGCCAAAATGTGAGCTGTTTCTAAAGAAAGGCCCTCCCTCCTAGAGGCTGCCAATCAAACATGGGTCACGAGGCTGTTTGCACAGACTGAAAAGAGTTCCTATTGACACAGCTTATGTCTGCAGCATGCTACCCTCAGCACAGCTTTCATGCACAGATCAAATTACAGACGCTTTCTCTCTTGCATTCAGATGGACCCTGTACAATACAACCTTTTCCAGGAATACATGTTTTAGCTTTCACTACACAAGTGACCAGTTTTTATCAACAGTACAGGAGACAGATTTAAAATACGACAGGCAGTGCAACATAGAATTCACAGTTTGTGACTATTCTTGCTTGCTTTTTTAAGCAGGACACTGATAAATCCCTAAAGGAGCTATAAAATGAACCAAGGGATTGTTAGCAGCACATTCATATACATATGAACAGGTTACGGCACAATTTAGAGCGTTGGTTTATGAATATATAAAGGTGTTCACAATGGCGTGATGTAAGCCTCTCTGAAACAGCATGCCCTGCTATGTTTAAAAAGGTGTTGTGAGTGGACTACAGATAGCATAGCTTGGGGAATATGGATGTTCAAGTATTAACGGTCTGTTTCGATAGAATACTCTTTTCCGTAAAGAAAAAAAAAAGTCTTTTGGGGGCACAATAAAATGTAAACATACCAAGTCAACAACCTATGGTAACATGCTGTTTTCTAGTGCATTTCACTTGTATTCCGATGTTAATACTAATAAATAGTATGGTACTAAAATAAAATCAGTACTAGTTGCCTCACGAGGCGACTTCGTAAAACGAATCTCTGCGTGGGCTTAGCGCCGGTGATTTTAGCCAGCACAAGAGTGAGGGAAGCCGTGCAGGGAGATTGGTCACCGCAAAGACAAGGCGATTAGTCACCAGGCGACTAAATCTTCCCGAAACGCCCAGTTTGACCTTACCCTTAGAGAGAAGAAATGGAAAGAGCTGATGATGCATTCTAAATAGTGTCCCGATAAAAGGTATATTATTTAAAAAATAAAGTCCGAAGCACTAGCATGTATGAATGAAGAAACATTTGGTAATTAGATATATATATACTCTAGCATGTATGAATGAAGAAACATTTGGTAATTATATATATATTTATATATACTCTGTTTCGATAGAATACTCTTTTCCGTAAAGAAAAAAAATGCCTTTTGGGGGCACAATAAAATGTAAACCAAGTCAACAACCTATGGTAACATTCTGTGCCAGGTAAAGGTGTCTGTGAACTCTTTCACTCATACATAAACTTCTGTTGAGTTAAATGTCCAACGGACATAAATGTATGCCCTGTACCAAACATAGTGTAGGTGTCCAATAAAATTCACCCTAGTGTGTGTGTAAGTGAATGCTATAGGGACCTAGACGGTAAAGTTGATGTTTGATGGAAACATGTCTATAGCTCTCTGCTACCTACCCTTCCCACAGTTTCTATAGGGTTTTCTAGTACATTTCACTTGTATTCAGATGTTAATACTAATAAATAGTACTAAAATAAAATCAGTACTAGTTGCCTCACGAGGCGACTTCGTAAAACTAATCTCTGTGTGCGCTTAGCGTCGGCGATTTTAGCCAGCGCAAGAGTGAGGGAAGCCATGCAGGGAGATTGGTCACCGCAAAGACGAGGCGATTAGTCACCAGGCGACTAAATCTTCCCGAAACGCCCAGTGTGACCTTACCCTTAGAGAGCAGAAATGGAAAGAGCTGATGATGCATTCTAAATAGTGTCCCGATAAAAGGTATATTATTTAAAAAATAAAGTCCGAAGCACTAGCATGTATGAATGAAGAAACATTTGGTAATTAGATATATATATACTCTGTTTCGATAGAATACTCTTTTCTGTAAAGAAAAAAAAAAGTCTTTTGGGGGCACAATAAAATGTAAACATACCAAGTCAACAACCTATGGTAACATGCTGTGTCAGGTAAATGTGTCTGTGAACTCTTTCACTCATACATAAACTTCTGTTGAGTTTAATGTCCAACGGCATCAATATGCCCTGTACCAAACATAGTGTAGGTGTCCAATAAAATTCACCCTAGTGTGTGTGTGTAAGTGAATGCTATAGGGACCTAGACGGTAAAGTTGATGTTTGATGGAAACATGTCTATAGCTCTCTGCTACCTACCCTTCCCACAGTTTCTATAGGGTTTTCTAGTGCGTTTCACTTGTATTCAGATGTTAATACTAATAAATAGTACTAAAATAAAATAAGTACTATATAGGCGTGACCCTATCATTTACAGTATGCTTCCAACATTTTCCATTTAAAATTTCTATTTTAGTATTTTGGATTTATTGATGATACCTTTCCCTTTAACAAGACCAGACCACTCATACATATTAGCTCTTTTTAATGCTGAAAATGTAATAGTAATTTAGTGGATGGCCATTCATCCTAGACAATAAAGTTCCCGTAATCAAATTAACATACGGTATGCAGCTAGGGGACTACAAAGTAAAAAAAGACTAAAGGGGGAGGAAGAATTTAATCCAGAGTCCCTGAGGTTGGGTCTGAATTATTCTCAATTATTATTTTTACTGTACACTGGTCTCTGCCTCTGATTCATTATATGGTGCAAATTAATGTTGTATATTCTTGCCATGACCCACTTGTGCAGTTCTCATTGGCACTTGTTAGCGCATAAGTACAGTCATTTAAAAATGACACTTTATTATGTTTTAAATGAAACAGGCATGAAAAATTAAATGATGTGGCAATATATTGTGTGTGCAGTTTTTTGTATTTCCCATTAAAAACTCAAGAAGAATTCCTTTTTGTCTGACTCATTTTCCTTAGAGACAGATGGGGACCAGATCTCAAAATTATCCCTCTTTTCTGACTCAAAGTTTGCTGCATCTGAAACAAATTTGCCAGGAATTAGAATAGTCATAACTATGATTTTGCAGTTCTAGACAATAACCCTGTGAACAAAGCTTATCTTAAATTTTGATACTTATTGAAATATAGCAGGTGATGAGAGCTCATATATCAAATCATGTAAAGTACATCCCAAAGGCAAAGATAGTGAAACTAATTAGTCCCTAGTTAATTTTTTCCATAGTTTAAGAACAGTCAACAAAAGTGATTATCACAAGAGTTTAAAATCAGAATAATACCTACAAATATGAAACATTTTTGAAAACGTAGATCGACAGTATTGGTGCACTCTTTTCTGCTTTTGGTGAATGATAAAGATTTGTCTTTCTTGGATTTATCTAATTTATTCTAATGCTAACAGACTTCTGCTGCACAAATATGGCAGCCTCCTCATACAGAAACATGGGGCTTCAGACAGGTAATATAAAAACATTGTGCAAACACTTTATGGAAAAGTTATAAGTAGCTTTCAAAGGCAATATTATGACAGATGTAAAAAAGAGTTTAATTTCTGGTGGCAGTATCTCTTTAAACTGCAGAGTTGTGATATGGGAAAAAAAAATATTTTGGACTACTGAAAATCTATCCCCCCCGAAAATACTTATGGCTCGTGTGACCTAACAAGTATGTGTGCCCTTGGTTTTCTTGTTTGCATCCAGAATTGTAGGATCCCAGGGGATGCTCTTCTTTCTTAAAATGGCAATTTGCTATTTAGGATTACCCAATTGCACATACTATAGTAAAACCCAGGTATGTAAAATCAGGGTACTACTGTAATTCCACCTGCTTTTTCCAGTGATCGTAGTTCAGTCTCACTTAAGGCTATGGTAAAAGAGGTGTTTTGCATTTCACAATTGCCGTTAGAGGCCCATTTATCAAAGTCCGAATTTATCTCAATATCTTTTGAAAACTACTCCAACCAAGTCCGCATGGGTTTTTTTCTCCTTATTTATCAATACACTTTCCTGAAAATCTTCAGGGAAAAAAACCCGAAGAAATCTTGAAAAAAAACACATCGTACAAATTTTTCAGATTTTCCATTCAAAAACTCAAATTTTTAAGGATTTTTGCCCGAAAACCATAAAAATCTTTGGATTATTGCACGAAACTCAGTGCAGATCAAGATATCTTTGGAACTTCTCCCATTGACTTATATGCAACCTGAGGTCTGAGATGCAGGATTTTCAGATTCAGACCTTTTACATCCTCAGGGTATAATAAATCTCGAAAAATTTGAGGGTTTTTTTTTCCACTAAAAATTCGGATTTTATAGTAAAAGTTTTTTGAGTTTTTGGCATTCAGACTTTAATAAATAACCCCCGAAGTGTAACACATGTATTATTGTGGGGAAGCTCAGGACTTGGTTTAGTAAAAAGGTATTATAAGCATGTATTTTTTTGTCAGTTTTTAATATTAACGTGCAGATATTTTACAATTTTTTTAAAGGTAGAGTTTCTGTAAAAAATCCTTCCTTTCCTCAGCCTTCCTCCATTTCAATATTACGCTGATATTTTGCCATTATAACTATTATTCTGTGTGATTTTATACTCTATCTGATTATATAAGGTTACAGATTTCCTGATGTAACATTGTGTAATTATTGCACTCCCAGCCATGCTCAACCCACAAGAATTACTATTTGATGTGTTTTTGTGTTCATGTTTTCAAGGCTGGTTCAGTGTGATATTAGCTATACAAGAATCATCTTATTTGTCACTCCCTGTTCTGCTATCTGGCAATTTAGCTGGTTGGAAATTGATCCTTCCATGAAAAAACATTTTAGTGCGATCTCTTTACATCCCAGCAGGCAGGGCAGCCATAAGGGGGGGGGGACAGCAATCTGTACCTGTGCCAGCCAGCAGCACCCAATATTGCCCCCAATCTATACCTGTGTCAGCCAGCAGCACCCAAATATTGCCCCAAGCTGTACCTGTGCCAGTCAGCAGCACCCAATATTGCCCCCAATCTGTACCTTTGTCAGCCAGCAGCACCCAAATATTGCGCCAAGCTGTACCTGTGCCAGCCAGCAGCACCCAATATTGCCCCCAATCTGTACCTGTGTCAGCCAGCAGCACCCAAAATTTGCCCCAAGCTGTACCTGTGCCAGTCAGCAGCACCTGAAATATTTCCCCCAATCTGTACCTGTGCCAGCCAGCAGCACCCAAAATGTTGCCCCCAAATCTATACCTGTTGTGCCACCAATGCATTGCCCCCCAAGTCTGTACCTGTTGTGCCAAGTGCCAACAAACAATGCATTGCCCCCCTAAGTCTGTGCCCCCGAAGTCAGCAGCATCACCAAATTTGGCCCATCCCATATCAGTCTGTACCTCTTTGCTCAGTGCTCACTGACTGTTCTCCAATAACACCAGTCACCACACCAGCAACCAGTTTCAGAACAAATAATGCCGCACTGACCGACCGACCACTGCCTGAGGGCTCTCTCCAACGCGCCAGGCCAGACCAGCACAGCTCCCTCTGCGGAGTGACGTCATCACGTTGTGCACTGCTTACTACATCGTATGGATGCGCATCCGGACCATGACCACTTCTGAATCGCATTAGAGAAGAACTGACCTGTCTCTTCTTTACAAACTGGAGCAGGAGGGAGAGAGGGCAGGCTGAGGCGCAAATTCACAATCAGATCCAGGGCAAGTAAGAGGGAGGTCTTGAAGCAGAACGGAACTCTCCTGGGGCATTGGAGAACAAACCTTCAAACTTAAACAAATAAAAAAAAAAATGTTTCCTTTAAAAGGGTGCCCCCTTATGACTACACCCTAAGTGGGCGCCTACTCTGCCTACCCCTAGTTCCAGGCCCTGACTAATAGCACCACTAAGTACTATTTGTATAAGGAATAATGTGCCTTCTGTTGTAATATATAAGTCACTGAGGAGTTCCATGACCATATAGAGGTACAAGGCTCAATAACAAAAAGTACATTATTTTTTATAAAACACAAGTTTGTGAATCATGACAGAAATTACATCACTAAGCACTGTATACACTATACAATGTAACTGTTTAAAAGAATATAATTTAAAGGAATTGTAGGGACCCGTAGAGTTAATCCTACGGTTTAAGGGCCCCTCCCCTGCCTCATGGCCTGAGATACGGGTTTTCTACCTGAATTTTCCAGGGACAGAGCCTTTGGATTGGTGCAGCATGGCTGATCCCAAAAGGAACCACAAGGTGGTGCTGTGCAACCATATAATAGAGCAGTGATCCCCAACCAGTAGCTCGTGAGCAACATGTTGCTCTCCAACCCCTTGGATGTTGCTCCCAGTGGCTCAAAGCAGGTGCTTATTTTTGAATTCCTGGCTTGAAGGCAAGTTTTGGTTGTATAAAAACCAGGTGCACTGCCAAACAGAGCCTCAATCTAGGTTGATAATCCACATAGGGGCTACCAAATGGCCAATCACAGCACTTATTTGGCACCCAAGAACATTTTTCATGCTAGTGTTGCTCCCCAACTCCTTCTACTTCTGAATGTTGCTCACTTGTTCAAAAGGTTGGGGATCCCTGTAATAGAGGATGCCATGTGCTTTGTCAGCCATTACAGCTTTAAAGTTCAGGTTACAGTGACTGCTGTTATCTGCTACAGATATTTGTTTCACTTTGGATAGAGTGACAACGCCGGCAAAATGTAGGCCTTCAGTGGAGTGCAATAGGCCTGCCAAAGGCTTGGCAGGATCCTCCAGTGCCTGGATAACTCAACTAAGATGGTTTGGAGTTTGGATGCCGGATTTCTGTATTCACCTTTGGAGATGGGTGAGAGATGCAGTTCAGCATGGATGTCGTTTTATGCGAGCTGGATAAATCTGGATGCCAGCTTCATCTCTATGTGAGTCTGCCTGGAATGGTAGAGAAAGAGGATCTAGGATGTTTCTGTGTGTGCTCACTGGAAGATGTCTGGAGCCTTCATCGCTGTGGATGCTCTGTGTGAGACTACCATCTGTGTGACTCCCTGGGGTGAGTGTTACCTTTGGGAAGGATAGGAAAGGATGAGAATCCAGCGATCTCCTGTGTATTGAAACAGGCTGTTTGTGAGCCTGCCACGTGGGAAAGCATGTGGGCAGGTAGCGCTACCTAGAACTGTACTCTTTTGGGGACAAGGGATGGAACTCTTGGGCTGCCAAAAGGAGTGGTGTGGGACTTTGCCTGGCGGGGAATCACCAGCACTGGACTGCAACATGTTCTAGGGTAGTGGGTCATGCTTTAAATGCATATGTGTCTGTGAAACGTTACATTTTACTTACCCTTTAATATTACACTTATTTTATATAAAGTTATATTGTTATATACAGAAAAAAAGCCCACCCACAGTCACATTATAAAGAAATCACACAGTTATCACAGTAATAAAGAAAACAAAGAGCCCAATGGCCAGTAAAGGCATTAGACTGCATGTCTTAGGCAAGAGACTTGTATAAGACATACTGATACACTCTGCAGGGAACCCCGGTGGCTAGAGCCAAGTGAGTGCTAGCAGATACACACTTACTTCGTTACTTCGCAGATTTACTAATGGGTGCTGGCGTAAATATACTAGCGAAGTGGACCTACGCTAGCGCTACTTCGCACCCTTACGCCAGGCAAAGTTGCAATATGGCGAAAGGACGTATCTACGCTAATTCACTAACTTGCGCATTTTACTGAATGTTACCTCTTGCGCCAGACTTGCCTTCGCCACATCAGACCAGGCGAAGTGCAATAGAGTAGATAGGGCTTGCTTCAAAAAAAGTTTACATTTTTTCTAAGTCCCAAAATACGCTGGCATCTTTTACTTTTTTAAGGGTGATGGGCTAAAAAAGATTGTACATTTCCTTCATTTCCTACATTTCCTTCCCCCCCTACATTTCCTAACATATGGCACCTAAACTATACAGTGGGCACATGTATAGGGCAAAATAACAACTCTATTTTATTTTATGAAGCTTTCCCAGGTTTGTGTAGTGTAATGTATTTGCTGCTACATATACGTCCATTGTACTTTAACTTGGCGCCGTACGCAAATTAGGCATCGCTAGCGCAAATTCGCTACCTTTCACCTCCCTGAGCGCAACTTCGGATTTTAGTGAATTAACGGCGCCCTGGCGAAACTTCGCCTGGCGAAGTGCAGCAAAGCCAACGCTGGCGCAACTTCAAAGGTAAGTAAATTTGCCCCATAGTTTTTGCTCTAAGCTTCCTACACTGGTTACTGGCAATAGGCCAAAAGTGTAACTGGCCAGACTACTGTAAGCAGGTCAGCTGCTGCAGTAAGCACTATTTCAGTAGCTGTGTTTATAGACTAGACCCAGCCATGTCACTTTTTGACATCTTACAGGCTCACCAATTCAACACATCACTAGCCTGCATTTAAAACACCATACTTGTGTTTGTAGACACTTGCCTGTGTGGGCTGATGTGTGGGCTGACTTAAATAGTCACTGAAATGTGTCTAAATATTCCTCATTGCTATACACACTGTATGGACAATTACAAATTATGAATTATAATATATACAGTATTATACTAATGCTATTATACTATATTATAAAAAATATATATACTATATTATAAAACAAATATATATATATATATATATATATATATATATATATTCTAAAGCTTTGTGCATCTTTTATTATAATCACATATCTTTAAAGCACCAACATATTCCACAGAGCTGTACAATAGGGGGTCGGAGGGGGCCCTGGACATTAGTCCCAGTCCGACCCTGGGCACTTCAGTTGTTTCAAGGTACTGTACAAGGAAGCCCTCTACTTAACACCTGTGCCTTTCAACAGAGTCACTATGGACTGGGACACAAGTGCTTAAGGGGGAATGTAATGTTTTGCGAGTGCGAAAAACATTCACAATGATGTTAGCAACCATGTTTGTGCCATTTTTGACTGTTTAAATATCTCAACGACTTCCTCGCAAAGTTTGCAACCAAATTGCTTTTGTGAACGTTCGCAGTGTGTGTAATAAACACTTCGAGATCGCAAACCATTTTTCACGACAAAATATTTAACGAAACTGCAGAGCAGGTGTTAAAGGTTCTAATGAAGAATATTACATTCGCAAAGTTTTGCTCTTTGTGAATTTTATTACATTTCCCCCTAAGTGTATGAGCCATAGTAAATGAGTTCCTAATATTATTATCATTCCCTCACTAAGGATAAGTAAAACACAAAACATGAAATGACAAATTTCTATCAAAGACTGAAAGCAAAAGCACTTTTTAAAGGACTGTAGGGAACTTTCGACCTGTGCCATCTCAGCACTTTTCAGGCAAAATTATAAATTGCAGAGGTACTTGCCCCATTGTCATCCAGTCGCTATATGAAAAATTATAGTTATAGGATTTGCTGTGTTGCATAAATAAATATGCATGGGTTTATCAAGCTGCCTATATTTATCTCACATAAGTTGATATCATTTCATTCTGTAAAGAATGAGCCAAAACTGTCCGTTATACCATTAGCTGTATTAAAGGTACCAACTCTGGCACACACTGAATACTGGAATTATAGAGTGGTTGACATTAATTACAGGATTAAATGACATGCTGAACATGTAGTGTAACTAACACCTGCTGGATATGTCAGGTAATCCTTTACTATTTAAAATACTAGTGTTGTCTACAGAATAAGTATTGTTCTTTTTATGTAGCAGATCTTCACCTTTTTTCTGACTTTGTTATAAAAGTCTCCATACTTTCTTCTGACTTTCTTATAAAAGTGTCCATACTTCTCGAAAAACAGTAAGAAGACAGGTGAAATCACAAAGCTCTGAAATTACATAGCTGTCTCCCTCCCTATGGCATTTCTTAGGGTCAGATTTGCTAAGGTTCAAATTATAAATCGTAATTTTCAAACTTTTTTTGGGTCAAAACTCACAAATCGAATTTGAATTAGAATGTGAGATTTATCACACCTCGACCCTGGAAACAGTTCTAATTCAATACTTTGCTGCCTAACACCTACTGAGTTCATGTAGAAGTTAATGGCAGATGTCTGTTGAACCATTTGAAGATGTTAATTGCCTTTCTGATATTCTAGTTTGTTTCGCAGGAAAACTCAATTCAAATTAAATTCAAATTCGATTCATATTTTCCGGTCGTTCCTATTCGATCGAATGTTAGACTTTCAAGTTTTTTCATAAATAACCTCACGTTCGAGTTGTGAGTAGATTTGAGTTAAAAAAAACCTCACAGAACTTTGAAATTCAACCTTTGATAAATAACCCCCTTAATGTAGCTTTTCAGATTCTACACCATGCAGTATAATTGGCAGAAAATCCTGGGAGCTGTAGTTCAATGACAGCCGGAGAATTAGAAACATGGGTTTTATCTGGATAACCACAAGAGGTAGTAATTTTCCACTGTAAGATATACAGTACCTTGTTGCTTGTATGCTGTACTACATTCCTGCAAATTAGACATTTTAGTGGATAAAGTTAATAAATACAATGCAAATATCCAGTACCACATGGATAGTAATTTCAGAGATGAAAAATGAATTTTCTTAAAGGGTGGAGGTGGTATAATATTGGCACTTCAGAAGACAGCAACATATTAGGCCATATTTTGGCACAAAACATGCTCTTATATTGAGTGTGATTGACCAGGTGCAACACCAAGCACCTGTAGTCACCACATACAAAGGGTGCATGGCTTCCTTGATGCACCTCTTGCACTACAGTAGGCACAAATGGTGCATGGCACCTCCTTGTGGATGGTGTTTTAATGGGCACAGTTCATGCCCATGTTTGTAACTACTTTAGCACTGTGGTTAGCAGCCATAAGTGAACCCTATTGTTCTCGAGCACAGGGCAATGGTAAATGTAAGTGCTGGACTGAACATGTCTGAAATAACCCAGATCAAGCAGCATTATTTTTTTCCCCAATGAATTATAGGTCTGTTTTACTGGCAGCACAGTATAAATAAATACTTTTAAATAAAGTAGCATTACAATACTGGTAATGTTTCAGAATATAAAACATCTGAAGATCATTTTCAAGGTCCCTTCAGCAATCATAAGGACATTGTGCCGACATTTTATTGTGTTCTGCCACTGAAATGGCTGAAGCCCTGCCAGTATCAATTTCCATTTACTTCATATCCATAAATGCAATATGAACACTACTTTATTGCCTGTGACAAGCATTATACAGAAAATAAACTATTTTCATAATAACTATTATAATAGCAGGGATAGCTAAGAAATTACTACATCTAGAAGAAAATATTCATGTTGCAGATCGCTACATCTAGTACCACATATCTGGTTAATTATAAAGTATAACTCAAGCATACTTTATAAGATGTACTGTGACTTTTTAGTGGAAGAATTATTTTATGTTCTTTATTAATTGGGAATTTATATTACATACACTGCAAATGTTTGCAAAAACCATTTGGCTGCAAACTTTGAAGACATTCACTCAGACATGGGACAACATTCTTTTTTAGAAAGTGCCAGGTCAGAAATTATATGGGCATCTCCACAGGGCAAGACACCATGCTGGTATCTGTCCTGGTATTAGTCTGGCCATGTCTGTTTTCTTTTTATAAATCAAACACTTCAGTTCTCAGATAATTTATCAATATGACACATAAGTACATATGATCACCACTACTATAAAATTAGAGGTAACTGCTTCCCACTTATTGCAGTTGAATAATGGTTGACTAACAGTTACGAGCTATTTCAGGTTACAGATTTTGATTGCTGTAGTAGCAGACTTTATGCCACCTCCTACCTCCTTGTGGCCTATATATGTCCCAAGAAATTTGCTGTTGAAAATTCAAGGGACATTTCCCAAGTAGCACTTGTTAACCACAAGGGAGAGGCTGAGCTCTTCAGTGCTGCATAGACAATACATTGCACACAATATTCCTGGGAGTCTCCCTTAGACTTAAGCAGTTCTTCTTGGCACACCAGCACTCAACTTCAAGTAAATGTCTGCAACGTTCTAACCAAAATTGCCCATCGCTTGCCATTTACTAGGAAATGACTAAAACATGTAGGCATATCCTATTTAAAACAATGGGTGGGTGGCAGACCACATATTTCAGGCTGTGTTATATATACTTTGAGTTACTGATACAAAAATCAGAATAAGAACATTGTCCTAACTAACCTAATGATTTCTTTTCCCTAGGATACAGTATTTAGAAATGGTGCTGTAGTACTTTTAGGTGCAGAACCAGTGATAAAATGATTGACTCTAGACTTACCAATATAGTTTTTACTGACATCAATGGCCTTGCCATTAAAGCACTGTCTAAAAAGGACTCTCTTAAGGTAAGTCATTTTCTTGTTGTAACCTTGAATGACTAAAAGCCTGCTTTTGCAGATCAGTGAAATCTCACCTTGAAAAAGTCATGGTGCACTATTTTGCAGTGCACAACTTTACATCAGTATAAAGCCCCCATTATTCTGCGGCCATCATCTCTTTTATTGCACCTCTAACATAAATATTAAACTATGATTAATTAGTCTTTTTCAGAACATTAATTTGCATGTCAACGTTTCAGTCTCTCTTTCTGTTTTGCATGCATTATAAAGTGCTATACCACGAACCATTTAATCTGTATCTACTGTATATATGTATGTAGATCATGTTAAAACGTTACAAGCCATAGGATAATCAGAATACATTTTATATCACACTTATATGTTTATACAATATCTTTAAACTATATGATGCATGGAATACAGTACATGTGATACCATATGCAATGGCTCAGCTTACAGGAAATGCAAACACAATTTTAAAACCCTCCTGTTTGTAGGATATTTTTATCTCACGTAATGCATACAAAATATTCATAAATAGTACTTTATGTAGTGGCTCATCTTATTTTTGCATAAATATACAGAGAGGAATAAAAATCATGTTGTTCTCAATTTACTACTAATGATCTCACAAATATTTACTGTCCTTTTTTTCTGAACATAATGTGACTTTATGGACAACCACATCATATTAATGTAATGGCCATTTATTAGTTTATTAGTCAGTATGATTCAGCAAGGAGAATCAATTAACTCACGCAATGCCAGACAGGCCTGCAAAGCTGTTCACTGCAATGCAGTCTAGATATTTCAATTACAAAAAAGGTTAAATAGAATGAGTAACATGAGGGTGTATTCTGCACATAGATTGGAAAGTAGCCGTCAGTAACTCTTACAATACCAGCTTGGAAAATATTTTTCTCTTTAAATCAACTCCGACACTTCACTACCTCAAATGAGACACAGGGAATTTAAAAACCATATGGGTAGCAACATGTCAAAATAAAATTGAGACAATTTTCAAGTCAATAGAGCTTACACTTTGCAAATTACAGACTTTGTTATATTTCTTTCCATTGCATCTGGAACATATCACCTTGATCAGAGGTTCTGGACCGATAAGTCCTTGACAGCACAGAAGGAAGGGGAAGAAGTGCTGAAAACCTTGCCTAAAGTCTATTTAATATATGTTTGTCTCTGAGCAGTTAATAATATGGGTAATCCATAATAAGGGCTTAAAAACATTAACAAACTCTGTTCTACATTTTAAACCCTCCATGGATTTAGTCAGCACAACTATAATGTATATAGATTTGATCAGCATTCCTCAGTATCTGTGATTGGTTCTTGCTAGTTAAATCAATGGAAACCTGCAGAGGTCTGCGGAAACATCCTGAGCACCTCTGTACCCTATTGACATGCAGAAGGGGTTAAATCAATGGAAGCATCACCTTAACAAGGATCTCATTCTTTGTTTCCAGGCAGAATACAGTGCAGATGTTGGAGGAGCCAGACTGCGCATGTACACAGGAGCTGTGTATAGAAGTCTCCCACTCACTTATATACTTTATGCAGCTCTCACTCAAAAGTCAGAGCATAAATACTGTACTTTATTTTACCCTATCCACAACCTACCCTTTCAAAGATAAATTTCCCTATATATATATATCTCCACTCACTTATATACTTTATGCAGCTCTCACTCAAAACTCAGAGCATAAATACTGTACTTTATTTTACCCTATCCACAACCTACACTTTCAAAGATAAATTTCCATATATATATATATATATATATATATATATATATATATATATATATATATATATATATATATATATATATATATATATATAGTACAAACGTGCAAAAGTTTAACATTCAACATTAACATTCACGTATTATACCCAAATAAAAAACCTTTTATGTTCTGCAGATAAAATCTGTCCAAGATAAACAAAATATAGATCTATTGTTAAACATTGTAGCTTCTTATATATTGGTTTTGTTTCCTCTATGCACTTTTAATCGTATCAACAAAGAATTAATGTATGTGGGAAAGAAGTGTGGAATGTGAAAGCAAAGTAGACATTAAAGAGCTAGATATTTTGCATTTAAAAATACAAACACATGAAACATGGCAATGTAATCGAAATGAATTAAGCATAAAAATAATATTGGGAAAAAAAAACAAAAGCACCACTTTAAAGATAAAATGACATAGCAGACAAAGTATTTTAGAGTATTAAGCGCAATTCCTGAATTAGCATCATGAGAATGATATACACATTACCTATTCATCAGTGATACTTGCCGGTGTTTCTAGTACTGACAGCAATCGTGGTAGTTAAATAATGTCAGTTGCTAGAAGAAAAAAAGGCTAGTCCCAGGCAAGTTCAGCTGCATATCCTATCCTCCCTGCACATGCTGCTCACACCCTGTGCTTCCAGTACAAGTGGCTAGCATATGAGTGCGGTTTGCACTGAAAAACCAAAACTGATGCTCTGCCAACTGCACAAAGCTGCATGTGCCCACAACGTGAACTTCCACATCCCCTTCCTTACCTTATGCTTTCAAGCTGATCAAGCAACCCCAGCAGGTCTCAGCTGCAGTATGCCATTTGTAAGAAGCGGAAGCAGCGACAAGCAAGACAGACGGAGTGCTGGGTGAGGTTTTAGCATGGGTGTATAATGAATGCCGCCATTTTAAAGCCTGGCTCCTGAAATCACTAGGCATAACCAAATTAAAGCACGCCCCACGTACATAACTTCATTGCTGGGACGTGCAGCTGGGATGCAGTGACTGTGCTGCAGGGTGTGAAATGTCAAGCAGACAGAGCTAGCTCTGATTTCCTTGCTAGAGCTGAATTAAAGCTGTATGAATTCAGCACGTCCGAGTGTATGGAGTCAGATTTCTTCTATTAGCAATCGTCATTTTACCGGGTGTCAGAAGCAGAAGCTACTTTGCTGAAGCCAAAACCAAACATTTCTTTTTTTCATATTCATTTCCTGTCTCCCTCTGCTTTACTGACTTGGTACATTCCACAAAACACCGCACCTAATGGCCTTCAGGAGCTGTGTCGTATGCTGTAGCTCAGCCTGGCTGCTGCCATAGCAACACAGCTTAAACCTTCACTAATGCTTCAAATAAATCTACCATTACAATAAAGGTGACTCAAACCAATTAGTGCAAGCAAATGTCACTAGTTTATATGAAACTCGCAGGCTCGTTGTCCGGTAATGTCCCTTCAAAACACAGATCATAAAACAATGTTCTGTCCTTACAGGAAATAGTAAACAATTATAAAAACAAAACTTTTTTTTTTTTTAAAGAAGGATAATTATTTTCAGCTTCAGGAAGAAAGCTGGAATAAATCATAACTAAAATGACAGTAAACATATTGCATATTTTTAGCGTCAATATATCCTTTTATTTTATATTTTGTGATGAAAACATGTTTTAGACAAACTGCATTTACTTGAACAAATGAATAAATATAGGAATACACATTTTAAAACTATGGACGTATGTATTGTAGCACCTTTTTACCCAGGCCCGGAATTGTGGAAAGGCCACCAAGGATGAATGGCTCGCCCATCTCTACAGTATCATGGCTAAGCACAGGGGTGCAGCCTGAACACTACTTTGAGTATGTGATATTATCCCAGAAGGTTTAGTTTGGCATTTGAAATTTATGCTTGAGCGGGCCTACGATTGAAGACGCATACCTAGAGGCCCGTTGTTATGACCAGTGTGCATGTTTTTATCCCACTTTCTATATCTTATTTTTCTGTATTTATACACTGTCTTTGGTTCACATAGAACAGTCACACTATGGTTCTATAACTAGTGAGGGTGGGGGTAGAGTTGAGAGTTGCCTAGCAACTTGTTTGGCGGCTTTTTTCGAATTTAAACTGTCACTTCCTGTTGAGCACCGTTTGTCCTTGAGAAAGGTTCCTGTGAGGAACCGAAACGTCGGATTTAATAAACCTACGTTTTTATTTTCACCATATCAAAACGTTTGATTCTTCATGCAAATCCAGTGAGTGCCGGTACCAAGTGCAGTCCTTATCTATATATACACATACGTGTAATTTAGCAATAAAACAATACCATAAAAATCAGGACAGACTTCTTTAGCATGTTTCAATCAAGTTAAGCTTAGCTAGAAACCACTTTATGTATGGATCCTTTGTGTAGGAACATGCTATTGTATGAATACTGAGATATTTACTTTGATCACTATTCTAGATCTTTATTATATCCTTCACATTTGATATTGATGCTTCCTTAAATGATTAAACTGCATTAACTGCACCACACACTTGTGTGTGATTTTTTCAACAGGTTTCTTTTAATCCATCATAATTCAGAGCTGACCAACTGGCAGAATGTGTTCTATTTGCACTACATTGATATAAATTATTTAATTATGAAAAATGATAGAACAAAATCTTAAATGTTTCATATTTATTTGAGGTGACTGGGTTGTGTTTGTATTATGCCATTGCGTGACAATTAATAGCAAGTTCTCTGTTACATCTAATAAATAAGATTTAAAATGCTAAAAAAATCACACCTCAAAGAAATCTATATAGTGATACACAACACCTGGATCCAAAATTAATACACATCCTGCAAAATAAGAAAATAAATGTATACATATCTTCAGACATAAAAATCCATTTCCGTCAGTTCTAACTGAATTTATCTGACATCTGAATAAAAATTGCACTGCAGTAACTTTGTCCTAGAAACATACACACTATGTAAACAAGAATATTCTGCAAAAGGTGGAAACCTATCCTTACCCTTTATCAGTATATACAAGCATAATAAAAGTTCAGTGAAAGAATTTGTTCAGGTTTTTTTTTTTCATATCTTTCACTTGCTGGCAGAGCATGGTGCTTCTATTCTATCTACAGTCTAGAACAATGAAGGAACATTGCATCCATTACCACCTATTTTTAGAACTAAAGGTACATAGTGAGAGAATGACATGTGCAAGGTCACAACGGATTGATGCATGAACACAAAAACCTCAGACCTCATTCTTCAAACAGCAGCCTATAACCCAAAAAAAGTTGAATGTGCAAACAGAACAGGGTTTCTGGGCTTCTGAAATTATATGGTCTTACTAATTATTAAAGGGGAACTCTGGCTTCCAAAACCAAAATTTGATAAAGAGGACCACATAACACAGAAACCCCTAATATATTCATCACAGTTACCTGTTTCTTCAAAAAGTTTGAATAAATGCCATTTTTATGTTGAAATCCAGCTGTTTAACAGTTCTTTTCTTGCTGCATCATTTGAAATCCTTGCAGGAAAGGAGGGATAAAAATGTTGCAAATTGTAACTATGTTGTTCCTTTCCTTATTGAAATCACATGTGCAGGGAATTGGGTTTGGAGGATGCAGGCTGAGGACAGTTGGCTGTTGATACAAAGTACCAGTAGTCAGCCAGCTCAGCAAAGTAGTCAGAGAGATCAGCAGGAGAAGAGGGGGCTAGGCTTAGGGAACTGTCAGAAACCATTAAAATCATGAAAAGTCTGCATATTTTTTAAATTATGTATATTGCAAAGTTGCTTGAAATTATCTTTACTTTTCAAAAAGCTTACGTTATGTTTTTGTGGAGTTCCCCTTTAAATATATTTTAAAATTAAGAGAGGAAGAAGGGTCTCTAGGGTCACTGTTTACACAAACAATTTGGAAGGATAAGAAAACTATTTTACTGCCTTCGTAATTGTTGCTTTTAAAGTCAGAAGCCCATCTTGCTTAAATGCGCACCATTTTATGCCCTATTGTCTACTATGGATATAAAAAGTATACAAGAGTGTACACAAAAGACACCAGCACTCAATGATAGGAAGTGACCAGTCAAGAAGGATATGCAAAAAAAAAGGGTGCTCTGCTTTGAACCAGTAAGCAAGTTTGAAGGAGCATAATAAAAGTATGGGTACTGTGTAGAATTAAGAATGGAAGTGGGAAAGTAATGAAGGAGAGCAGATAAGGAAAGGAACATGGGAGAATGGAGTAGAATTGAAAAAGGAAGGTGGCATACAGGAGAATGAGCATGGAAGGGCTGATTTAGACAGATGTGGAGAATAGCAGAGAGGTTGGAGGGTAGAACGGAAAATAATAGAAAGGGAAAAAGTCGTAGAAACAAAAGTTAAATGTGTAGGAAGGTATGCATGTAAACAGAACAGTTGAGGAAAAAACTGCAAAAAGATGGAAGCACAAGGGCTGTAAGGGATGAAAGGCAGATCATGGTCAGAAAGTGGTGTAAATGTATGGGTCCATTATAGTTACAGTAATCATATAGCTTAAAATGAGTGCAAAGTTGTGCACTGTGGATAATGTGCATTATATCAGTCCAATTCTGTAAACCATGCTTTAAATAGTGTTGTCATAATAATATGTATACTACACAGAAGGATGATTATGTGAATTTGTGAAAGCTTAGCATATTTTAGGACTTATATATTGATGACAGTTATATTGCATAAGGTCTGGCGCTACTGTTTTTTTACAGTGTTTTGAATATCTGCTACTGTATATCTCTCAATTCTGTAAATGCCTTAAGCATCCTTTACTGCACAATAACCTGACAAACAAGTGGCATTAAAATAACATTTTGTAGAATATAAATGTGCTTTGTAACTAAAAATGAATGGTGCTTCACTTTTCTCCATTTCTATTCTAAAAAGAATTTTAATTGATATTAAAATAATAGCTATCATTGGACCATATCTTCCTACCATTTCCACCTGGTTATCTTGTTACCAGCAAAGCCTCTGGACCATAGGGATGGAGAATGGGGTCGATGCAGAGTAATAAAAACATAATGATTTGTAGCTTTTTTTTAATATAAAATCACATATCAGATTATATTATCATAAAATAAAATAATTTGTAGATAGACCCACTATAACTTTAAATATAGCACAAGTCTTAAAGGAATGTAATATTAGTCACTAGCGCAAAAATCCTTCACAATTCATTCATAATGCGAATAAATGTTCGCAAATTGAAAAATTTTGCCTTTGCAAACACTTTCCCCTCAAACGACAGTATGATAACAATATCGAATTTTATAGTTTTCGATAGTGTGCAGTGTATGTAATAGAAATTTAGCAATCACAAACCATTTGTTATGACAAAATATTTAATGAAACTGCAGAGCAGGTGTTAAAGATTTGCAAAGCACAATTAAGATTCACAATACAATAAAAGCCTAATGAAGAATATTACATTGCAACATGCAAATTTTTATTCACAAAGTTTTGCTCTTCGCAAATTTTATAACATTTCCCCCTTTGACTTTTTAAGCACAACTCTTTTAGTGTGATGTAAGTGAACGCCACATATTGAAACTTTCAATTGGTTGCACAGTCTGGTATATCATGTGACTGTGATCTTTGTAGATCAAAACCAAGGGCTGAGGGCTACAAATATATTGGTTATTAATTTTTGATCACACTAAGGCACACTAAGGCGTTTCTGATATTTTGCAACTTAGTAAATGTTCTGTCGATACTTTCAACACTAGTGCCTAGTATGCAGTCCTGCAAAGTATAAAGCCCACAGAGAAGTTTCTGGGCTCCATGCTTTTGCGTATAAAATATTTTATAGGTAGCCACTGAAGTGTATAAGTCACCCAAAAATGCTTGACTTTTAAATACTGCATCACCTTCATCAGGGGTCTTCAAACTTTTTTTTACCCGTGAGCCACAGTCAAATGTAAAAAGAGTTCGATAGCAACACAAACATGAAAAAAATCCATGGGGTGCCAAATAAGTGCTGTGATTGGCTATTTGGCAGCAGTCCCTATGTAGACTGGCAGCCTTCAGGAGGTTCTACCTGGCAGTACACCTGGTTTTTCTAAAGTTAGAACTTGACTCCAAGCCTGGAATTCGAAAATAAGCACCTACTTTGAGGCCACTGAGACATCCAAGGGGTTGGTGAGCAACATGTTGCTCATGAGTCACTGGTTGGGGATCACATAACTACATCAAGAATGTATGTCTTTTAATACTGTATCACATCCACTTCTCAAAGACCAAGATTATGCATCCAAGCTCAGTGAAAGGGATGCAAACACAATGTTTGAATATCCAGTTGCTTTCATCCACAAAGTCAAGTACTCTAAATAAAAGAAAGAGAATGCAGCTTAAATAACTTTAAGGTACATTATATAGTGAATAAAGTACCTCCTCTTGTAAAATATAAGGATATTATAAGTTACCGAGGAGTTTCATGACCATATAAAAACACGAGTAGAGTATTTTTATACAGGTCATGGAACTCCGAGGTAACTTCTAATATCCTCATATTTTGCAACTGGGGGTACTTTATATATTATAATACACAAGTTTCAGTGAGTCATGTGACATAAATGACATCACTACTCATCATTTATAGCTGATGAAATCAGAACTCACCATTTATAAGGATATAATTTACAGGAAATTCATTGCTCTTGTGTATTATATGGTGAATAAAGTACCCCCTCTTGTAAAATATAAGGATATTATAAGTTACCGAGGAGTTTCATGACCATATAAAAAGGCAGAGTGTTTTTATACAGGTCATGGAACTCCGAGGTAACTTCTTATATCCTCATATTTTGCAACTGGGGGTACTTTATTTATTATAATACACACGTTTCAGTGAGTCATGTGACAGAAATTACATCAGAACTCACTGTTTATAACTGATGACATCAGAACTCACCGTTTATAAGGATATAATTTACAACATATTCATGGCTTTTGTGTATTATAAAAAAATATGGGAAGAAAGTCTTAAACTATTGGTGAATAACATTTGTAATTATCAGAAAATTATCAGAAAATTATCAGAATCAAATCTCATTGTATGTTAAGACCATAGTGTACCAGTAGTCACCCCATCATTTCTTATTCAGCTGAATGGGAAGGACTGCAGGTCACTTGGTATACACCAGAGGGCATCAGCTTGAATAGACTTATTCTGTCCTTTATGTGCACTAGCTTCGGGCAGCTGGTATTTTTTCCATTCATCATTTTGCTGCCTCAAAACATATTCCAGACAGCGCTTTATAGAAAAGCAGGTATACCTAACAGAATAATTAAATATATAAAAGTCACTTTATATAAAAGTCACTGTACAAGAGAGCATGGCCATCAACTTTTCTTAATATAAATACAGATTTTGTCATCAGTAATTACTCAGCCTTCTTTTCAAATTTTCTGCTTTAGTCCTGTAATTTTTCAGATTTGCCATATTCATAGGCAGAATTGTGAATAGGCCCAGCTGAGAGATGTCCTTTGGGATGAGACATTTGTCCCCTTTGCTTCATGTAAGACCCGCCTGCCTTAATTAAAAAGATAATTCACCTTCACTAAATAATTTTTAATCATAGGTCACAAGTAATGACTTTTGTTTAATAAATTTAATTTGATTTAATACTGCAAATTTATATTTCAAAAATGAATTTGTTTTGTTTCATAAAGCTGTGTAAATAAATGTTTATAAATACACAGCATATTATCACATACCTTGCACACCTTTTATAAATACCTGACTAGTTTTTTAATGGATCGCAATAAAGAGAAATGCGCAACTTTATTTTACTCCACCTTCTGGCAAAGTCTTTTTATGCAGCTTTAAAAAAAAAAAAAAGTCACATAGTGCATAATGTTTTGTAAGGGTAAACTAATCATTCAAATTTGTACAGGAAAGCAGTGGTTAAAACATCTTTTCTGTTTTTTACACATCATAAAATACAGATGAAGCCACTTGGATTTGTGAGTTAAATGCGTCATGACTCAGGGTTAATTGAAGAAACTGGGTTATCTAAAGTCATCTTAACTCATTTAATGCATTTAACCTTTTCATTAGCATACCAAAGCACCATTGTTCACAATGGTGAATGCTTTAATTAGATGGGATGTTGTGACACAGTTTTCTGTGTTAAATGAGATAAATGGGATATCTGTGTTTAGTTATTCTGTGTCAAACAGACAAACCAAAGTGGCTGCATCTGTATATGCCCCTTGTGTTTCAGATTGTGTGCCATTGCCCTAAGGGGGATTGAGGAATGGTTTGTACAAGTCTGAGGCAGACTGACATTGTTTCCTTTAATATTCCCTACATTTTTCCAGGCTTTTTTTTTCCAGGAGATTTTTGTTCTTGCCAAATATCTCATATGGAATAATCAACAGTGATTAGTTAGGCCATACAATCTTGGCTTCTATACCATCTATAAAGTTTTTTGAAGGTTTGACATATCTTGTCTACATGATACATTGTCATAGATGTTTTTGAACAAATGACAATTGGAAGAGTTCAAATTCTTGCTGTAGTTGTAACCGCTAGAAGATAACTAAAGGGACATATCTATTGTAGCCCAAACTTGAATAAATTGTGCCATTTTGGCAATAACATTATCAGAGTAGCAAAATATTTTGGGTTTTTTTTCTCATTGGACTTTTAAAGGGGGAAAACAAAATTTTTTCGAGGAAAAAAAACATGAATTTTTTGGGATTATCAAACCCCAAGGGTGTTAAAAGTCCAAATAAAAAAGTACTCCAACTCAGACCTGCCGAGTTCCTGTAAGTCAATGGAAGATGTCCCGAATATATCCTGTCTACCCTTGGTTTCTGAAAAAGTTGCAGTATTCGGGCATCAAATCTGAAAAAGTTGCGGTATTCAGGCGTCAAACCGGAAAAATTGCGGTATTCGGTGCGTCAAGTTGTGGTATTCGGATTTTTTCCCCACACAATAAATTTTCGGGGAGGGTAAAAAATCCGCGTGGATTTGGTAGTTTTTGGATTTTAATAAATAACCCTCTTTGGGTAAATGCCTTTTTTCCTTACCTGTGTTAATGTCCACAAATGGGTTAAAGAAGGAGAAAATGCAAGTTTCCTGATGGTATTTTCATTTAGCCTCTACCAGATGTTTGACTTTTATTTTCGATATTAACTTCTGCTTTAAACTAAAGGCCAACTTATAGCCAAAGGATCCAGTGATATGCTCTATTTTCATGTGAAACAGATTTCCACATTTAACTGCTGGCAGAGATGGCTTGTGTTTCCTCTGCAGGTCACTGCAGAAATATATTTTCTGCAAATATCAAATATAGGATTATTGCTAGATTCACAAACCAAAAATGCACATACACACCCAAATCTAAATATTAAAAACTGTAATATTTGTATTTGATAGTATTTATGTAACATAGCTTTTTCTGTGCTATATGTTCACCACACTGCTAAAACACTGTATATTTTGAATCATGTACCACTAAAGAATATATAATATAGCCTGAGAACAGCTGCATAATAAAAAGGAATAGGAATTCAGTTGCCAGTACCTGTACTACATTTTACTGTAATGCATTCAACTTCAGCAATGTTTTGCTGCTGGGCTACATTTTATTCAGAAAGAAAGGCTTATATCTGAGGGAAGGTGAAATAACTCTTTATGTACAGATCTTATTAAAGCAACATGTATGCAGAAGAAAAAGGGTAAAGACCACCTGGGTAACTATAGAAACTAGAGATATCTGAATATGAGTAATTTTTTGAAAGCATAGCCATCTAAGGTGTTATTAAAATATGACAAATCCAGTAAGGTTGTTATGGGAATACATATAGTATAAAAGGTTTAGTTTATATACATATGTTGCTTGATTTCTTGCACGGGCTACATTTACAGCGGAATAATTATCAGATTACTATGCAGAACCAAAAGTAAGACTTAAAGGGCACCTATCACAAACATTTTAATTTAATATGAGCTTTTTCATACTGAAATAAGACATTTAAATCAATCAAAAAAAAAATATATATATATCTTTATGAAGGAGTTGTTGGAATTTTGATTGACAGTTAGGTTTAATATAATCTATGGGGTGCTCCTATTGCCTTGAAGATGTATATTGGAGCTCACTCCTTTAAAATCACTAGAAATGTGGTCTCTCTTCATGCAAGGTTTTGCGCAGTTACATAAGGGGGTGGAGAGGGCTTTAGATCCCATTAAAGTCTATGGGTGTCAAAATTTTTTTGATGCGCAGCAAATTTTTTTTGACGCATGATGCCATACAAGTCTATGGCTGTCATTTTCGCAGCGAAACAAGGCAAAAAATTCGCCCATCCCTAGTGTACAGTATATAGCTTTAGAAGACCCATTTTGCAAACCTTGATTTTGAGAATTGCTACTCTTTATACAAGGTCCCTGTCTAGATCTTAATATGACACCTGCACAAAACATTGTTTTTAAATAGTAACTACCAAGATGGACTTTTCCAGTACCTTTTTTCTATGTACATTCTTCTAAGAATGCATTTTTCTTCTCCCTCTCTAATTTCAAAGTAGCAGCAAAGCAGCAAAGGCCGCTCTTATTATCTCCTTAGATTGCAATCTATGGCTATATGATTTTTTTATATGACAGGGAAGAAAATCTGTTTGAGCAGCACATTTACTGTGTAAAGTTCTGTTCTTGTTTGTTACTTCTACTTATTATGCTCTTAGGTACAGGCATAAGTATAGCCATAAAATTGTTGCTGAAGCATTAGTAGAACTGGGAATTAAAAAACAGACCTCCCTGGTTCGGAACAGTTATATGTTTCATTCTCACGTAATGAGAGGAAAAAATGAAATGTCTTAACCTGCCTGCCAACAAAAACAGACCAATTTAAAAGCATTTATATAGGCTGCTGAAAAATGGAAACACTCAGTGCTGCATAGGAGTTCAGATTTTATATAGATGTGACATCATTGTAAGTAAAAATAGTTTATCCTATATTACCTAAATCTACAGTCAGCCCAACATTTCAGCATATCTGTCCCTCTCTTATGTATGTAATGAAACATGAAACAAACTCAACTATTTATTTATGACGTATTACTTTGGAAACATTGTGCATGTAACTTGTTCTACTCTTAGTCACATTTATACTGAACCTGTACACATTTCGCAACATTTAATAATTCTTTTCGATGTTGTTGTCACCACAAGAGATTTATAAGATAGCTGTAGGCCGAAACATCTGGGTGCATATTTGTTAAGAAAAAAATATTTGACACCATTGAGTTTGCTGAAATTTCTTATTCTTCTAGACATTTACCTGCTTCATTCTGCACCATAGCTTCTGTATTTATATATGTTTCAATGCTTGGCACTCACACACAGCTGTAAATTAGATGTATTACTTTCTGTTTTTCCCATAAAAAACGATTCAGCAAATCATTTGCAAAGGCACATTTATCATGTGTTGTATTTATGAACATTGACAATGTATACAGTTTGTAAAAAAAGAATAGTCTGTATTAGTGATGGGCGAATTTATTCGCCAGGCGCAAATTTGTGGCGAATTTGCGCGATTCGCCGCCAGCGAATAAATTCACGAAACGCCCGCGAAAATTCGCGTCAAAAACGGGCGCCGGCGTCGAAAAAACGGGCGCCGGCATCAAAAACGTGCGCCGGCGTCAAAAATGACACTCCGGCGCGATTTCGCAAATTTTTTCGCAAATTCGCCCATCACTAGTCTCTATTTATTATTCTTATCAGTAAATGTGCGGCCTAAGTGATTTTAAAATTAATGCAATTATTCCTTTTTTTCCAGGTATTGGGATAGTGTTTAACAACATACTTTATCTGTAGAACTAAGTCAACTTGACTTGCTGTGTTTTTTCCTTGAAGACGTTTCACCAGTCATCCAACTGGCTTTCTCAATTCAGAATAACTTGTAAATAGTATCTTTTTTCGGGAATATATCCTCTGGAATGTTGCTCCAATCAACATAATCTTTTTATCATAATCCGCACATAGAGGCGTGGGGTGCGACATCTATTGTCTGCCACATACAATGCTGTTTTGGCACCTCTCCCTGGAAGGTTTAATAATACCTCAAAGCTCCTATCATGCTAATACAATCAACACCTAACTTCATGACATCCTTGCTGATTATTATAAACAGATTATTCTGATTGGAGCAACATTCTAAAGGATATATTCCCAAAGAAAGATCCTATTTACAAGTTATTGTGAATTCAGAAAGACAGTTGGATGACATCTTCAAGGAAAAACAAAGCATGTCCAGTTGATTTGACTTATTTCTACAGATATACCATGACCTGGATGAATGAGAATCTTCACAAACAGAATACTTTTTTTTTCTGTCAGGGCTACAGTGTTGTCATGATGGGATGTAGGCACTGGGTAGGAACCTGGCTCTGGGGAACAAATCCAGAAGCAAAAAATTAACACCCATTCCAAAGTACTGGAGCAAAAAAAGGGCCTGGAAATCATTATTGCAGTCTGGCACATACAGGACCAATGTAGTAGAAAACCAGGAGCCATAGATAAATGTTTTAAAAAGGTATAACATTAATTTTCCATTATGTTTAAAACATAAAGCCTTACGCGTTTTATGTCACCAAAGGAAACTTGATCATTACATGACACAACACACACATGTTTAAAGGAGTGGAAGCCAATAGGGAATAAGTGGACTAGCAATGAACGAATTCTAAAACACTTGGAACATTCCAGATGGCCTATGGATATCTACAATGTAACAGTATAAGGAAAATATACATGGTAAATACTGAGACATCAAAATCAAAATTTAGAGCATCTGGCTGTCTAGTACCCAAAAAGAAAATTAAAATGGTTTGCTTTTTTATACTAACTACTTTTTAGAAGGAGAGAGTTCTGTTATTGCATATCTCAAAATGTTTAGCAATGGATGTCTGACTTGTTTTTTTTAGAAATTTTTAGCACATGCTTTCTAATTCTTTCTTTCAGTTGTTGACTTGTTTGTCCTACATATTGTTTAAATATATTAAATTGTGGACTGTCTGTTAGTATACAGGATAGAACCTCAGGATCATAATTTTTTGCAGCAATGGCAACTCCATCATAGTGAGAATCATCATTGTTGGAGGGACAGTCACTGGTTCGCTAACAATTACTGCTTTTTAAGAACTATTTTCAGAATGTCATGACTATACCCCCTTTGTAGTAATCTTTCCTCTAATTCTTTTGATCTATCAATAAAGTCTGTAAACTTGGTGCAAAGGCATCTTAGAGGTATAAATTGACTAAAAGGAATATTCCTGATCAGGTGTAGAGGGTGACAAGAAGTGGCATTTTAAATAGTGTCGGCTGAACAAGACTTTCTCTAAAATATAGTTATTACATTATCATTATCACTAAATAAGGTATACAAAGAATTAATGGATCGAGATAAGCAAAATTTTTCACTAAGTTGCTCTGCAAAAACGACACCCATAAACTCCAATGTTTGAAAAAAATTGTTGTGCGGCAAAAAAGTGTGTCGCCCCTAGACTTCAATGCATTTTTGCCGAGTTTTCAACATTTTGCAAATTTTCGGGGAAGCAAAATGGATTTGTCCATCACTATTAATGGATTGTGCATTCAATTCTCATGTGAATTTCAGATTCAATGAATTGTGACTCATGTGAGAGATAAACTCAGTAAATTGTTCATGAGTACCTGACCAAATAAGCAAAATATCATCAATGTACCTTCCATAGTAGGGATGTAGCGAACTGTTCTGCGGCGAACTAGTTCGCGCGAACTTCGACCGCTCGCGTCCGCCGAATGTTCGCGAACGTTTGGGAACGTTCGAATTTTGAGTTCGCGTTCGATTCGAATACAAATCGTTCGACCATTCGACCATTCGAATTCCTTCGACCGCTAAAAATCGAACGATTTCCATTCGTTCGAACGATTGTAAGCATTCGATCGAATGAAAAGCATTCGATCGAATGGCTTCGATCGTTCGATTCGAATGAAAATCCTTCGATCGAACGATTAAAATCCTTCGATCGTTCGAATCGAACGATTAAAATCCTTCGATCGTTCGAATCGAACGATTTTAGCGGGTGTTCGAAGTTCGCGAACTGTCCGCGAACGTTCGCATTTTTTGCCGGTGTTCGCGAACGGCGTTCGCGAACACCAAATCGGCAGTTCGCTACATCCCTATTCCATAGTACTGTATGTTTTCAGAAAAAGTATATTCTTTAAAAATATTTTGTTCTTCCCACCAACCTAAGAAAAGATTGGAGTATTACGGAGTAAATTAAGCACCCATTGTTTTCCTGCAACATTGCAAGTAGTATTTGCTGTCAAATAGAAACAAGTTATGTGTTAATAGATATTAAATTGCATGAACAATTAAAGTGATGAGATTTGAATCATAATTGTTGTATCATATAAGATAGTGTTCTGTAGAATGTAATCCTAAATGATGAGGAACGCAGGAGTATAGTGAAACAATATCAATAGATGTTGCAATCAGTTTTCAACAGAATTTGCTTAGATTAGAATATAATTTAGATGACCACAATCTTTCAGATAGCTAGGTGATCAAAGTACTAATGTTTGTAACAGATGATCAATATATTCACAAAAGTTTTCACCTAATGAGCCAAAATAAAAAAAGCCACCTTATTTCAAGAGTCTGAACCAGTGGTGCAGAAAGGGGAATACAAATACTCTTTCAAATACATTTACATGTAACTACTGAAAATGTATAATTAATTAATACACAAACACACACACACACACACACACACACACACACACACATAAATGTGTATTATAATAATTTATATCCATTAAGAGGGCAACTACCACAGTGATGTGTCACCCCTCTCTCTCTCCCCCTCACCCCAACGCTCACTTTTCTAGCGCGGTTCTACTTTTGTTGGGTTGAACAGAGATTACACTTTATCAAGTTCAACTCTTCCAAATGAACCCCAGTGCACATATACTGTATACAGACACTCATACCACCCTCTCTATTAACACATATATACTATGTATATACTAATTATATATACTAATTGTAGATTTTAGTATCACAATAGTCTTGAATATTATGCTTGTCCAAGAAATCATCCAAGCCCCTCTTATAGGCATTAACAGAATCAGTCATCACAATAACATCCGGCAGTGCATTCCACAACCTCATTGCCCTCACCATGAAGAACCACCTTCGTTGCTTCAAATAAAAGTACAAATAAAAGGGGTGAGTTGATTTTTTTATGGGGATAAAAAATCCCCCACTATCTGTCTATAATACTGTCTAATGTACCCTTGCACATGCCTCTACTACAGAGAAAACAACCCCAGCCTTGTCAGTCTACCCTCATAGTCTTCCATCACTCTAACCAGTTTAGTTGCATGTCTCTGCACTCTCTCCAACTCATTTTTATCCTTCCTATAGACTGGGGCCCAAAACTGCACTGCATCCTCCAGATGAGGCCTAACCAGGGATCTATAAAGAGGGAAATTATGTTTTCATCTAATAACACTAGTTCAATTAGAAAATGTTCCATTTACCACCTCCAATCTTTTAGGCAGTTCAGACAGTTCTCTATATAAGTACAAATACTATGTTCAAGGCCAATATTCCTTAATTTAACCATTAACCTTCTGTGTGGCACTGTATCAAATGCTTTAGCAAAGTGTAAGTACTCAATTCACACCCACGTTGACTAAGATATATTGCAGGTGCCAGCAATAATGGTGGCAGGTCATATGCTTTAAAAGGCTTCTTCCACAAAACAGAATCAGATCTAAAATATTAACAATCTAACACCACATTTTCCCTTGAGTCAGGAACTTCTGCTCTGATAATCTAAAACAGAACGATCACCGCCACCTATGGCCCATTTGTATTAATGCAACTAGTCAAGCTTTCAGGAAGAATCTATTATATGTTTATAAATACATTACTTCTAATTAGTTATTATATACACAGTACATCTAATTAGTTATTAAACATATTCTTTTTTCATAAAATGGAATGGATGAAATTTGCCATTGAGGCATTTGTTTTGCCTTTCTAGGCTTTTTTTGTCCCATTCCTTTTACGCAACAGACTGCCCATTTTTTGTTATTTTTTGAAAAAGTGGCAACCCTAGGTTGTAGTATAGTACTCACAGAAATACTCAGCTGCAGAGCATATCACACACTGACACTTCCCTGGGGACAGACTTCCCTCACTTCACCTTTGTGGCGTCCTTTAATGGACCTGGATCACCTCCTAAGGAACCTTCAGGGAAATCCTGAAACCTGATTCCCTTACCATTATGATCCCTACAATATCTAGCAGTATCACCTGGGAGACATACCTCCAATCTGCCATTTCCATGTTGGAGCTCAGAACTGCTATTTTTAGCTCAACCTATCTCACTTACACTGTGTACTATTACAGGAGCTTACCTACTAATGTCTAATACGTCATTCACGGGACCTGTTCCCAACTTTACCAAGAGTCAGAGTAAAACTCGGCTTGACAGGATCACCTGGGAGAAATACCTCCAATCTGTCACTCCCATGTTGGAGCTCAGAACTGCTATTTATAGCCTAACCTAACTGACTTTCACTGTGTACTATTACAGGAGCTTACCTACCAATGTCTAATACGTCATTCATGGGCCCTGTTCCCAACTTTACCAAGAGCCAGAGTAAAATTCGGCTTGACAGGACACTTGGAAAAAATCTGGGGGGCCCCCTGCAGATGCAGGCACACTTCCCTTGGTACTACGAACGTGTGCATGACAATACCAATGGCCTAACTCCCATGGGGCCTTTCCATATTGGTATTAGGTCCCAGGCTCCCCAGCACCCTTTCACATCCTCCCTCAGCCTGCTCTCACATACATTAGGAAAATCCACCCACTTGGACCAATAGGGAACAGATCCCACACAAGTATCAGTACTTCCTAAAACAAAGTAGAGAAAAAAAACTATTAGGGGATTTTCCAACCAGCTAGAGTTTACCCTGCTCAGTAAACTTGCTTGTTCTTTTAAAACAAAAAGTTTAAAAACCCTTAAAAACTGTGCAGTCCCAGGGAAGAGGGATACCACCAGAGATCCAGAGATCCAGAGATGAAAAGATATGCACATTAAGCCACAGGTCTCCCAGTAATTACACCAGTTAACTAATGCATGCGATTAGTATAACCACTCTGAGTGCATGTGTAAAGTCACATAATAATTAGATAGATTCTGTAGGTAGATAGATAGATGACAGATAGATAGTAGATAGATAGTAGATAGATAAATAGATAGACAGACTTTATTAATCTCAATGGAAATCATTTTGTGAGAGTTGCTCTTTGTATACATACAATAACATAAAATACACACTTATTATACATAAAACAGTTATTATAAATAACTAAATACTCTGTGCTCCAATCTGCTAAAAGGGTAAGAGTTAACACTTATCTAAACTAGGTTAAGAGAGAGAAGTATGGCCCATAGGTTTGCATCCTCCCACTGTATCAATCTAAGTTCCCACCTTGGAATGAGGTAAAACTTAACATTTACTTATAATACTTAAAATAAATGCCACAAATCAAAGTAAATTAAATTAAAAGGAGATTAGGAGGAAAAAGCTGTCCCGACTCAAAGGTCATCAGTTTGTAGACAGAGTACAGAGAAGTACAGTCTCTGTACTCCGTCTACAAGCTGATGGCCTTTGACCTTGTGCGAATCGGAAGATTGCTCCAACTGCGCATGCGCCATTACGCCACTCTCTTCACATATACAATCTCCAGCTCATCTGTATAATATAACCATCTTACTATGATGTGACCTGCCCAAAATTGCTTTATTAAGGGTGAGTACGATTAATAGGATCATGAACTAAGTGTTCTCTCAAGGCTTATCTTAAATTGAAAATCAATACAATAATTCCCCTTTTTACATTACTTCATTCACAGATATAATTTGCACCAATTCTCTAACCATTAACCTATTGTCATGGTTTCTTTCAGAGATTGATTCTGGCTACAGCAATAAAGAGGTTGTTCTTCTGCATTTGTCACAGTCTTTCCTTCTATCACTTTTGGTTTTCAAGGTCTCCACTGGGCATAATTTGGAAAGTGATTGCAATTTCTCTTTTCGTAATGGAGTAATTTTTAAGCTCAGACAACTACAAAATGCACTCCCATTGACTGAAAATCCTTAGAAGACTATTTGCATAATATCTATCCTCATGCACGGCTCATTAACTCCTTGATATACATTTTCATGTATACAGTATTTGGTGGGAATTCTGTTCATAAGAGGTCATTTGAAGAACACTGAGCAATTTTGTAATATCTACACTGGGGGCTTATTTATAGCATAGACCTCAAAAATATTTTATAATATATATAATAATTATAATCTAATATAATAAATATTAGTTGAATACAAATAGTATTTTTTAGCATATAATATTAGATTATCTTGCATGCAAGGATACTGCATATTATTTTGCTTAGATTATAGTTCTACAGCAAATGTGCTTTCATTAGTACTTTCATACTCAAATAATCAATAGTAATTTCTTGTATTTGATTATTTCTTGGCTGGTCTCAGTGGTCTAAAAAGTATGTTTTTGACATGATTATAATTATATATTATCCAGTCCTACTATCAATGACTGGATTAAAGCTGGTGTATATCGAACATGACACCCTCCACCTGTCCCCTACTACAGCTAAAAGCAACCAGCGTTAGCAATAAAGGGAGTTGTAATTCACAATAATGGGAGAACCGAATCTATTTAAAAAAAATCAACATATTTATCTTATCATAAATTACATGGAGAAATGAAGTAGGTCACTTCAGTAATTGCACTATAAAATACTTAAATGGTAATACACCAGCACTATGGACGTGAAGTGGGGAAATCAATTCTCATTATTGTATTTTTTTTGGGATTTTTTTGTGTAGGAAGGTTAGTAGAAGTAAAATGAAGACACACCATCATTAAGCTCATATTATTTCTCTTTTTTGTGGCAGACTTTGTATACTTTGAGAAAGGCCTCGGAGAAGCCGAAACATTAGTCCTTTAGTCAATAAACATTTTTATTTATTTTTTAAGACCTGAGAGTGCGGACTTTTTTTGTGGATAAATATTCTAAAAATTTTGGACACTGCACCCAGGCATTTCTGTACTTAGTGACGAGAGTGCAGACTCCTTCACAGTTTACTATATTATATATATATATATACAATTTTTGAGTCCCATAAGGATTTATTTTATTTTGCTTGTATCTGTTTTACTAATTGTTTCATCGTACAAAATGTAGAGCTTACTTCATATTTGAATTGGTCCTGTTTTCTGTAAATCTTCATTTTTATAGCTTAGCGTGAAATTCTAAGAACTAAAAAGAGAATTTAAATAAAGGGAGGAGGGACAACAAATGAAAAATAAGGCATGCCTTACAATGTAGTGGAGTGTATACTTAGATTTTGCACCACTGCATAAGCCTGTTGCAATCAATACTGGCAGTATATTAAAAAATGATGCTATTATCTTCCCTAGAACCTGATAACCTGGGGATGACAGAATTCTTTTTTAAAACTGAGGCCGAGTTTTGGTTGTACAAGAAAAAGGCTTGCTTCTTATATTTTTTTTTTTTTTTTTAGTTTTTAGGGGGTAAAATTCTGACCTCCTACACATGTCAGGCCAGGAATATTGGGCTGCTGTAATACCAAATATTACCCATTTTGGAAATGGCATCCAAAGGATATAGGGTCCTACGGGCTGATGCTGGAAATTTTTATATGCTGTAAGTAGCCAATTTGTTTTCCTGCAGGTAAACATATTGAAATAGTCCTGTTGGCAATAATTATTTTTTTAAATCTCTAAGATAATGCTTCACAAATTAAAGCATTTCTCCCTTTCCCCGTTGTTTTTTTTTCTTACCCAAAGTGCTTTTGTTTTACTTTTGATAAAGGTGCCAATATGAGTTGCACCTACAAGCACACCTATGTTTATGACTTTCCCTTTTATTGATCTACAAAGGTTACAACATTTATAAGGCAGAATTTAGCAGTGATTTTAGCAGCAAAAAGTTTCAACTATAAGCATATAAACTTTAGCAGAAAAAAATACATTAAAGAGCAGGCAAAATTGGTTCAGGGCAGGCCTGGACTAGGATTCAAATCAGGTCCTGACATTTCAAGTACATGGAGGCCCAAACAATGATCCACCAGTCCACTGAATAATGTCAGAACTCACAGATTGTCGGTCTCAGTTCACGAGAACCTCTGTTATGTGTAAAGCCACAATTGCATATTTTTAAGGAAACAAAAACTGTAAAGTAGGCATTATCAACCTGCTGCTTTCCATTTCCTGAACATACAGAATTAAAGTTTCCCCGGTATCCTTTAGCAATTAGCGTAGTGCGCATACAGACGTTACAGAGATGAAGCATACTTGTAGCAGCATGCACCGTACAGCAATCTCTATGTATATAGAACTGTTCAAATACATAATTGATTCAGAGATAAAAAATATTGTGCTCAAGGTTATGTTTTCTCTAAAATAATTTCTATAGTTTGTTCTATTGATTCTTTAACTGTTATTACATTTCACAGAAACAGCAGGTGGCTTGGAACTAAAGGCAAATGGAAAACATTCATTGCAGCTTTCATTTTTTTTAATGTTTCCAAGCAACATTAGCAGAGTCATAAAAAGCAATGTTGTATTTTATTGTTTTTTGCATCATGTAGATGCTAATAGTTGAGTCACTGAACTGCTCTTCTAGGGCTCAAGAAGTCAGTAAGATTTTAACCAAATTTCAATCATCGCTTTACACTTTGCTTGTTGAGATGGACATTCATCAGCTACAGTACTCTAAATAGTGTAATAAATAAGTTCAGCATGACTGCTTGTAAAGATCCATTTTCATGGGGGTGGCAAGGTACAGACTTGAATAATCAGTTTATAACTTGCCTTTGCTCTGTGCTTATTTTCCTTTGAAGGACTTGTAAACCCCCCCATACAAATATTTAATCAATGAAGAGCCTCTTTGAAATATCTAAATACCTGCCACTCTGGTTGTTCAAGGGGGTTATTTACTAAACTCTGAATGAAAAATCACGAAAAATTTGAGATTTGTTTTTTTATAAAATCGGACTTTTAAAAAAATCACACAGTTTTTGGAATTTATTAAACCTTGAGGATGAAAAAGTTTGAATTAGAAAATCCAGCATCTCAGACCTGTCAAGGTTAAAGGGAGAAGTTCAAATGATTTTTTGATGTGCACTGGGTTTCGTGCAATACCCCAAAGTTTTCGGAGTTTTCGGGCAAAAAAGCATAAGAAATCGGAGTTCTTGGGTGGAAAATCTGTAAAAATTTTGAAAATCAGATTTTTCCCCGCCAAAGCAAATTTTCAGGAAAATGTAATAATAAATATGCATAAAAAACCTGAGTGTATTTGATCGGAGTTTGTAGCAGGAAATGTTGAGATAAAATCGGACCTTGATAAATAACCCCATAATAGTAAGGCTTGCAGCATCCCCTTAATTACTTAAGATTCCTTCTGCTCCTTTAACCCACTCAGCCCCCTCCCTCAGGAATTTCCTTTGGGTGTTGTCTACTGAGCATGCTCAGTTCTTCTCAACTCAGATTAATAAACACACCCTCCAGTCTACCAGCCAATGAAGAGATGGCATTGTTGGTTCCCATAGAAACTCTGTTCTAGCTGTCTGCTCCAATTTTTATCTCTTCTCTCGTGAGCTCAGCGTAACCATTACAGTACTCAATCCAAGCAGGACTTTTCATCATAGTAAATTCTGCCAGTGTAAGCCTGCATTCTTCAATTGAATGAACTTTACATCACACATACTGTATGCTGTTTGTAGAGGTAAATGTCACTAATGATGTGTCAAAGGGAAAACGGCCCCCTTGTAAAAGATGCTTTGTGTTTTAGGGAAATGCAATGGGGCTGCAAATGGAGGTATGTATGCAGTACAAATAATGCTATTTGGGTGGGGGTGAAAAATACACAAGTGTGCAGACAATCAGCAATAACCTTGGAACAAGGAAAATGTAATAAAAATGATTTAGACAGAATGCAGACATGTTAAAGGTTCTACTTACATTTTATTTGCCAGTTCAGTAACACAGAGTTAAGTTTTCCTCTGTAAATATACACATAGAAATCAGGTCTATCCAGGTAAGTGTTTGTAATAATTACATGGCAAATTAGAAAACAATTAAATTACAATTAAAAAAAGATTACTCCTTGATTTCATACTTCCCCTTATTTACATTGAACCTTGTGCATGGTAACACTTAATAAAAATATCAGGAGAGATCTGGAGAAACCTCCCATAGTTTCTGTTTGGGGAACATGGCATCTTGCACAGTTCTGTGAATAAAACAGAATATAAACGGTTTTAGGTTGATTTGCTTTAAACATATGCTAGTCTTACTTTTGCTGGACATGTAAATTATTATTAGCAGAACATTTCAAGTATACTTCAAACATCATTGCTGTTCTACCAAAGGCAGAAAAGTTATGTCAATGTAATTTACATATAAGCTAAAATCCCTGTAAGTAGGATTGTAGATTTAGCTGAGCCAGTTCAAGTAAAAGATTTAGCAGTTCCACTTGTTGAAATGAATGTTCTGTCTGCACAATACAATGGGAGAGGGCTTGATGAGTAGTTGACAAAGCTGGGATATTAATTAAACCACTTTAATTCTCAATATAGTTAACACATAATAAGAAAGCTGTTTGGTTCTTCTACTAGTATAACTGCAGGCATATAATAAAATGATTCTGGCCCTTTCTTGGTAAAATCCCTTTTCCCAACTAGACTAGTTTACAATAAATAGCTTTTGGATAACAATAATTGACTAAATAATATGGCCAATGTGGCTGTTAGGAGAAGGATTGTGGAAAGCTCCAATAAGGTTAACATTTATTTGGCTCAATATATTTCAACCATTAGTATTTGTGAAGACTCACCCTGGTGGTCTAGGTGGCCGGTGGGGACGCCCACCGGGATGATCCGGTCCCTCCAAGCACTAAGGTTCCTATGGCACAAGCGGCGCACACTTCCGGGATTACGAGCCAAACTTATGAAGTTTTCAGAGAGAAAGTTTGAATATTTAAAATGGCCTTTGGCACAAAGTCATTGCCTGTTGTTAAGTCTATTTTGTTAGTTCCTGGGTGCGCTTATCTGTCTGATATCTTCTGGTTTTGATCCCTGACTGTCTGACTTTGCTTAAATTCTGCCTAAACCGACCTCTGCCTGCCTGACTATTCTTGAACGCTGCCTGTACCGACCTGGCCTGTCTGACCTCGCTAAATCTCATTATACCTTGGGAAGTTGGTGTTGCCTTCCGTCCTAAATACTTGGTAACAATCGTGCCCCTTTGCTTGTCCATAACACTTGCTTTGCTTCTCTCATATTAAGACCTGGCGGCACCTGAGTAGCTGAGGGCTCCTCCCGAAGCCAAAGGCAGTTGCTAAGGGCAGAAGATTTAGCTGTGATAGGGAGCTTAGCACTTGTTCAGAACTTAAAAAGCCATATTTAACATTATTTTTGTTTTCAAAATAGATCCTTATAAATGGCGTTTAGTGATTTCATCAGTTGTTATTGGTGCTTGCTCACTAAGCCCTACTGTAAAATGTGAGGAGATTAACTCGAACTTGAAAATCCATGGTCTGAGTAACTGCATTCATCTTGTGGCTTTCTCCATTTATATAATCATGGAACACTTTTTGTGCTTAGTCACATTGTTCATGATTCATTGAACTTGAGTATTATAAACAAAGTATCCTTCAGGTTATTAGATTTCACACTGAAATTTCACATCTTACAGTATATTAAAAAAAAAAGCTTGGCCTTATGCCTTTCTTTATTTGGCTATGGAACTCATCTGTGACCTTTACAGTGTTGCAATATGGAGTGTATTAATCTCAATTTAAACTAATTAAAAGGTTAATTGGAGGCACAGTATTAGAAACAGTCCTGAACAGACTCAAATAGTTGTATTTTCATCAACCAATGGAGATCTAATGAAGATGAATTATAGTACGCTTTACTTAGAGTAAGAAGATCTAGTCTGCTTTCCAGACATTGTTACATAGTTACATGGTTGGGTTCAAATGAACCTCAGTGCACATATAAACATACTTATACTGACCTATCTATACACTCACAAATATAACTATATGTACCAATATCTACACTAACTGTAGATCCTAAGGTCACAATAGTCTTGGCTATTATGTTTTTTCAAGAAATTATCCAAGCCATTCTTAAAGGCATTAATAGAATCAGCCATCAACATCACACGGCAGTGCATTCCACAACCTCACTGTCCTCAACATGAAGTACCACCTACTTTGCTTTACATGAAAGTTTTTTCCTCTAATCTAAAGGGGTGTCCCATTGTGCGTGGATCTCCTGCTATCTGTCTATAATGCCCCTTCCAAAGAGTAATCTGTCCCCTCGCAAGCATCTCTTGATCATAATTTAAATATTCTATCCCATTATGTCCTACTACACTTCTCTCCAGCTCATTCATATCCTTCCTAAGGACTGGAGCCCAAAACTGCACTGCCCACTTAAGGTGGGGTGTTTCCAGAGACTTATAAAGAGGCAAAACTATGTTTTCATCCCTTAGGTTATTGCCCATTTTTATTTAAGATAGAACATTATTTGCTTTAGTAGCTACAGAATTACACAGCTTGTTATCCACAAACACACTGCCATTTGGTGTATAACTTGCGTTTATGTTGTTTCTACCAGTGCATAACCTCACAATTATCAACTTTGAACCTCCTTTCCAGTTTGCTGCCCAGTGGCTTTAAAATGGTTTAATATTTTCAGTGTCTGGATAGATTTGTCAAGCAGAGGGATATAATACTTTGTGTTTATAAAGTGAACTATAAACATACTTGGTGTGATAATATTTACTCTGCATCAGGCATAGAGGTGGAGCAGGCAATTACTTTTTCTTTCCATTCTGCACTTCCTAGATGTCACCACACTTCTCATACTCCCCTTCACTTCATGACGCCGATATTTCTTTAGCCAAATCATGGGCATCACGTCCCCCATTTGGACACATGAAAAAGATTTTGCAATGATGCGTTGCCTTAATAACAGTGTGTATGCATAATAGCGCTTGCCTGCTTGCTGTGGATACAAAATATATAGGGGCCCATTTACTTAGTTCGAGTGAAGGAATAGAGGAAAAAGAGTTCGAATTTCGAATGGTCGAATATGACCATCGAATGGGCTACTTCGACCTTCGACTACGACCTTCGACTTCGAATAGAACGATTCGAACAAAAAATCGTTCGATTTTTCGACCATTCATTCGATAGTCGAAGTACTGTCTCTTTAAAAAAATTCTTCGACCCCCTAGTTCGCCACCTAAAACCTACCGAGGCCAAGGTCCCCATAGTCTTCCTAACAATTTCCTGATCGAAGGAATATCCTTCGAACGATGGATTAAAATCCTTCGAATCGTTCGAACGATTATTCCTTCGATCGTAGGAATAGCGCAAAATCCTTCGACTTCGATGTTCGAAGTCAAAGGATTTTACTTCGAAGGTCGAATATCGAGGGGTAATTAACCCTCGATATTCGACCCTAGGTAAATGTGCCCCATAGTGTCAGTAAAGTTTATTTTGCTCAATTAATTAACCTCCATTTATGTCGACATGTTTAAATATGCACCATTTTGCCAAGAAACTTTCGCACCGCTTGCATTTATGTCAATGATATAGCTCTTTGTTGACGTTCCTCCTATAGTCTCTTCAAAAAGAATATATATGTTTTATATGATGGACATTTTGATGTTTTGCATCCAATTTTTCACAACTAATTTGCGCAATGTGCCTAAAACGTTCATGACAAAGAATGTAGTGAATGCACTGATTTGTGTGCATAAATTAAGTACAGTTATCCGGGAACCCGTTATCCAGAAAGTGCCGAATTACAGAAAGGCTATCTCCCAGGTTATCTAAAGGTTATCTAAGTATTATCTTTTTCTCTGTAATAATAAAACAGACTAAGATATAATTAATCCTTATTTAAAGCAGAACCAACCCATTACTCTTATTTAATGTTTTCATGATTTTCTAGTAGACTTAGGGGCAGATTTACTAAAGGTCGAAGTATTTAAAAAAGTACTTCGAAATTCGAACTTTTTTAACTTCGAAAATTCACTTGAGCTAAGTAAATCTGCCCTTTAAGGTATGAAGATCCAAATTACGGAAAGACCCGTTATCCGGATTGCCCCAGGTCCTGAGCATTCTGGATAACAGGTCCCATAACTGTACCACCTGAATATAATTACTTCAATATTTTTACAATTTGCAGTCTGCAAATGCATCTTCAAGATTCAATCCTAGCGACAATCTCTGTATGTGCTTCTTTTTGATCCACTTTACATACAAATGTGTCCAATTATTGAGAGGTAAATACTATAGGAGTAATAGCGGGAGAAGAAAAGAAGCAGGTCCATGTGGAAATGTGAACATGGATACCCATCAATACATGATGGGTTTCTTTGTTCTATGGTACTACTAGATCACTGGAGAGCTACTCAACAAAACAGAGAAAGGAATATAGGCATAATATAGGCATAAACAGGCAACTTGAACTTATTTATCTATCTCAACAAAGAACCCTTCATTATTCCTGGTAAAGAACCCTTTTTAACTTTAAGTTAAATTAGCCTTACTCTAATGATAATTTGCAAAACATATGTTATTTTTCCACTTAATTGCATTTTGCCATCTGTATCACAGAAAGTTGATTTCTTCTAGTCAATTGGAAGAGGTGATGTGACATTTCTGGGATGCTTGGTTTTAGGTTATACCATGTAAAACATCAATGACTCAAAAAAGAAAAACAAACGTAGATGTAGGATATTTCCCTGAGTAAAGAGAACTTCAATTACACTGTTTACCTGAATTACAGAGCATATTTATATATGTTATTGATATGTGTTGGGTCATAGGTTGCCTAACAGATATTTTGTGTGGTCCTTCTGTTTGATTAAAAGGATGCACTGTCCTGGGGTTATTTATTCAATTTTAATTTTATTCATTATTTTGTTAAAACAACTTTGACCAAACTCCCATCCACAATTTTACCTTATTTATTAATAAATTCATTTGAAAAAATCGGGGGCAGGAAAAGACTTGGTAAAAATCCGAATTGTACAATTGTTATCGCCCTTAAACCACAAATTATTTGCATTAATGTACAAAACCCAGCGCAGATCATAATATCTTCCAATTGTAAAAGGAACATCTGCCATTGACTTCTACATGGCCTCTGCTGGTTTAAATTGGAGTATTTTTAGATTCTGACTTGTAGCAGCCTTGAGGTATAATAAATCCTGAAAAATTCAAGGTTTTTTTTGTCCATGAAAAAATTGTGTTTTCCCCTTTAAACTTCTGATCAGAAAATAATCGGACATTAGTAAATAACTCCCTCCATTTTTGGGCGTTGCTCCATTCCATTGTTACTCTCTTTTAAGAAATCATTGTACCTGGAAAGGTTAAAAAATGAAGAAGTCTGTCGTTTCAACTAAAAACATTTAATGCTTTCCTTCTATTAGCATGAAACAAGAAAGAATCATACAATATTTACAGTTAGTAAAGCTTTGAGACATATTGGGAGTCCATAAGCTGCTGAGTAGAATAGTTACAGCTTAATTGCTGCTCATAAAAATAACCCCAATTAAGTTCTAGTCAATATCAGGTTGTCCCGATGCATGACCTGTAGTGTACTTTCTGTTCAAGTCTTCCTGTCCCTTTCAGAACAACACTTTTCCCTATGGAAGCTCATGAGTCCTCCTGGGTCATTTAATATATTACAGGCTATTTGCTCCCCAAAACAGCAAGTCCTATTACATGGCAAGGCAACACTGGGATTGGGAAAACCATTATAATAATGGCTTCTTCAAAACTTATGTAGAATGAGTCCATACATTAATATAATTGAACATATATGGAATTAGTACCAGCATTATAATTCAGCATGTTGGGTTAACTATCATAACCTAAACCTGTTTCTGGGATAAATGCAGAATGTTAAAAACGAATTTAAATTAAATGCAAATATCAAATAACTGTATGCATTCTGTCCTGTTCTGTGGAACCTTGAGATTTTACTAAAATATTTAAGATAAATTGCCATATAAGCACATTCAAAATAGGCCACTGCATCATCGATTCTACTTGTTAAACTGCATGCTAACAAAAATAACAAAAACATAAAAAAGGGATCAAATTTTCTTAATTTTTTCTCCTTTGCAGCAGCTATTATTTACCAGAGGAAAATAAAAATGGATTTGTGAATTAAGCTCAATGCCCTATAGCTGTTAACAAAGTAGCAAATATTTGCAAGATGTTAAGCTGTGATCTTGTTGTGTATTGTGACTTACCGTATATACTCGAGTATAAGCCGTCCCGAGTATAAGCCGAGGTACCTTATTTTATCTCCAAAAACTGGGAAAGCTTATTGACTCATGTATAAGCTGAGGGTGAGAAATGCAGCAGCTTCTGGTAAGTTTCAATCAAAAAATTGAAGGTTTCTGCTCCCATTGGAGGTGCCGGCGTCTAGTTTTTGGATGCCGGCGACCATTCTTGGACGCCGGCGAATATTCTTGGAGACTATTCTTGGACGCCGTTTTTTCGCTTGACCCGAGTATAAACCGAGGTAGTGTTTTTCAGCATATTTTGGGGGCTGAAAAACTCGGCTTATACTCGAGTATATACGGTAAATTGTGCTTTTGATCACAACATCGAAAAGGACCGTTTTCAACATTTGTAGCCTTATTTTCCTGAATGGAAGAGAGGTTCATTTAACAGAACAGCCCAAGACACCAGTTAATTCTGGGTATTGTGGGCCACACCACATGGAATAAGAATTACCTGCAAGTTGTGACAACACACAAATGCCCGTGATCATAGATGGAAAATGCAGCTTTCCATGTTTACCAGCAATAACTATGGGTTCCATTTAGTCAGAAAGGAACCATAGAAATTCTGTCCATGATGATACCCAGAAAATCTTACTTTTCTTGTGTTGCAGTACTCAAACTATAATAATTCTTGTCCATGAGGATCTTGTTCTATAGTCCCCCAGTAAAAAACTGCCCTCCCATATTATGGGGCAGATTTATCAAGGGTCTAATTTAGAGTTGATGGGAGTTTGTAAAAACTCCCATAAACATCCTTGAACTCGAAATTCAAATAAAAAACGACCAATCTGAAATTTTCAAAATATTAAAATTTTTCAAACTTGGGTGAATGGGATCGACCCGCAACCTTGAATCGAATTTAATTTTGAGTATTTTCTCTGAAAAAAACCCTCGATTTTCATAGGATAAAATAGCAATTTGGCTGGTTTAAGGTGGTGAATAGTCAAATTCGAATTTTTAAAGGGCCCGTAATTTGAATTTTCACTTCAACCCTTGATAAATCTGCCCCTATTTGTTAAAATGTAAAATATAATATTTTTATAAACAAAGTCAATTGGACATATCTTCCATTTGTTCCCTTAAAGGCAGGGGCCCCCAACTTTTTTCACTCGTGAGCCGCATTCTATTGTAAAAATAGTTGGGGAGCAACATGAGCATGAAAAAAGATCCTCAGGATACAAAATAAGGGCTGTGATTGACTATTTGGTAGTCCCTATGTGGACTGGCAGCCTATAGAAGGCTCTGTTGGGCAGCACATCTGTTTTTATGCAACCAAAACTTGCCTCCAAACTAGAAATTCAAAAATAAGCACTTGCTTTGAGGCCACTGGGAGCAACAGCAAAGGGACTTTTGAGCAATATGATGCTCGCAATCCCCTGGTTGGGGATCATTGACTTAAATGTGACCATACATAGAAAGATAACTAATCTGGGTAACTATTTTTCTTGTCTATCACGGTTTTGAATAATGGGAGGCCCACATGACATAATTCCTGCAGTGGTTAGTGAGGCTGCTTGTGTAACCATGGGTGTTTTTGCACTGGAGCATGATAAGTAATGAAGGAAGTTAGAGTGGTTTGTGACCACAGTGAGGCACTGGCATCTTGCATTTCCATCATTAGTTCCCAGTGTTTTTTTTAAGTTTATGTTTAAAGTCAATTTTGCAATGTCATTGGGTAAAACTCTATTATAGGCAAATAGCTAAAACAATATGATAACTTCCACTAATGAACATAGAAACAAATATGTCCTTATAATTCTTTGCTCAAGGTAAATGGAAGATGTGCTTAAACAATTCTGCTGATTTTTATTTTAACAGACTGGTGTACAAATCACAGAGAGATGGTTTTTTGCGCAGAGGCTTGGTTCAATATGGAATCTGACCTGCACTTCTGATCAGGAAGCACACCGAAGACTAGGTTGCCATTAGTATAGCAATGAATGGAGAACACATGTAAAACATAAAGGGGCAGATTTATCAAGGGTCGAAGTGAATTCAAGGGAAAATTCGAAATTTTAAGTAATTTTTTGGATACACCGACCATCGAATAGGATACTACGACTTAGAATTTACTTTGAATTCGATTCGAAGTAAAAATAGATCGAATAGTCGACCATTCGATAATCGAAGTACTGTCTCTTTAAAAAAACTTTGCCTTCAATACTTCACCAAATTAAACCTGCCGAATTGCTATGTTAGCCTATGGGGACCTTCTACAAACTTTTTCCAAGTCTTTACACATCGAATTAAAATCCTTCGATCGATCGCAGAAATCCTTCGAAACGTTTGTTTCGAAGGATACAACGATTTTAATTCGATCAAACGATTGCCAAATTTGATGAAAAAACGTCGAATTCGAAGTATTTAAATACGATGGTCGAATTTCAAAGTATTTTCAACTTCGAAATTCGACCCTTGATAAATCTGCCCCAAAATGTAAGAAAGAATACTACATTTTTTTACAGGTTTCCTAAAAGTATATTCTCCATTAATAATGATAATAATGATAATAATGATACTGCCAAGTTGCGGTTTCTCTAAATCAGATCCCAGCAGTCCCCCACCCTGATTTCCTGGCAAGGCTAAAATACGTTCCTATAATCATTTGAGTCACTGTCATTTTGTAAAGATATTTTTATTTAATTTGAAAAATATTAGTTGAAACTACATTTTGTTCTACTGTAGGACTGTGTCATTTTGTAGTATTTCCTTTTAGGGTCATATTTATTATGCTCTGTTAAAGGAAATTCGGCAAAAAAACGGTGTTAAAAAGCTGTGTAAAACATTGCACGGTGTGTGTAATATTACGCCATGTGAACGCCAAATTTGCTGCCGTTATTTTACATTGATTCTAGTGGAAGTCAGTCTAAGAAAATACATGTAAAAATGTTATGCCATTTTTTAAATGGGGATGCCTGGTGTATTATCCCACTGGTTTTTTTACACAGCATAATAAATAAAATAAATAATAAATTCGAGAGCAGTGGGCTAGCCTAAACACTCTGGGGCAAATTCACTAAAGGACGAAGCGCCTGACGCTAGCGTTAATTCACTAGCATAGCGCATTTTCGTTAATTTGCTGAATTTGCCGAAATTCGCTAGTGTTACTTCGCACCCTTACGCCTGGCGAATTTGCGCAATGGACGCAACTACGCAAATTCACTGACGCACGCATTTTTCTGAACGCTACCTTTTACGCTAGACTTTCTTTGCCACCTCCGACCAGGCGAAGTGCAATAGAGTAGATAGGGATTGCTTCAAAAAAAGTTGACATTTTTTTAAAGTTGCTGGTGTTTTTTCTTTTTTTATGGGTGATAGGCTGAAAAGATCGAAAACATTTTTGGGGCTCCCCTCCTTCCCCCCTACATTTCCTGACTCATGGCACCTTAACTATACAGTGGGCACATGTGTAGGGCAAAATAAACATTTTATTTGATGTTTTGAAGGTTTCCCAGGCTTGTGTAGTGCTGCTACGTATACTTCCATAAATTCAATTTGGCGCCGTATGCAAATTAAGCATCGCTAGCGTAACTTCGTTTTGCCTGGCGAATTAACGCTAGTGCAACTTCGTAACCTTTCGTTTCCCCTGAGCGCAACTTCGGATTTTAGTGAATTTGCTTAGCGCTGGCGAAAATTCACCTGGCGAAGTGCGGTGAAGCGGACGCTGGCGCAACTACGAATCTTAGTGAATTTGCCCCTCTGATGTGCCTAACAGGGAAGGGGATAGAGAGTCATTACATAATTTACTAAGTGCAGCCATATTGAAGCAAAAGGAAAATGTTTACCAATTGACAACCACAAAAATAGGTTGGTGTTTACGTGTTTTAGAGGATGTTATAGAAAAATTATGACACAATTGCCAAGACCTGAAATAGGAATAGTAAATACGAAGCTTTCTAATGTGCCGTGTGGTTCAAATGTACATTTACCCATAATACAGAGTACAAAACATTTCATACTAAATCTATTGTTTGAAAAAACTGTACATACAAAAATGAAATCTATCATTTAATTATAATTAATTAATTATAATTGGCTCATTATCATGGGTAATAAACAAATGTGTGTTTTGCTAAAGGCATAGTGGAAAAATCAAAAGCAAAAATGAAAAAGGGCAAAGGTGTATCTTGTTAAGGACATTTTACCCCTATTTCTTTTATTATCATTCATTTTACAGATTTTTTTTTCAAGACATCTTTATTGCAAAATGATTAGGACATGATAGTGTTACCAAACGTATCATCATTCTGATCATATCTGAGCACTAAAAATATCAAAGTTTGTCTTTGACATTCTGGTCTATGAAATTAAATGCTTAGGAGCTTTAATAACCTGTCACAAATAAATCACACCCAGATTCAAATGTCCCCATGTCCAGCAATTACATTGAATGCAAAAGCATTTGCAAAGGCAACTGATAAACTTCTTCTGCTTCAAAGAGTATATGAAGCTTAAATCTTTTGGACTACTCCATCTTCTCTAATGGTTTCTTTAAATGCTTTAATTCCTGTTGTTTACAGTAGTTCACCTAGAGGCTGAAGAACAGAGGCTATACTACCGCCATTTCTCTACATTCCCTATGTAATCATTAGTTGAGTTGTCTGTCTCTTCTTTGTGAATAAGATGTTTAGCTCGGAGGATTTTTCGTTGTTCCTGCCGCTTCCTCCGTGCTTCCTGATGTTCCTTTTGTCTCATGAATTGGTATCTTTGTAAGAAAAGGTCTTTTGCATATTCATATAATTCCATGTCTAGAAAGTTGAGTGCCTCAATACGCTTCTGGGTCTCCTCATCAATCTCTACGCTAGAGGCCCTGGTACTGTTGAACTGAGTAAATGCGGAGATAAAGTTCATGTTAAAAGTTTTTTCAAAGAGATATTGGGTTTTCCGCTGGAATTCTGTGAGTCCAAAGAAAGCCATACGTTTTAGGTTTTCTTTGGCGCTGTCTAGGAGAACCTGGTTCCTTTGATCCTCTGGCATCACTGATAGGTTATAGCATCCCACGAGGATTAGGTCAGATAGCATGCGGACTTGCCTGTTATTGGCCAGATTATAAGGGCAATCCATGAATTCTTGCAAATAACAGCCAGACCAATCATCTCCTGTGTAGCAACTTGGCAACTCTTCAGATGTTGGAGATCTCCCATCACATACATGCAGAGAAGCCTTCCATGTTGCTCCTCTCTGAACATGCCTCCATTCACTCAGATACCGTGAAACAGGATCGCGAAGAATAGTTATGTAGTAGAAATTTCTGGAAGTAAAAAAAAGACAAAATAGCTTTTAATATTAAAGCAAACCCAAACAATGGACTTATGTTCTATGGGGTCTGATTTATCAACTTCCAAATAATTTTTTTTTAACAATTTCAGGTTTATTGAGCTTTCAAAGATTCAGAGTTTCAAAAATTTGTATTTTAGCGTTCGAGTTTAGTATCAAAAATGTGAGTTTATCTGAAGCAGAAAAAACTCCCAAATTACACAAATTCAAATTCTGACAAATAGGCTTCCCCTCTTATATTACTAGAAACCAGAAATTAAGGATTACGTTGGAAATGTGTGAGTTATATTCAAAGGCAGAGGAAACACAACCCTTCACATTTTATATACATTAAAATAAATGTAAACTCTCTTACCAAATCGTTGCTGTTCTAAACACTTTTGCAATTTACATCATTTTATTTTCTCATTTTTACAATATACTATAGTAAATTTGAAACAACACCAGCTCTTGCTTATTTTGCCCGACCGGTTACAGGCAGCTAAAATGAATTTGAGGGGAAAAAGCTGGTAATGTTGCTTAGAACATCAGATGACTCTGATGACTCTGATGACACTGATCTCTAAGCAGAGTAACACCACAAGATGTTGCTGTTCTCATGAAATTCATTTTCAGTTGATTGTAGTCAAAACACACCGTAAGCTGGCCCTGTTGTTTCCTAGGGGCAGATTTACTAAACAAAAATATTCGAATTTCAAAGTATTTTTTTGGGTACTTTGACCATCGAATTGGTCAAATTCAATCGAATCAAATGATTTGAATGGTTCGAAGTAAAAATCGTTCGACTATTCGACCATTTGATTATCGAAGTACTGTCTCTTTAAAAAAAAACTTCGACTTCATACTTTGCCACTTTAAACCTACTGAAGTGCAATGTTAGCCTATGGGGACCTTCCAGAGCACTTTTCTAAGTTTTTTTTTGATCGAATAAAAATTATTCGATCGATCAAAATCATTTCGATTTCATCGTTAGATCGAACGATTTTTATTTGATCGTTCGATCAAAGCTTTTGGGATAAAATCCTTCGAATTCGTTATTCGAATTCGCAGGATTTTACTTTGAGGGGTTTTTAACCCTCGAAATTCGACCCTTGCTAAATCTGCCACATAATCATTATATTCACAGTTTAAAACTGCTAGTATCTTGAAAACTAGATAGAGAATTTATGTAAACTGACAGAGTTTTAAGAATCATCTTACAGTATGTTTAGAGGGTTTACATTTCATTTTCTTAGTAAAAAATATATTTTAATAAGGAAAAAAGGGCATATTACAATGTATGAAAATAAAAAAAGGAATGGCTCTTCGGGGGAAAAATACACCGAATAAAATTCTAATTATTATAAGAATATGATGTTTTTAAGCTCAGAATAGTGCAAGATAAAGTTTACAGGCAGACTTGTACTAAATTCTTCAGTCTAATTGGATGCCATTTATAGCGTACCAGCTGGGTTTGCCAAGGATAACAAAATTTCTATGAGATTCTATTTACATTTTGCAAATTCAACCACAGGGATTTGCATCTCGTTAAAAACAATCATCCCACTAACCTCTATCCTATTATACAGGTCTATATACATATAACTTTCCAAGCAGCATTTAGTGGTTCTCTCCTGCAAGTCACTTCATTTACTCAACCTCACAGGCTTTATGCATCCCCAGAACAATAATTAGTCTTATTAGGATTTATGTATCTACTGTCAGTAATTTTTCCACATGATTGACTATATGGCACCCCTGAATGATAGTGTTATTAATAATGAATACTGACAAGAGACTTACTGACTCCCAAAACCCAATATTAAATGTATGCATTTGAAATGAAAGGATTTAGCTTTGTCACGGTACATTTACAACATAGTCCACAAATGCCGATAATAGGCCTATGGGTCATTAATAAACAATTGAACACATTAATTGCAGATCCTGCAAAGCACTAAAACAATTGCATTTCATATAAAGTGAGGCAGCAGGGCTCCTTGCCCAAAAGGCTTAAAGGGGCTGTCCACCTTTGAGTTCATTTTTAGTATAATGTAGAGAGTGATATTCTTAGACAATTTGCAATTGGTTTTCATTTTTTATTATTTGTGTGTTTTGAGTTATTTGGCTTTTTATTCAGCGGCTCTGCAGTTTGTAATTTAAGCATTCTGGTTTCTAGGGCCCAAATTACCCTAGCAATCATTTATAGATTTGAATGAGAAACTGGAATATGAATAGGAGAGAACCTGAATAGAAGAATAGAAAGAGGAGTAATACAAAGTGGTAATGTCAATAAATTTGTAGCCTTACAGAGCATTTGTTTTAGATGGGTTCGGTGACCCCCTTTTGAAAATGTTAAAATGTGTAAAAGTCAAATAATTTAAAACAAACTATTAAAAAAACGAAGACCAATTGAAAAGTTGCATAGAACTGCCGTTCTGTAACATACTAATAGTTAACTAAAGGTGAACCACTCCTTTAATATACTTTCAACTGAACTTAATCACAATACATTAAGGTTATGTAATAAAATATGCAAAGTTTGCTACAGGTCTAGTCACCTAAACACAGAAAGAAATCGCCAGGGCTCAGTCTAACCCATTCTATGTCGTTGACCAGCTGCTAGAAGCACCCTTGTGCCAGTGCTTGGTCTTACCCACATTCTGCTGCTATAAACGATAAAGAGCCAAGGAGAAAGATTGCCAGTGCATGGTTTGCCTTTTATAATAATAATTATTATAAAAAATGAGGTGCTAGTACCACACTTTGGCCAAAATATGTACGGTAAGCTCATGTGCCACGTCAAGGCCCCTCATTGTACGTGAGTCCTACACTATTCATTAGTAGGGATGTAGCGAACTGTTCGCCGGCGAACTAGTTCGCGCGAACTTTGACTGTTCGCGTCCGCCGAATGTTCGCAAACGTCGCGCGAAGTTCGCCAATAGGCGTTCGCGTCAAAAATCGTTCGACCATTCGACCATTCGATTCCTTCGATCGCTAAAATCGAAGGATTTTCGCTCGAATCGAACGATCGAAGCCATTGGATTGAATGAAATCATTCGATCGAATGGCTTCGATCGTTCGATTCGAACGAAAATCGTTCGATCGAACGATTAAAATCCTTCGATTGTTCGAATCGAACGATTTTCGGATGTTCGAAGTTCGCGAACAGTTCGCGAACTGTTCGCATTTTTTGCCGGTGTTCGCGAACGGCGTTCGCGAACACATAAACGGCAGTTCGCTACATCCCTATTCATTAGCATTAAGTTTGTAGTGCATATAAAATCCCCCAGCAAACAGTCTAGTCATCTTTAGGTCTAGTCACCTATAGCAGCCAATCAGCAGGAAGCATTTACTGGTCACCCAAAAACCAAACATCTTATTGGTTGCTATGGGTTATTGCACCTGGGTAAAATTAGAGCATTGTATAACATATGGTTTTCACATGTTATCTCATATTACTCATAAATCTAATAGTTTAGGTTATTACAGCCAAATATAAAGGAAAAATCTAAGTTTGTCAAATATACGTTTGACGTGTTTGTTTGCAGCCACTAGAGGCCAGCAACTGACTAGGTTTCTGTATTTTAGTTTCCCAGTCCTATCCATGCAGCAAAATATTGAGTGGTTCTTTGTGCAAGATAAGCACATTCAGTTTTTATTAGAAATGCAAGACAGATTTTGTCAGATATAACTGGGACACCGCATAGTGTCATTCACATTAGTAAGGTTTAGTGCATCATTAATCATTAATAGTACAGTCTGCCTAAAGCTAGGCTGCACACAACATTCAAAAGCATTATCCATCACAAATGGCATTTTGAAGGTACACAAAATAGTTGATAGGGTGGACTGAATAATAGTAGGCTTAGACTGACGTTTATTATTAGCAGTATCAACAGTTAGGGGGTTATTTATTAATAATGCTAAAAACTCGAGTTTTTTTACTAGAAAATCTGACTTTTTAGTGGGAAAAAAAAACTTGAATTTTTCGAGATGTATTATACCCGAGGCTGCAAAAAGTCCAATTCCAAAAAAATTGGCCATCTCAGACCTGCCAAGGTTGGATATAAGTCAATGGGAGAGGTCCCTATCCTATTCAGAAGTTTCTGTAGTCTGCGTTGAAATTAGCCCAAAAATCTGACTATTTTGGGTAAAAATTCAAAAAAATTGGGCTTTTCAGGGAAAATTGAGTTTCCCCCTGATCCGATTAATTTGTATTTTTTAAATAATAAATAAGGTCAAATCGTGAATTCTATTTTGGTCAGACTTTTTTATTTTATTAAAGTCCGATTTTGATAAATAACCCCCTTATTGTTTGTTTTAAAATAACAGTTCTGAATTAAAAATCATTTTCCATGGTACTACCAATTTGTAGTAAGGTGGAAAGTCATTTTTACAGATTTGGTAAGTCCCCCATAGACAAACATTGGATTGATATGAATGCAGTGCTTGCTTCTTTTTGGCACTTATTATATTGGTCGGCTGATAAAATTCAGCACTGCCACTGAGCTTTAATACCACATAGGAGTTGGGTAATATATAACCGCAATGCACTGCAAGCTGCGTAAATAGATGTTATTGTGACGCATATCGCTGAAAATGACATCCCACTACCCTTACCCTTTTTCTTTTTCTGTTTGTTTGTTTGTTTAATTGTGTGTATATTATTTTGGCTAATGTAATGAGTATGCAATGTTTTAAACCATTATATACCATATAATGATTGTACTGTTGAAAACTAATAAAAATTGTCAGAGGGAGAAAAAACATTAAAAAAAAAGAAAATGACATCCCAAGACCAAAGACTTTCACCGCAAATGCATCGGATTCATAGCAATGCAGCAAATGATCCAGCACATTGTCAACTTGAGCCTGGTATTACAATGGAATTGTGGGAGAAATGGTGGCTTGTGCTTGAAAATGTACACTGCACTTACATTTGTAAATTACCTCTATAATATACAGGAGTTTAACCATAGTGCAATTAAGTCATCCCCATGTATACATCAGTCATATTACCCTATTCTAAAACTCTATGGAGGGGTGAATTTAGTAATAGATGAAAAATGTGCTACTGGTGTAGTAATTTCCAAGCAACCAATCAACAGGCAGTATTTACTAGATGTAGTTTAAAAACATACATCTATTTTTATGTGGGTTACAAAAGCTGGTCCAATATAGTGCCTTTTATTATATAGCCCTGCAGGTCCTTTATTATGACCTATTTAATGCTTCTTCTATGTTTCAACATAAACAGCCATACTTTACAGAGATTATACTTTATTTACACCACTATTAAGTACAGGCAAGTCCCCTCCCTGATACTCAGGATGGTTAAGAGGTATATTTATTGATACACAGGATGGTTAAGAGGTATATTTATTGATACACAGGATGGTTAAGAGGTATATTTATTAAGCAACAAATCTATGCTGTTAATTCACTTTGACCAACATTTGTTCCAAATAGTGATGAGTGAATCTGTCCTACTTCTTCGAAAATTTTTTGCGAAAATGGCAGAGAAATCCACGAAACAGCAAACTACATTAGTCTATGAGCTTTTTTTTCTTGGCACATTGTTTCTGCTTTGGGAGGGCAAAATGTGATTTTTCACATTACCTCTGATCGACTGGTAATGGTAACTACTACACTGTGTTACTTACAAACACAGGCACAACTAATCATCTGACCACCAACAGATAATATCTGGGTGCTTTGTATCCCACATTCAAATTAATAAACCATATATTTATGTATAGTATGTCCTTACAGTGGCGGATCTACCGGGAGAGCAGGGGGTGCAATTGGGCCAGGGCCCGCACCCCCTCAGGGCCCCCCGGCAGCTCGCGCACTGCCGATTTCCTGGCCGCATCGGCCGATTTCGTGTAAAATAATCAGGTTCGGAGGGGGGTGGGGGCCCGGCGGCACGTCCCGCACCAGGGCCCGGCCCCCTCCAGTTACGTTACTGTGTCCTTATATAGACAGTAGGATGGTTCAGATCCCTTCAGCTGATGTGGAAGTAGAGGGGAAGGATAAAATTACATATATGTGTTTGTCGCTCGTTGCTGAATAAAAAGATGAATAATACAAATAGGCAAAGTCAATAAGTATAGGACAGGGTTTGTTTTCTTAGTTACCACTAGATGTCACTGCTAGGCTGGCAGTACCCCACTTTTGCCATTATTAGAATTGTTTTGCAGTAAAGCGGTGGTTCTGTCCTTCAAATCATTGTTTCATTTTCCTTTAGTCCTGTTATCCTATGTAACAAATGCTTAATTGTTCATATACGAGACCACAGGAAAAAGCATGTTCTGATACCAGCTCTTAATAAAATCATTATATTCAGTGCTGTAAATAGATATTACTGGGCACCACAACAAATTATTTTTCAGGCCCAAAATTGTCTAGAGGTTGACTTGTTTTAACAGTATTTATTCAAAATATATAAGAATTAGGGACTTGTGGGGCCCCTATACCTCCTGGGCCCCCTTGCAGCCGCAGGGTCAGCTTCCTTTATAGTTACGCCCCTGATTATATTTCAGCTTTGTCCATTTCCCCACATTAGGTCCAGTTAAGTCTTCAGTGCAAACATTTCTCCTATTTGCATATATGAACACAGGAGTGATGTTGACATCAATACCATTTTAGGTCTAGGGATCAGGTCTGCCCTAGCAGGACCACCATCCAAACCTGTTGCCCCATGCTCTTATAAATACATCTTTGATTTAATGTATACAGTTGTAATAGTCAGATAATGATCATAACTGCCACTAGTAAAAGGAACTATGAGAGTGCCAAAGGGGGGAAGCTATATTGTGAAATAAATCTTATTATTTACTGCTTAATAGCAGGTTATTCAAATCATCAGGCAAAGATCTACTTTAGATTTCGAGATAGCAGCAGCTGTTAAATTGATTATCCAGAATTTCCAAGCAAATGCTTTTCAAAAATCACTAAGTGATTTAATACATTGTTGATTTTAACATCCTTGTGATTAATCCAGGCACCTATGCAAATCGTTTAATTGTTTCCATAATGTCATTCCACATCTACAGTGCTCAGTGATGCTTTTGTTTAGATTAATACAACCAAATGAAAGGCAATGCATTAGTTTGTATTGAATACACTTAATTCATGTAGGCATTATGTGTATAGGAGTATTTAAGACGTTCATGTCCTGCAACCTTGATTCAAGCAAAAAAGAAGAGAAGAGGTGGGTGGAGGTCTGGGGAAAATAATCAAGAGCAACGAAGGCAAGAAAAGAACATAAAAAGTGAAAATGAAGGTGTACAAGAGACAGAGACAGAAAAGAGACAGGGGAGCAGAAGACATTGAGATAGAGGAGAGGTGAAATGGAAGGAAATGGAGAGGATGTAGAGAGCTAAAAGCCAGGGAGATGTGATGAACATGCAAAATGGAATGCAAAATAAGCAAGAAATTAAAATGTAAAAGCATTGAATAGAGTTTAATGAAGGGACAGACTGCACAATGCCTTTCTAGTGCAGCAATATATAAACTATAGCTTACCTACCTGGGAGAATCATTTTCTTCAGCACTGGATTATGGTTACAGAGCCAGTTGGGAACATAAACCTTGCCTATAAACTGGTTATGTTTTGCATTTATTTTCCTTAATAATGAATAAAGCTATTATGTGAACAGAACATTATTTCTTGGCATAATTGCATTTATACCAGTGTGTGTTCGACTTGCCCCTGCAGCAAGGTTAGCTTTAAATTCTCCACAACATTTTGTAAATATGCAAAAATGTTCTAAGTATAATAAATGTTGTTCTTATGCTGTTGAAGGGTCAATAAAGCTAGACCCTAATTATAATTGGGGTATCTTCTCCCATTTAAGCCCACTATCACCTAGACTATAACCAGTTATGTTACTGGGCCAAACAGCTAATTCAATGTAGGGCCCCAAAACATTGCAAAGCTGACCTATTCTACTATGATGTATTGAAATTATTCATCAACTTACAGGGCCCTCTAAATTGATGCCCCCCAAAACCACATGGTCTTCTTCCTGACTATAATGTTTAGAAAACCTTCCTATATAGGAAGCAAATTTGGTTTATGGCCACATCGAGGACAAATTCCTGCACTCTTAAGCTTTTCTGTGACCCTGAGACAAATTAAATTTTTATCTTTTAAGTAGGGGGTAATGGTGTACTGTCAACAAATACTGTACCCATGGCACTGCACATTTTTGACAATAAGAACAGCAACGCTGCACCAGAGACTTCTTTTCTGGGATAAGCTTTTACCTGGTGTTGGGTTCTGATGTCACAAATGTTAATAAAGGGAAACTATGGTATTTAGGGACAAGTGAACTTGTGTCTCCTGCACATATGGCATGAAACATCTAACTGAGCACCATAAAGAGCTAGAGAGTCCCAGTCGAAGGGGGTTCAGAGCTGAGCCCACAGGCTAATCTAACACGTTGTTTAACTAGACCTTTTAACACAATTAACATTGTCAGAGGGATTTTGGAAATCTTTTTAATCAGCAGCAAGAGGGCTCCAGTATGGATAACCCTGATATAATACTAAATACAGGTCATTGCACTCTTTTAATGCATTATGATAATGAAATAATAAGATTTCCTCAAGTAAGGTCTTCTCTAAGCCAAGAACACAAATAAGATATCCCCTGTACCCACTAAGAGCAGCTATAGCAATTGCAACAACAGTGCACCCCTTAGTGCTCATCTAACAAGCACCTTCACCTCGAGGAATACAGATCGCAAGTGGCAGGAGGCACAGGCCAGCCTAATTCTTATGACAGATGGTCCTCATGCAAAACTGCATCTTCTGCCATTCCCTAACTTGAGTGTCTGAATGACATTAGTGCACAAAACTGTAGCAATTTGGAAAGGCCAGAAGTTAGCGTGCAAAGTACAGAAATATTCTTTTTGCATTTTGCAAAGTACCCTCTGTTATGTAAATGAACATTTCTATGAATAGGAGTTGTAGAATTTGTGACAACGCACCTCAGATTGTTTTATTTTTTTAATGTTTCCAACGGCTAACATTCATATGTCAGGTCCTTGACTCTCCCATTTTGTGTCAAAGTATTCTCCTATTTATAGTGGGCGGGCATTTGATTAACTCAAGTACTATTATAAGCAGTATTTTAGGACCTACTGCCAGACCAGCATAAAGGAAAGATATATAGCTACAACACAAGAATTATTCTCTTTGTTCTCTCAAGTCAACAATCTCTATAAATCTGTGATCATAGCATACCCTTTCGTATAGGCAGTTGAGCTCTGGTGTTCCTCTCAATTAGTACCAGGCAGAACCCCCTTGAGATAGCTGTATTGCAGAGTGACATTTCATATATGGAAAAAAATATGTGCGGCATTGGTTTTTAAGGCTTGAAATGCAGGCATTTGTTTGATTTAATGCTCTGTTGTTTAATGAGTCCCTTTTAATGTGACCTAATGCATGAAGAAAGATTACAAACTAGGAGACAACATGTAAGATTTATGACCTGTTTGCTATGGGAGACAGACACAGAAGTTGAGCAAGGGATGTCATTTCCCCTCTAGTTTGTCCATTATCAGATGGCAGCCTGGAGACATTGCTTTTAATTGAAATTTATGATGTTCCCAATGTGACTAATTTTATTGTCAGACAAAAATGTTTTGCCAATCAACAAGCAGACTCTCTATGGCTTTTAAAACGATTAGGAAGAGACTTGTGGTGCTGAGGCAAGAATTCATTATACATGCACCCTTTATCTGCATGATCTTAATCCAGATATCTCATTTTCAGCATCAGCAGTAGAAAATCAGTTTTATCACAGTCTACAAGCCTCATATTTTCCATTGCCCTTCCTTAATATGGCTAAGATTACTATTTGCACCAATTATTCTATTTCCAGGGGATCAATAGTCAAGCAATAACTGCAAGAGATGAAAATGGTTCTGCCTTAACTTGGTGCATGCTCAATTGCCACCCAGTAGGGCAGACACATTTTCACTTTTTTCTGCTTTACACGTTTAACAATGAGTGTCAGGCTTATGCCAGTTTAACTAACTATAGTATTAACAGTTCTGCTAACCATAAGCCCTCTAACTGCTCCAAAGAAATCTTGCATTTAGGGAATAATAAGCAATGTATTCACCTTACATACAACTGCCAACTGTTTTTTTTGGACCTGCATCATGGACTTGCAAAGCTCTTAAAACATTTCATTTCTGATGATCCCTGCTTCATTGTTTGACATTATTTTGGTAGATATGCAAATTAGGAATTTTCTGCAGAGACACACAGTGCTCATAGACAAAATATACCTGAGGAGACCCCCGGCAATTTCTCCAAACAAGATCTGATCTGTTCAGATCTTGGGTTAAATGTCCCAGTCCAGTAACCTAAAAACCTGGGAGAGATAGTTATACCCTATTGGCCCAGAATGGTTAAGAATGTCTCCTGTATGATTTGAATTTAGGGATGCAAACTGGATTTTGCAAACTGAATCCAAGTCCTAATTTGCATATGCAAATTATGGGATTGTACAAGTGTGACGGAAAGTCACGTGATTTTAAGGATTCAGGCCAAGCACTTGGATTAGGGTGAATACAAATCCCGCTCAAAAAGGCTAAATCCTGGTCAAAACTTGAAACGAATACTGGATTAATTGTATCCCTATTTGTTATAGTGGGAGGGTATTTTAGCTCTCTTTGGCTTCTATCTGCTGACCAGGGTGCCTCGGACAACACTCTTGAGATAACACTCTTGTACACTCTAGGAGTGTAATACAGACAAGCCAGCTGTCAGATTTGATTGGAGGATACTGCCTGTTAAGGTGGCCATACATGGAAAGATCCGCTCGTTTGGCGATGTCGCCAAACGAGCGGATCTCCCTCCGATATGCCCACCTTGAGGTGGGCAATATCGGGCAGATCCGATCGTGGGCCCTAGGGCCCAACGATCGGATCCTAGCATTCTCAAACGGGCGGTCGGATCGCGGGACCGCATCAACGAACAGATGCGGCCGCGATCCGACGGGATTTTTAAACCCATCCGATCGAGATCTGGCCGACTTTCGGCCAGATCTCGATCGGGGAAGCCCGTCGGGGGCCCCCATACACGGGCCAATAAGCTGCCGACACAGTCTGTCGGCAGCTTTTATCGGCCCGTGTATGGCCACCTTTAGTGAAGGAGTGTGCAAATGGACTCATCTTAAAAACATCTCCCTGACATTTTTGTTGGAGGGGATACAGAATCTCAGAAGTGAAAAGGAAATCTGCCAAGTCCATCTCCATATTAGTATCAGTGTCTTCTGTAAGTCATTAACACTGCAACCCATATACCTTTGTGCCAACACTGTACTTTGTTAGTACTACCTCTGTGTGTATAATAAACCTGTACTTATTGGCTAAGAATCTCTGGCGTCCATTGCACTGATTGTTTACATGAAGAAAGGTGCAGTGTAAAAAACACTGATTACTTTCTCGATACACTAACATGAGGGAAGAGAGAGGGTCCATTGTAATGCATGCTCTGTGTTTGATAATCTAGCATTGCAGTTTGGGCTTAAATAGGGATACAATTCATTGTTGGAAACCAGTTTCTCATACTAACATTATTCCTATGTGTGGTCACATTCCCACCACATGCCCATGTTTATATTTGATGATTTTGATGGTGGCAGGGCATATATGGGTGGCCATTTTTGTCAATTACCCCCAAACTGGAAAACTAAAAACCTTTCTGTATCAAATACTTGTCACTGCTCTTTTTTATCTTATGGAAACAAACACTGAATGCCAATTAAAGGAAAACTATACCCCCCAAACAATGTAGGTCTCTATTAAAAGATACTGAGTAAAACAGCTCATGTGTAAAACCCTGCTTCATGTAAATGAACCATTATCATAATAATATACTTTTTTATTAGTATGTGCCATTGGGTAATCATAAATAGAAAATTGCCATTTTAAAAAATAAGGGCCGCCCCCTGAGATCGTACGATTCACTGAGCACACATACAAACCACATGTAAGGTCACATGAACCAATTAACAGACAGAGTTCTGCCTTTTGCTTCCTCACTTCTTCCTGTTACAGTTAGTGTTGTAGTATTTCTGGTCAGGTGATCTCTGAGGCAGCACAGATAGAGTCATGAAATGGTGGTTCAAGGCAAGAGATGTAAAAGGGCAATATTTATGTAAATATATATTCCAGTTTGGTAAAATTCTTTAATATGTCATTCAATTTGATATAAACTATCTGTTGCTTAAGTATTCATTTTGGGGGTATAGTTTTCCTTTAATGGCCCCATAGTGAATGGATTACCCACATATAGTGCATCTTCCCTAGAGAGATCCATTGTCAAACTCTCGGACATGTAGCTGTACAGTGGGTGCCTCCCATGGTACAGCACCTCATAAAATAACAAATGACTTCTTATAATAGAAGTGGATCAGATTGTGGCTCATGTTTCCAACAGATTGGCAGGTGAATCTCTAATATGCAAAGGAAAGAACTGCGTCAATAGGGAATTTCTGCTGTAAGCCTAGGAGGCCCAGATATCTTCTCCCTGGAGACAGAAGATCAGTAGCTACAGTACGTTAGTATCTCTCCCATAGGCTAGACTTTCTTGACATATACAGTATGAGTTTACAAGACACATATCCTAAAATAAACATCTAGTAAAATTCCCAGAGTTCAGCTGAAACACTTTCCGTTTAACTTTATGAGAATTTTCGGATTTTCCAGACACATTAAATAGAGTTTTCAGGACTTCATTAAATGCCACGAAAAGGGCTACCATAGAGGGAGGGTTGCCAGTTCAACTCACATACCTGGGCCAGGCCAGCTTAGCCTCACATTTTAAGGTCAAAATAGCAATCAATATGGAGTTAATGTAGAAAGGTAAATATAAAAGGAGTTTCTATCCTCAGGCCATTAGACTGTTGAACCAAGACATGCCATTTTACCCATAATCTCCTAAACCCCCTTCTTTTCTCACTTGCAGCTACTTGACCTACGTGACACATTATGTCACGGTGACATTCTTTATCTTTATGGTAATCAATTTGTACTTGGTTGTAGTATTTAACTAGTAGGTTTAATTTTGCACAGTCTAGAAAAGTGGATCAGGATGCATTTCACTGCATGTTGTACCTGTATAACTATGCATGTGACAAATAAAGAATCTTGAAACTGGAATATTCATTGTCAAAATCAATAAGGCCTATGTTTTATGACACTTTGCTGGAGCTTATATTATAGGCCAACCTCAGTTTCTGCTTGTGAATTTGCCACAACCTCTAAACTTAGATTCTCAACAGCTGCTCAGAACCCACCGAGCATGTGAGTGTCTCCAAGATGGTGACCCCCAGTGACAAGTTTGAAGTCCTGGATCATTGCTGCTATTGAGATGCTGCAATTCTAGGCTGGTACAATAAGTTTAGTATGTAAAATATGTCTTTTCTAACCATATTCATTTATAGGATTTCGTTCTCCTTTAAACATCCACTACAGTTTATATCATCGTGACAGTATCCCTTTAATTCATGGCCTTGCTAAGTGGGTCTGATTATAAAAAAGGGGTTTATTTTCCCTTTGAACATTCCAGGGACGCATGTCAAACAGTTTTTACCTGTAATAATGAACAAGTGAAATGTATTCTGAGGACAAAAGCCAACTGGGACAAGCACAAAAGAAAATGTATTGATGGCCAGATTCTCTGTTTCAGTTATATTTTTTCTGCTGTACTTAGAGGGTTAGACGAGATTAGGCTTCTACAAAGATAAATCAGTATAAAATGATATGCAGATGCCTTTCTTTGCTTGCAATTTGGCTTCCTATGCTTGGCGTCCTGCTGAGGCGCATGATAATAGTTCCCTTGTTCCTGCTCACCTCTCTTTGCAATTAATACAACCTTCAGAGATGTGACAAACAGAAAAGAAGCAAGTACTTTCATGTGCTAGGCATGTTTTAGGGTTTTGTTTCTTTGATATTTTAATACCTCTAGATCTTGCACATCACATCTTCCTTCTAACAGCTGCAAACTCCCAGCAACAAGCTCAAACAAAAAGGAAAGTCATTAAAGGGGCACTAATACCAAAAACAGCAAATACCTCTAATAGTGAATGTCGGCTATCCACAACAAACCTACAGGTTTTGCTTTATAGATGACTGAAAAAGGTTTACGTCATGATGGATGGCATAACTATATATATATATATATATATATATATATATATATATATAATACACAAAAGCTATGAACATAGTAAATTATATGCTTATAAACGGTGAGTTCTGATGTCATCAGTTATAAACGGTGAGTTCTGATGTCATTTTTGTCACATGCCTCACTGAAACTTGTGTATTATAATAAATAAAGTACCCCCAGTTGCAAAATATGAGGATATTAGAAGTTACCTCGGAGTTCCGTGACCTGTATAAAAACACTTCGGCCTCGTGTTTTTATATGGTCATGAAACTCCTCGGTAACTTATAATATCCTAATATTTTACAAGAGGGGGTACTTTATTCACTATATAGAGAGAAAGAGAGGGGGGGGAAGAGAGAGAGAGAGAGTATGAAGAGCAGAGCACTAATCTATAGAAAAAGGCAAAAAAAACCCAGGTGCTGCCACAAAAAGTAATATCAGCAGTGTTCTTTATGCTGATATTAAACCACCATATATTAAACCCAATCTCTTATGAGACGACTCCCAGAGGTTTTTAATTGTGCCAGGGGCTCTATATATACAATTATGAGCTTCATTAGCTATGTGCAATAACAATACTCAAAAACTTGTGCATGATAAAACACCCTTGGGAAAGCCTTTGCACCTAGTCTATCTTGCACCTACCATCAATAGCACCTATAACTGAGGCACAAGGAGCAGTGTGCAGCATGCTAGAGTGCAAAGGACCCCATAGATCAGTGATCCCCATCTAGTAGCTCATGAGCAACATTTTGCTCCCCAACCCCTTGGATGTTGCTCTCAGTGACCTCAAAGCAGGTGCTTATTTTTGAATTTCAGGCTTGGAGGCAAGTTTTGGTTGTATAAAAAACAGATATACTGCCAAATGGAGCCACCTGTAGGCTGCTAGTCCAAGTAGGGGCTATCAATAGCCAATCACAGCTTATTTGGCACACTCCCAGAAACATTTTACATGCTAGTGTTGCTCCCCAACTCTTTTTACATCTGAATATTGCTCACGGGTTCAAAAGATTGGAGACCCCTGCTATAGACTGATCCATCAAAGAACACATTTTCTGTCCTTGCAAAACCAATCACAATTGGTGTACCCACAGGATGCCCAGAAAGATATAGCTGCAACTAGAAGCATTGCTTGTGCCGAGCAGCAGATACCAGACAACAGGAATTATAGTAAATGAGAGAGTATTTGCAAGTTGTAAGTTAACTCTAATAACAGAATTAGAGGAATTCTCATTGTCAGCCCAAGACACTCGAATAATATTGGAAGAGAGCTCTAAGGAGGCAGAATAAACAGGAGAAGGGAAATCTTGGCAGAAGAATGCTGGTGGCATTTAGATGGTAATGGCTGTTTGAAACCAATAGACCCATCTAAATGGACAGCTGTTTCATTAAAGACTGGATTAATTATTCTGTCATGTTCTCCTTAACTGACTTGTGCTCCTTGCACAAAACAACTTAACCTCTTCCTACATAACACAATCGTGTATTACAAAGTCAGAAAGTATTTAACTCCTGGATGAGCGGATGGGAGACAGGTAACGATTACCACCAGAAAAACGAGTAGGATTTCTGCAAAGAATGATGCCAAGTTAATCACAATCATTTCAAAATCTATTAGTCTCAATATTTCTTCCGTATAACACTGTTATTTCAGGGAACATTAATAAGGCAGATAACAGGTGTTTTGTTTAGCAGAATAGTTCACACTAAGGAGTGACGGTATTATATCTGTGTGTTTAGTGATTTAACCCTCAAAGTGGGGGCAACAAACTTGCAGCATTTTTTTTTGGGAGGGGGGGGCAGTATTCACACTACAAACAAAGCAACAGCCACATGTTCAATGTTTCCTTTTGCCCCTTACAGCAGCTCATCTCTATGTAGCTAGAGAGGAACAAATTGCAGTTGTTACTGGCAAAGACAGAATATTAGCGCTGCATTAATTTCAGCTCTGGCAAAATGACTCTGTCCGACTTAAAGTGCTCGCAGCTTAATGTGAATCTATAGAGAATACACAGAAGAAAAAGATCCAGAGAAACCTCAGCTAGCACCATTCTCTACTGAGTTTAGCTATCTCATAATTAATACAATCCTGCCTAACAGCCTCATTTGTTAATTTGCCCAGAGGAAATCTTCTGTTTTAGGATGATCACTTGATCATTTTTCTGGGTTTTGCAAGGTCAGTCAGCTGAATTCCAGTAAGAAAGTTGCACATACACAGAAGTGATAAGGGATTTTAAGGTCATACCCAACACAACCATTGGCCAGGGTAGCAGATGTGTGTGTGGTCCAATACCTTGTACCTGGGGAAAGTTCCACAGTTCTACAGTTTCAGAGAAAAGAGACGGCAAGAAGGCGGGAGTACTGAAGGAAACAATGGTCAAATGAATACTGCCTTTTAGGTAGAGTACTGCCGATTCACTGGGAAGAGACAGAAATCAGGCATGATTAGGGTGTGGCATAAATGTGCAATAACGTTCAACTTATCCTAACCTACATTAGAACTGTCCAAATGTTTTATTTTAGAGACCGTTATACCCTATACCAAGGTCCTTTCCCTACATCCATGTACACTGGCTTCGGAAAGGGAATACTATTTCCAGCTGTAGAATATCTAAAATGATGCACACATTTTTTTGTTTTGTCCTAATTCAAATGACTAATGCTCCATCTGATGAAGTTGATGGTTTGTGGTTGAATATGAATGACATGTATTATATGCTATATAGAAGCAATAACTAAGGCTTAATATCAAAACTACCACCAATCACATCAGTTTGAATTGGCCTTTAACGTATAATAACATCCCCCCCCCTCTTACTTATATCTCTATGCAGGCACATTTTCTGTTGCCTTAACATCTTTGCTGTGCTCCTAGGTTTATATTTTTGTAATGAAACGCCCGCAGTTACACAGTGAAGAATTAATGGATGGTTTATCCATAAATAAGGAGAAAGCTCATAACGTATTCAACTGAAGGTCACTTTCCTTGTATATAAAAAAAATGTATGTGATTTTTTTTGGAGCGTTGCCAATATACTTATAGCTATTCCTCCACACAAAAGGGGGGGGGCAGTATGTATGAAAGAAATACATGAGGTGACACCAGAGTCCAGCTGGTATAATGAGCAGATTTCTGGTTAATACAGAGAGCTTGTTCATCTTTAAAGAACTATTATCCATCTAAAGTGCCTCATTCCAATGTTGTTTATAACCTTATGCTTCTTTTTAGGATATCCTTCTGTGCCCAGCACATTTCAAAAGCAGATGGCAGACATATGGATGTTTAAAATTCGCACACTGCACATACGCACAGAGGTTTATTTGTTGACTGGCATATAATGTTAAGGTGTAAGCAAAACTACCTTATAATGCTATTTAAATGTTCACCCCTTATTTTATAACTGAATGATTACTTACCGTAATACAACCCATACCCAACAAACACCTATAAGGTAACAACTAACATTACTGGACACCCCCACTCTACAAAAGGGGTTCATCGTACCAGAAGAGGGAGCATGGTTAGCTAGACAGGATTGTGACCAAATATCTGTCTATTATACCATAGGTGATAACTAAAATCACTTCCCATTATAAATAATGAAATCCGTGACGCTTATGGCATACATGAGCAACCATCATCGAATATCTCGGTGATATTATGTATGATGTAAGCCCAGCAATTCCTGGAATCTACTTACAATGGACAGTGAATAGATAGAAATCTATATTCATAATGAGGTTGCTGATGTTTTTTGCACTGTTCAAAAACTCCAAAGACCCTTGTAAGGTGGATTATTAATGATCTTTCAACTTCAGCACTTCAGAAGCATATATATACTGCATATTATTAGATTTGCAAGAACTGACAAGTCTATTTCCATGTGTTTGCCTTAACCACAAACTGCATAGGTATTTCTGTTTGTAAAGATTAAAGTGGCCTGAATTTCTGCCCCAGAGTTCCTTGACTTTGTCGTAGCCACTAAATGAATTTTCTAGTATCTATTTTTGGCTTACAGTATAATGCTATACAACAGCTGCATTATGTATTTCGATAAATGCCTTTCATTTACTTTGATAAAGACAGAACTGCTATGATTGGTGCCCCAGTTGATTTATTGCAATGTTAATGTTTGCCACACCGGTACAGTTATGTTACACACTAACCAGCCTTTGAGAGGATAAGCTCCATATTCAAGGGCCTAGAGAGGTGGAACAACTGCAGTTTTTCATTTTCAACTCTACTCACTCTATTCTTGAAAAGCTTAATGCCTCATTGCTTCATAATACAATGCACAAGATTGCCTTTTTTTGCCTGCAGTGATATATTATAGTGACAATACATTTTTTTTTTCACAGAAAAACTTACTAAGCAAAAACAAAAAGGAATGAAATAATAAATGAATATACTGTATTTGGATGCGTTTAATCAAAGTCAAGAGACACTGTAACTCAGTAACTGAGACTTGTGTCAGCAGTGCCAAAGCTTCATTAACCTAAGACATAAATGAGTTTGTAGCTCTGACACTTGGAAAACCTGCTGTATTTGCTAAAATAAGTAATTCAATTTCATTCATGGAAAGCTATTCACATGCAGCAGGTTTATCCACAGCTCTTGTAGTTGCTAGACAAGGATTTTTCCATTGCTAAAAAAATGTCTTTCATGTGTGCTTTGTGGTTTCCCTGCAGTAAATCACAATATTGTATCTACTTTAGGAGCTGCTGATGACTCTGTATCCCTATGTCAATCCTCGTATGATACAGAGCATCAGGATCCAACAAACTCAAGCAGAGGTAGATATAAAGAAGTATAAGTAGTGAGGCAACTTCGGGCGACTGTAGAAAACGTATCGCCGTGTGTGCATTAGCGCAGGCGACTTTTCATTGTAGCCTATGGGGAAAAACGCTGAGGCAGTTCGGGGGGGTTAGTCACTCAAAAGACAAGGTGATTAGTCGCCAGACGACAAAATCTCCCCGAATCTCCTCATATTCTTTATCTGAACTAGATTTGTCCAGTTTGGAATTGGGCTGAATCCTGAACCAAATCCTGCATATGCTTCATGCCAATTAAAAGGTAAAAGTCACAGGGTGCATAGGCTGGCAGGGTGCAACAAATACTTTCTCTACATTTCATACACTCAGCAATCTGTTTGCCAAGAAACATTAAGGTGCTTATTTGCCAGCTTATACAGATTCTTCAAGTCACCCTATTTTTTCACCCTTTCAGTGAGTCACGTACTCCCTATGATTCCCACCTGAACTGTTGGTAACCTACTGCATTCTAATGCACCCAAATTTCCTAGTCAACCTCAGAAACAGGTAGAATGGCATTTCATCTGGGACATGACAAGGGGCAAAGAGGGTCCTTGTAGGGGCAAAAGATGGCATGGCCAGCACGCACCCTGACATACAAAGCCTCCAAGTTGGCATCTCTGCATTGCACTGCAGAAGAAATATCATTAGTACTCATTTTGTGCCCTTTACCAACAAACCAACAACAACATATCATATAGCCATCTGGAACAGCAATTTTAAAGTGTCTAGATAAGTTCAAGTAAAACTTTTAAAGATAATTCTGAATATCTAACCAAAATTAAAGAGGATCTAGGTCAACTTGTGGTTCTCCAGCAATTGCCAACCTTACACCCATTTCATCCCCTAAATAATGTCTGTAAAAATACAGTGGCATTTGCAGTACAGGGGCACTATGAGACTGTAGAGCTTTTCAGTGTTCCACCAACTTCTCTCAGGGAAGGTTGTTGTGTCTAAAATGTAAAAATCCTCCACTGAGGTTATGCTACTATAGGGACTCATAGGGTTAAGTTCCCCTATGGTCTGAAAATCCCACGTGGTTTGAAATCCCCTGCTGTGGCCAGCTTAGTGTTGGAGCTAAAATGGATATGGGAGGAAGATGGAGTCTTTTGTCCCTATTGAAGCTTGCTCTGGAAGAAGGTATCACTGTTGTGTAATAAGTATAAAAAGCTGAGCTAGCATGTGCTCAGTCCTTTCCCTTCCACCTTAGGATGGGGTTGGATGGGGCTGCAGGAAAGAGAAGCCACAAGGGTGGTGAAGCTCGGGGTTCCTAGAACACCAATACTTGTGAAAGAGGCTTGGGAGTGCTCATACTCCGGATGACGGTTGGAGCTGATCTGAGGATTAAAGATCCTGTGAGATGCTGTGGAGGCCTGTACCAGTTCTGTGTGAGCCCCTAGTGAGTTTTGGTAAGGAAATGGTATTGAAGGGTCCCAGCATATGTCTCTGGTGTGAGGATAGGTTGTGCTTGATAGCCTGCTACGTGGGAGCTACTGCCTCTATCCAAAGGAGAGGTATTGGGAGCAGGAGCTCTTGGAACTGTGCCCACCACAAGTGGAGTGTGGGACTGTGTCCTGGGTAGAGACTGTGCCAGGAGTTGGAATACTATATGGGTACCCCAGGGCAGGGTTTATATTGCTTAGATTGCTAGTAAAGTAATCATGCCTTTTCTTTATACCTATATACAGTTCTATATTGTTTGCAGGACTTGTTTCCTAGTGGGGCCGCCTGCAGATCTATCCCTGGATCCCACTAGGTAGAGGCACTGCCATTGAGAGAAATTCCCAGTACCCTTTCATTTAGCAAAGGGGATTCAGGACCTGTGTATTGTAAGATATTAATGAAATTCTGTACATCCTATAATACATTTGGTGTCAAAATAGGGCTATACCACTATCTTGTTTTTTTGGGTGGGGAAGGGAACTACATGCGTATGTTCCATTTACTATACTCTATGGTGGGGTTTGGGGATCCCCAACTTTATCTGATAACAGCTTCAGCAACAATACATCACATTTGACAATGACTAAGTAACTGGTATAAAAAGTAAAAAATAACCCCACCAATTAAATTGTATGTATTTTTATATTTAAAGACTGAAATTTACATTTATTTGGACTAAATGGGAGACAGAGCAAAAAAAACCTTGCATTTATGTAGTTTTATATTTAAAGACTGAAAGTAACATTTATTTGGACTAAATGAAAGACAGAGCAAAAAAAACATTGTGTTTATGTATTTTTATATTTAAAGACTGAAATTTACATTTATTTGGACTAAATGGGAGACAGAGCAAAAAAAAACCTTGCATTTATGTAGTTTTATATTTAAAGACTGAAAGTTACATTTATTTGGACTAAATGAAAGACAGAGCAAAAAAAACATTGTGTTTATGTATTTTTATATTTATAGACTGAAAATGTAACTGAAAGTTACATTTATTTGGACTAAATGGAAGACAGAGCAAAAAAAAAAAAAAAAAAAAGCATTGCATATATACCCACACAAATAAGGATATCCATGTTTCTTACTGTTGACAACAATGATGCAGTACTAGCTGTCTTTGAGCACTTGATGGTGCAGTTATTTGTGGTTTATGAAGACTGGCCTTTGCTGAAGCAAAAAAAAAAAGAAAGAGATTTTTCATCAGGCCACAAATGAAATGGCACCCAGCAATAGCAGGTCCTGTTAGAAATATTGATACACTACAGGCCTTAGAGAGGAAATCTCTTTGGCAGATGACATTTAGATACAATTGTGATAAATGATGACCTGGCTGCAGATGTTATTGTTGGTCCCAATTCTGCTATTCTCCAACAGGCAGGTATGATCTGTTCAGAGGTAAGGCTGAGGGCGACGCATTTTAAAGTGGTCTAGTGGGGGTATTAGTTCATAGATCCCTATACCTCTATAGCCCGGGAGCAAAGGCAAACTATGAATGCAGAAACAATGGTATGAAATGGCAGCACCATCTCTAAACAAACCCAACACTATGCTTGTTTAACCACTACATTTGCACAACCATAGACATCAACAGCCATTATAGTTTACAGTACACAGAAGCAATACAAGCAAAAGCTGTTAAATGTTAGAAATGTGGTAGTTTTATGCAAAACTGCATGATCATTTGATACTGGATCCCATTTGGTCATTCAAGATAGCAGATAGATACCCCCTAATCACCATGTTCATTTTTACAAAATTTGGCAGGTTATGAAAGTCTAAACACATTTCTGTGGTTTTTATGTGTTTTGCTAATGAAGGCGGTTGCCCTTTAAGATGCAAGTCACAGTTTCCCCAAGAGACCTGCTTATCTTAAATAATTAATTTCTTCTTTGCTTATCTTCAATTGTTACAAAAGTAACAACTTTCACCTGGAACATATTCTGGGCTCTCTGCCAAAAGCCTATTAAGTTAGAAACATTGCATCTTTTTTTTTTCCGGGACATTTCAGTACAAATCCGGGACTGTGGGTTGAGCTGTCAAAATCAGGACTGTCCCGCCAAACACAGAACAGTTGGGAGATATGAGCTATGGGGTGGCATATTATCTCAGAAAACCTAATTTAAAATACTGATTGGGGGCACTGGTTTGTAATCTTTAATCTTTCATTAGATATGTTGGCGCTATATAAATACATGTTAATAATAATCTGTGTTTGACCTGTACCTACTTAAGATGGCAGACAGACTTGATCTAAATCTAAGAATTTGTTAGAAATTTTTTGCTGCCAAAATGTGTCACCAAACTGGTGTAACACAACCGCTGCTGTATACATTTACCCATGTTTTCTTGTCACTAGATTTTTTTTTTTTTTTTTCATTCAACTCCCCATTGATCTTTTTTTCTTTCTATGCTTACTAGCATTAATCACAAAAGCATGATGTTATATTAGCCCGCCGCAGAGCTATATATTACTACACGGCACAACCTGTTTCACTGAAGTGTATGTTAATGACTAATAATTTATCTTGAAAATCTACTTGTTCCTGTGGTAGCAGTTTGTCAATATAGTTTTAATAATAAATGAACATGGACACTTTCATTCTACTCAAAAAGATAAACAACCTGCCCATTATCTGGAACCAAAACTGCCCTGTTTGGACCACATGTAATGGCTGAGACAACTCAAGCAACAGCTTTTTTCACACATACTCTTACTATTTAAAGATACACAGCCTATCCTAAAGAAATGTCAGGCCAAAGGTAAACTATTTCATAAGTGTACTTTTCTATATATGTTAACTGTTCCAGTTTATATAAAAGCATTCATGAAAAGGCATGGTAGGAGTATTTTTGCACAGGCCGTTGGGGTATGATTTAATAAACGGCAGGGTTTTAGTCGTCACCAACTCCTCTTGATATTTCAACCTCAATCTTTAGAAATATTTCTAAATATTCTTCTTAATTAAAATAATAAGTTCTAGATATTTATAAACAAACCAGAGACAGGTTCTAAGCATTCTATCTGATCAAAATGACAATTGGTTCTACAGCAAATAGAATCTTTGCATAAATCTTGCATAAATCTTGTAAAAAGCAAAACATATCCTTCTACAAATGCATTATGGACAAAATAAATGAAGATTTCCATCCGAAACGGAACTTGCAGTTATAATGGTAAATAAACCATAAAATGGTTGCACCAGGCCTAGTTATCAATCAATCCGCAGGTAGAAATGACTTGCCATTGAAAATAAAATTGTTGAAAATTGTTTGAAATTAAACATTTAACCGATTACTAGGGGTGAATAGGCCTGGCTCAGACTTTACTCCTTTGGCATATGTCTTTTTACTGAATAAAATTAAAGGAACAGTAACATCAAAATATTAAAGGGTATTAAAGGAATGACAATATAATGTAGTATGGCCATGCACTGGTGTGTTTACTTCAGAGAAACAACTATGGTTTATATCAACAAGCTGCTGTGTAGCCATGGGGATGGCCATTCAAGCACATGACACATACTAGAAAAAAGATAAGTTCTGATGAATCCCATTGTATACTACAGAGCATATCTGTTATCTGCTGTGTATCCTGTGCCTTTTCTCCTTTTTTCAGCTTTGAATGTCTGCCCCCATGGCTACACAGCAGCTTGTTTATATAAACTATAGTTGTGTTTTTGAAGCAAACACACAAGTTTTACCAGTGCAGCACAACAGTACATTGTGGGGGCACATTTACTAAAGTTCGAGTGAAGGATTCGAAGTAAAAAAACGTCGAATTTCGAAGGTTTTTTTTTTGGGTACTTTGACCATAGAATAGGCTACTACGACCTTCGACTACGACCTCGACTTCGATTTGAATGATTCGAACTAAAAATCGTTCGACTATTCGACCATCCAATAGTCGAAGTACTGTCTCTTTAAAAAAAAAACTTTGACTACCTACTTTGCCACTTTAAACCTACCGAGCTTTAATGCTAGCCTATGGGGACCTTCCCCATAAGCTTTCTAAGCTTTTTTTGATTGAAGGAAAATCCTTCGATCGATGGATTAAAATCCTTTGAATCATTAGATTCAAAGGATTTAATCATTTAATCGAACGATTTTTCTTTCGATCGTTAAATCCTTCGACTTCGATATTCAAAGGATTTTACTTTGAGGGTCGAATATTGAGGGTTAATTAACCCTCGATATTCGACCCTTAGTAAATGTGCCCCTATATGTTCAGTACTTAAGGACACTTTAATTTTTTGGAGTTACTGGTCCTTTAAAGTAAGATTTTGCTCTGCATATCGGAGTGCTGTTTAATTGGAATGCATATAAGTTACTTAATTTTAAGAAGCAGATTAAACATTTTCAGGTCACATTTATAGTATTTACAGGAATTCAGTGGGATAACATAATTGCAGGTCTCAAATGAGCAATGACTAGTGCATCTCACTCACTGAAACACACAAATCCAGAACATAATGAAAAGGGGATTCCAATTTAATTGAAATGGATATGCAACACATCAACTAAAGTAAGTTAATCAAGACAGGACAATAAAATAGAAATTAAATGCTATCACATTAAATTACTTTTGACACATGGAAATATTTAAGTCACTATGAGAATATCAGAGGAGTTCTATTTACGGCAAGGATGATCAATACATCAGGTTTTGCAGAATGGCAACATTTCAGATAATGCTTACTGACCAGGCAAAGCCAGATACTGTCATGTTACCGCTGCAGATAATGGATAGCACATCCGATTTGAAAAGCAAAATTAATTTATTACAAAAAAGAAGAAAAAAATAAGCAAAGAAAATACACAAAACATAATCAAAATCAAAAATGAGCCCAACGCGTTTCAACCTTAAGGGTCTTCATCAGGGGCACAAATTAAACAAAAAATCAAAAAGGCTCATTTTTGATTTTGATTATGTTTTGTGTATTTTCTTTGCTTATTTTTTTCTTCTTTTTTGTAATAAATTAATTTTGCTTTTCAATTCGGGTGTGTTATCCATTATCTGCAGCAGTTGTATTTCGTTATGGAGACCCTTATGGGGAGTCACCTATGGATTAGCACCCTGTAATTTGCACCTTCTCCTTTTATTTTGTACTCTCATGTTACCCACTGACCCAAAAAACAGATGTGGGGCCAGCATGGCAAGAAGTTTACACTGGTTTAAAGAAGCATAGCTTCATAGTATCTCTTATCAAGATTCTTTTATTTATAGGCATGATTGGAGGTTTCACAATGTGCAGTAAAATCTGCTCCTGTTTTCAAGAACCGTAATGCCCCACATATATTAGCAAGGAACAGGAATGGTCAAAACAGCAAAATGATGTGTAGGCCTTATGATTTTGTACAGTTTCCACATTCTAAACTGCACAAGTCCTAAATAAATGTATTATTACATGCTATTTTCCTTTTGATTGTCGCATCCTCCACCAACTAGCATGAGAAGAAAACTCACAGAATTTTTTTTTACATTAACAGAATTAGGTAGTAACATGAGCAGTATTTGCACAGTAAATCTATAGCCTCAACTGGCAAACTTGTGTAATTTACTAAATTATTTAATTCCATCAAATTGTGTCTGTCTATCTAAGTAACGTCTTGAGAATTTACATCCAAAATGTATCTAAGTAAGGGCTTTATTTTCTTCCAGGGCTATCCTAGGCACGGATGAGCCTAGTGGCAAGTGGCTCTGAAACAAAAATAATCCTTCGATCGTTCGATCACTCTATTTGCGATATAATCCTTCGACTTCGATATTCGAAGTCGAAGGATTTTAATTCCCAGTCGAATATCGAGGGTTAATTAACCCTTGATATTCGACCCTTTGTGAATCGGCCCCTTAAAGAAACATGTTTTGTGCCTGAATGGGCGCTTACTCATAAACCTATGAGTAAGTGCCCATTCAGGCACGAAACGCATTAGGCTTTTTGTATGTCATAATAAAGTCTTTTTATCTTATCAAAATTTGAGGTACTGATTTACTAGCAAATGGGTCTCACCCCACTTTGAATCCTGCATATTGAAAAAACTAACAAATCTTTTCTCAACCTGTGCATATGCATTACACTCATATTTATTATGTTGTGTAAACATATTGCCAGGCTTCCCTGTGTAAAAAACAGTTTAAAAATGACACCATTTTTTCTTAAAATTACTTCCACCATCAATGTAACATAACGGCAAAAAATTTGGCATTCGCATGGCGTAAACGAAAACACACTTTGCCATTTATTTCACACAGCTTTTTCACACTTTTTGTTGGCAAATTTACACAGCATAATAAATATGTCATTTTGTGTACTGTCTATGCACTGGTCATTAAAGGAAGAGGTACACCCCCTCAGCTTCACCGCAGGTGTCCAGAGGCAGGTGGAAGAATTTTCCTTTTAAAGGTTTTTATATATAGGCACTCGTGGGTCACCCTCTTAAAGCTATCACCCTAGGCATGGGCCCACAGGTTGCTATATATAAATAACTGTATTTTTAAAAAAAAATTGGACAGCCACAGGGCCACAATACCTAGTGTGTTAGTGTCTAGTATAGGTATATGGCTCAAATCTTATCCCAAAGTTTATTTTATGTTACCATTCTGATTTGTTGCTATAGTCTCTCAACGCAATGTGCCCAAATCTTTCTCTCTTTTTGATAATAGGTCTAAATCCAGAAGACGAAAGACAGTTAGTTACCTTTGTTGCCGGAAGAGGAAGAAAATCCTATCCTTATTACTTTTAGCAACACTCATACCCTCTACAAATACTGTAGTGCTGTATTGTGTTCTATTTCTGTTTCTTAGGCTTTTGGAATTCAGCTAATAAGTGAAGATTTACTGTGCGTAAGGGAAACTTCATTATATATTCTTGTGAGATTATATTCAGAGTGTAAACAACGTCAGTGCTATATTACTGGTAAGGAATATTCTGGTTAAAAACGTGTGTGACATTTTAATTATTGCATAGAAATCTTGCTGAAAGCGCCGAGACAGATGGTGTCCTGAATTTTATAGCCTTGCCAGCATTTCCAAGGCTAAATTTACTGTTTACTCATCAGTAAGCTTTCAGGGCTCACACACACACTTTTACAATTTTTTTTTTTTTTTGGTGTCTGAATTGTAGCTGCAATAGATACAGATAATCAACTCTGATAATAAAATGAAATCTATTAGAGCACATTCGTTATTTTCTACAGGAGAAGAGTTTGATTCAGCTAGAAGCATATACGCTGTACATCTTGTTGCTGGAGATGGCACTTTATAAATCTGTAAAAGTGGAGAAGATACCAGATACCCCTCATTGGCTCTCTTCGCTTGTACATGCGAGACGTCTTCCTTGTGTCACCTTCTCTGAAATATTGTAAATCGCTAAATAATCATGTATGGGAGCTCTACAAGTATGACCCAGAGACTCTTTGAATATTAGATGCAATTATTAGTCCCAGATGGAAAACAGCTGCTTCCTAGGGCACAAAAGTGCTCAAGAATTCCAGTAGCCCACTGTATGGCCCTGCTCATAATGATTCTGCCCTTCTTCTCCATGTCATAATATACTGACAAAATATATAAGTATATAGGTGATAATAAAGTACTTGATCATCTCTCTTCATATTTCAATCCATTAACAGCTATATAAAGACAGCTATACGTTACTGCAGGTATACATTATTACAGTAGAACCCAGCTTTTACGTTTGTTGCTAAAACAAACTTACATTTTGGAAAATGTAAAAGGTGGGAAGAAACGAATGCAGCACACGTTCGCTGGAGCACAAATAGTCAGCAAATAGTCCCAGGAACACATGAAAGTGGGGTTCTACTGCATTCTTAATCTGAATCTCACTAGATTCTAGAAGTGAGCTGACCTGCCAGAGTACCAGGGATTCACACTGTGAGCCAGAAATTCCCAATCAACTCTTCTTTCACCAGAGGCCACCTTTACCATTTAGCATGTTTTACATCTAATGGTTGAGAGAGTGGGCTCCTGATAGGTTCTCTGTGGTGGAACAAACTGCAAAAGACAGCCGATTTCTCTGACAGAATATTCCCAATGAAGCACAAACACAACACATGTTTGACATACAGGTACCCTATATACTCAAGTATAAGCCGACCCGAGTATAAGCCGAGGTACCTAATTTTACCTACGAAAACTGGGAAAACTTATTGACTCTATTATAAGCCTAGACACAACTACAGCCCTGTCTCCCAGCAGTGCACATTCTGCCAAAGCGTCCCCCCCAGCGATCAACCGGACTTCTTTGCAAAGTTGATGGTGACAGAGAATTGCCAAATGGATTACTGTGTGCATTGTCCCACTGTCCCACTACCATGTGCAGAGGGTGCTGTGTGATATTGCCATCACTGTTAATCTTTCATATAACCAACAGAGGGCGCTGTTTGATATTGCAGTCACTGTTATTCTTTCATATAACCAACAGAGGGCGCTGTGTGATATTGCAGTCACTGTTATTCTTTCATATAACCAACAGAGGGCGCTGTGTGATATTGCAGTCACTGTTATTCTTTCATATAACCAACAGAGGGCGCTGTGTGATATTGCAGTCACTGTTATTCTTTCATATAACCAACATCGCAATTCGCAAATTTTTCGGCGAAGTGAAACGGCGCAAATTTTCCCATCACTACTATTGAGTGCTGTTCTTAGATCTACCAGGCAGCTGTTATCTTGTGTTAGGGAGCTGCTATCTGGTTACCTTCCCATTGTTCTTTTGTTTGGCTGCTGGGGGGGGAGGAAGGGGGGTGATATCACTCCAACTTGCAGTACAGTAATAAAGAGTGATTGAAGTTTATCAGAGCACAAGTCACATGACTTGGGGCAGCTGGGAAATTGACAATATGTCTAGCCCCATGTCAGATTTCAAAATTGAATACAAAAAAATCTGTTTGCTCTTTTGAGAAATGGATTTCAGTGCAGAATTCTGCTGGAGCAGCACTATTAACTGATCCATTTAGAATTTTTTCCCCCATAACAGTATCCCTTTAAATTCGCAATTTTGCAAAACTGTTTTGAGAATATTTTCTCCGCCACCAAGTGTGTGTATAAATATTGGCAGTTTGTCATACAGAGAAGACGCGTTTGCTCAGGGGAGAGCTTTTCTTCCCTTCTGTACGTCAATGGGACGCTCTCCTCCAAGGAATTTATGATGTCAGTATGATACAGAGAAGACGCGTTTCCTCGGAGGAGAGCGCCCCATTGATGAACACAAGGGAAGAGACGCTATAGGGTGATTTGCATTGAACCCAATTGCGTGTTTTGGACATATGCCAAAGCGGCGCTTGAATGGAACGTTTACACTATTGCTGCTGCATATCATCTTACAACCAGTACCAGAAAGGGAGCTGCATCCCAAGACAATTTTTTATGTGCAAGCTAGAAAAAAGAACGTTTGTGAGTACCCATCTGTATAAAAACTAGATTACATATAAGGAAAGTTAACCTCTCCTTCTATCTGGTGGCGTGGGAACTTGAAGGGGATTAATACATATATGGTGTATTTAGTAATCTCCATAAAGCACAATACTGGGTGTTATATACTAAACAATATTACCCTATATACTTTTCCATGTGTGCTCCTGCGCCTTTGGCACTGGCTCCTATTTTTAGATATCAGAATTCGGACTTGAAGGGATACAAATGTGAGCCGGGCAAGCAGTGTGAACTTAATCAGACCTTGGAACTTTTTTAAGGATTATTATAATGATGATTTGCCCCTACTTAAATTAATTAATGCATATTGCCCTATTGTATCTTGAATGGGAGCTACGGTAGTGTTTGTGTCTTTCACATTCTCCAAAGCCTTTTACATAGCACAAATGTCCTTCTCAAGACAAAAATTCACTAACCGGTGAAAATTCGCCAGCGCAGGCTTTGCACACACTGCAACACTTCGCCAAGTGTAAATTCGCCTGGACAACGTTAATTCACAAAGATCCGAAGTTTCAACATGGGGGGGCAAATTCACTAACAGGCGAAAATTCGCCAGCAATGGCTACGCGCACATCGCAACACTTCACCAGGCGTAAATTTGTCTGGACAACGCAAATTCACGAACATCCGAAGTTGCCCTCAGGGTACCAAAAGCTGGCGAAATTACGCCAGCGAATTTATGCTCAACAGTTCGCCGTTACGCTAGCGTTGGCTAATTAGCATGTGGCGTGCAGTTAAAGTACAATGGCCGTATATGCTGCAGCAAATACATTATACCACACAAGGCCAGGGAACCTTAATAAATTATATAAAGTTGTTATATTGCCCTACACATATGTCCACAGTATAGTTTATGTGCCATATGTTAGCAAATGTAGGGGGAAAGAGGGTACCCCAAAAAATAATTTACGATCTTTTTCAGTCTATCACCCTTTAAATAGGAAAAAACGCCAGCGTTTTTTGGGACTTAGAAATATTTTCAGCTTTTTTTTTGAGGAACTCCTATCTACTATTGCACTTTGTCTGGTCTGAGGTTGTGAAGGCAAGTCTGGCGATAGAGGTAACAGTCAGTAAAATCAAAAACTTTGTGAATTTGCGTAGTAACGCTCTTTTGCCAGACCGAAAATTTGCCTCGCGTTAGAATGCAAAGTTGTGCCAGAGTCTATCTCCTTGGCGAAATTACACCAGCGAATTTACGCCAGCTACCATTAGTAAATCGGCGAAGTGGCGAAATTACGTCACGCTGGCGAATTTTCGCCAGCATTAGCCACTTCGCCCTTTAGTAAATTTCCCCCAAAGACGGCATATTCAGTATTCAGCTACCAAAAAAACTTGGATGTATCTGTGGTGTTTTCAGTGATGGACAGAAACGAGGTAGTTAGCAACTTAGAAATACATTGCGAATGTATATTAATTCTTTACTGCATAAAATCTGCTGCAAGTTATGGGATCATTTAAAATTTCCATGGCATTTTTATTTCAAAGAACCGTACACATGTAAGATTTTATGATTCAATAATCATTTTAGAGAATAAGGGATATTGCACCTAAACTAATTTATACTTTATGCTATTTAGTTTATGCGCTCTTCTGAAAATACTCAGTCATTTTTAAATTGGTGCTCTTGAAATATATTTATTTCAGAGATAATCAAGTTAAATGCACCTTTTTGTGTTGCCATAAACATAATTGTTTGTGAGAGTGTAACTTCTATTTTCCATTAATACCTGCATGATTAAGTGTGGGGGAATGATATCACATGCATAAAACATTGTTCTTTGCCTCCTTGATTTTATCTAGACTTGTGGGTACTGCCATTTTTGAGAAAGTTTAGACATCAGTGCCCAGAATAATTCTAGGGAAATTCCTAAAAAAAACTATATATATGTATATATATATATATATATATATATATATATATATATATATATATATATATATATATACACACAAACAGTATATACATATATTATAAATACGTATATACGTGGCTATAGCAATTGGTCTCATTATGGGGATTAGGGGATTAGATTATAAACCTCCCTAAACATTCATACTCCACCTATGAAAGTATCAAAACTGTTAAAGGAATTGTTCACCTTTAAGTTAAGTTATAGAATTGACAATGCTAAGCAACTTTTCAGTTGGTCTTCATTATTTATTTTCTACAGTTATTTAATTATTTGCCTTTTTCTTTTGACTAGCATTTAGATGAGGGTCACTGACTTCTAATGTTTTGTTATTACTCATATTTCTATTCAGGGCCTCGTATCCCAGTCTCTTATTCAAATCAGTGCATAGTTGCTAGGGTAATTTGTACCCTAGCTGAAATTGCAAACTGGAGAGCTGCTGAATAAAAAGCTAAATAAATAATTCAAAAAACACAAATGCCATACTTAAAGATACAGTTTCAATGTGAACAACCCCTTTCAGCAGTATTCTTCTATGGTGAATGTCCTGCTAAAACACATTATACACATACACATTTATATAGTACAAAGATAAATAAGCAAAAGAGGCCAATGACAATACTGTGCCAGCTCAGGTGTAGGCACACAAAGCAGGTTTTGGAGCTGAAACATGTCACTATAAATTTTGGTGCTGAAAAAGTGTAGGGGCTGATTCTCGGACTGCGTTTTTGGGTATGTTTATTTTGCATGTAATATGCCATACCTTGTCTAGCACCTGCAAGGTTCCAAACTCACCTCATTGGCACAGAGCCCCAAGGGTTACCAGGGGCGACAAAAAGCCACTCTTGGTAACTTTAAGCTTAATTTCCAGTTACTGAACCAGAAATTCGGCTCTTATTGTGCAGAGTAGAGTCCTGCGCGGGTCCATTTTTTTGGAACCCATACCCGACATGTACCTGCAATCAGCAAACCACATTCTTACCCGCTTGGACCCGCTACCCGACCCGCAAGTACCTTATCCGCAACCCAGACCCGCTGACCATCAAGAATCAGGAAGTGTTGTCATTGAAAACCGGAAGTGACATCATCAGAAATAGACGTGATCAGAAAAAAGGAGTAAATATCAGTATTGAGAAGACCCGCAGAACCGCAGACCTGCATCTATACCCACACCCGGAACTTCTACCCGCAGGGTACCGCAAGTTCGACCCGCTGCAGGACTCTAGTGCAGAGAGAGTGCAAATCTGTGTGTGGACCCCAGAATGGTGAACATGGAAGAAGGGGGGCTCCAGCATATAAACCACCTAAGGGTTGCAGGGCGTTAGAATCACACCTGAGCACTAAATTGATCTTTTGTCTGATGTATGCTGACCCTCTCTGTACCGCCCTCCTCTACTGGAGCAGTAGTCACTTAGGAAGAAGTATTTTCAGCATTCTTTTCCTTTAATAAAATGGTGCTGCTCTTTTCCCAGTGATAATATCAGTTCATTACAGTTCTTGTAAGATGCCATTATGAACTTTATTTTATCTTAAGTATAACACGTTCCATTCTAATTAGTAGGATGTGTTAGGAATTTGTAACTCGGAGAAATGGCTAAAGATGCAATGTTCGCTAATTGCTTTAACAACAGCAAAAGAATGTGTTGGTTATCTCCATTCAGTATTATTAAATTGTTTTTCCACAGCACCTTGCTGCAGATCTGCCACTTTATTTCTTCTTCACAAGCAGCAAAAGTCATTTTTTTAGTGTGGACGTAAAAAGTTGAATAATTTAAAGAGGCTACAATCAGCTTTAAGCACTCATCTGCACAGTTCATAACAGTTTTATATAGTCATTAATATGTGAAACTACATGTTAAACGATGACTTAAACTAGCATCTGGGGCAGGGGGTTAGGAGTTCTGCAATATGAAAGAAACTTATAGATCTGTTTTTTATGGAAATGGAGAAAGGACAAGTGTTAGGCAACGGCTACATTTACTGCCCATAAAGCATAAGGCAAACTTGGATTAAAATTCACCTTGGCTTGTTCTCCTTCTGGGATGAGACTGTTCTACTTCCTAAACACCTGGATATGCAGGCCAACCCTGTAAACTGTTCTAAATTGATACATTTAGTTGATCCATTTCTTATCTTTGTTCCTGCTGAGCAGAATCCCTGAGTTTCATTACAGGCAGCTGTTAGAATTGAAACACCAGAGACAGGAACATTCAACTTTAAACTCAGATTTTGGAAAAACTGTAAAAAAAGAAATAATGGAAAGTAATTGAAAAAAGTAGGGATTCACCGAATCCAGGATTCGGTTCGGGATTCGGCCAGGATTCAGCCTTTTTCAGCAGGATTCGGCCGAATCCTTCTGTCCGGCCGAACCGAATCCAAATCCTAATTTGCATATGCAAATTAGGGGTGGAGAGGGAAATCACGTGACTTTTTGTCACAAAACAAGGAAGTAGAAAATGTTTTCCCCTTCCCACTCCTAATTTGCATATGCAAATTAGGATTCGGATTCAGTTCGGTATTCGGCCGAATCCAAAATAGTGGATTCGGTGGAAAAGTCTTTATTTCTGGGAAACAATCTGAAACCAACTTTAAGTCTATTAAATATGGCTTCTTTAAGGTTTATTAAAAATAGACTTGTCTATTAAAAATAATTTAAACAGTAAATAAACCCAATAACATTATTTTACCACCAAAAAGGATTTATCATATCTTAACTGGGATCAAGAACAGGTATGCTTGAATGCTTGGGACCTGGGGTTCGGGACCAGAATTCTCTGGACCTGGATAGTCTTGCCATTAAAACAATTGTATTTGCTTTTGTTTTTGCATGATAATGTTTTTGCATGATAAACTCATCATGTCTTAAATGTCTTTTAATTTCATCTCACTAAAGCTAAAATGATGGCAGTTCCAGTGGCGTAACTACCGGGGGAGCAGGGGGTGCAATTGGGCCAGGGCCCGCACCCCTGCAGGGCTCCCCGGCAGTCAGGTGCCCACTGCAGTGGCTGCAGCGCCGCACGGAAGAGGGTGGGGGCAGGGCCCGGCTGCAAAGCCCGCACCAGGGCCCACCCCCACCTAGTTCCGTCTCTGGGCAGTTCCCCTACATATTAACCAATACAAATATGCAGAATAATGTATGTGCATACATATGTTTTATTGAACATATACAGACTCTATAGTAAAATGAAATCTACTTATTTTGGTTAAACTTTATACTGATCTGCTGTTATTGTGTTATTTAACATATCAATGTGCAATGTAGTGTACATCTGTCTGCTTTATTTTGACATATCCTTTGTAATGGGCTGTTGAGGTTTAACAGATTACAAATTGTAGATATCACTCTGGAGAACCGATTTCTCTAGTCAGTAATCACTTTATTTGAAAAATGCACTTGTGATTACTGACTAGAGAAATCGGTTCTCCAGAGTGATATCTACAATTTGTGAAAGTTTGAAAGGTCTGGTTGTGCCTTACTCTGAAGGTGAACCATGTTTATCTGATAACTAAGGATCAATTCATCCGCAAAGTATGCATATCATTTAACAGATTACACCTGCAGATATAAAACCTTTTTTCCTCTGTCTTGGGCAGATGAATATATATCGTCATTCTATTAATTATTTACAATTGCATTTAATTAGTATATGCACTTTTTCTGCCATATTTGTTGATGATGGAGCTGAAGAAATATGCAACACATACAGTTTACTAACGTAAAAGTTTAATATTTTTTATACAGATATATTGTACTATTGGTAGTAGTGGAAAAATTGCAGCCTAGTGTGCATTAGTGATGGATACAAAGTAAATAAATGTAGAAGATGTTATGTGGCAGCCATCAGGCTCCTGCAGGGCTCCTTAAATACACTGCTGTTACACATTTCTATCAAATCATCGCGAGTGCCTTCACCTTTCACTTTCAATCCATCTGCCTCATGGACAAGCACACAACAAGCAAAATGGAAATCCAACCACTTTCCTTTAGGAAGGGCAAGATTTCCCTTTGGATGTATTATTTCAACCTATTTACTTACAAAAACTACCAGTGCTTGCTTAAGAAACAATGCCGCAGTAGAGGCAATGCTACAGGGACTGCCAAGAAGTATTTCTTCTGATAGCTAACCAATAAAAACATAGTTACATAATAAATCACATACATAATTCACATTATATATATATATATATATATATATATATATATATATATATATATATATATATATATATATATATATATATTGTAGTAGAGTGACCAAAACAATGTGGGAAAATGTGTGTTTTACCTTTAAGTTCTCCTTAGTGGGAGAGGTAGGCACCAGGAAGGGTGTTCATAAAGAGAGAATAGGTTCTCTCATTAAAGGTTTTGGCAGCCAGATTCTGGAAGCTGGAGTATTCTGGAAAGAACAGGCAAGCCAGGTACTCCGATCCAGAAGTTCAGCTCATGGATTAGAGCTCACCTTCCACAGGAAGGCTGTCCTGTGGAAAGGTATTTAGTTCTAGTGAGGCTGTTAGGAAGGTCTCTCAGAGCAGGACACAGAGCAGGAAGGACACCTGCCTGTGTAAGGAACTCCCAGAGGAGCTGGGGTGCCATTTGCTACTGCAAGGTGCAGAGAGAGGAGACCAAGTGACAGAGGGTCTGTCTGTCTGACTGAGGAAAGCCAGGAGGCTGAGCAATCCCCCAGGAGATTCGTGAGTACAGGGGTGACCCCTACTTATGTGTTTGCTTACTGGTAGTCCACAAGGGGCCCAGTTTAGTAAGGGAACTCTTCATGTGTAAAGGTAGAGCCCAGTGGGCAGGATTTATTTTTATTATTTGTTTTGTATCCTGAAATGGTCACCCCTGTGTGTAAATAAACTGCCTTAAAGAGAAGAGAAGTGTCTGTCTTGGATCCAGAGCTTACATATGGTGGAGGCATGCAAAGGGCAGAAGTTTGTTAGGAAAAGCAAACTTTGAAAATTTAAAGTAACAGACACCATCTTAAAGGCAAGGTTAAAGGTTCACCAAAAACAGTGAAGTTGGGAAACCGTGTACCGTGAGTTTAAAATACCCATATTGTGTGTTGCAGTTGCTGTGGGACTGTGTAAAGTGAACTTGGGCTAAAACAATTGTGAAAGTCCTGGCAAAAGTGTGTTTGAATCATTGCTCTGTGGTTCAGAAGCTGCTGCTGAAAGTCTGCTCACAGGTGCAGGTTAATTAAAGTGGCTAATTGATTCAGCTTGTATATGCAGTGTTCACAGTGCAGAAATGGGCAAGAAAAGCAGAAAAGGTTCTGTGAAAGCAAAGTGTTTGCTGAATGTGTGTCCTAAACAAGAGGAAAGTTTGGGAAATCAAAGTTCTGCTGCTGGAAAATGTTTGCCACAAAATAATATGAATTGTGTGCCTAAACTTAAAAATGCTGTTGGTGTTAAACAAACATGGGGCATAGACTGTGCATTGCTTGGAGATGGCAATAAATGTGATTCATGCAAAATATCTCCGTGTCAAGGTGAAAATTGTGCAGCTAAAGTGGGTAGTTCACAGCCCAAGGAAATTAACACTAAAGCAAACTTCCAGGTGCAGCAATGGTTAAATAGAGTGAAAACTGACAGTGAGAGTCAGAAGCTGCAGTACCTTGCTGAAATGGTTCAGTGGTTACAAGAAGGGACTGCAAAGTATTTACCAGAGTTTCCAATAAAGAGTGTTGTGTCTGCAATTATAAAACTGCTGGGAATGAAACATAATTTTGATATGATGAATTTTGCCTGCCAAGCATTAAAATGTGTTTTGGAAAAGTTGCCTGTCTCTTCTGAAGTAGTAGTTGATGCAGTTCCCATATTACTGGAAGAGGTACAATGTGTAAGAAACTTGGATGTGGTAGAACAAGCTTTTGCTATTCTTGAGATTATGTCTCGTACACATGGCAGGGCCATATTACAGACTGGTGAACTGGGTGACTGTTTCTATGACTTAGAGTTCTTCAGCATCCAAGCACAGAGAAATGCTCTAGCCATGGCTGCCAAATGTTTACAGGAAATTCAGCCCAGTGAGTTTCATTGCATTGATAGAGCTTTGCCAGAGTTGTCACAAAGGTTAAGCCATCCTGACAAGGAGTCAACAGAAAGCATACTCCTGTGTTTCATGCACCTCACCAATAACTTTAAGTTTAACCAAGTGCTTTTGGAAAAAGTGTTGTGCCCTGAACTGGTAACCTACATCTTGCAATGTGATGGCAAGGAGAACAAGATGGTGGCATCCCTACTCCCACTGGTAAAGGTATTAGCAAATCATGAGAGTAAATCCTTGGTGGGGAGTGTGCCAGTTATAAAGAGAGAATGTGCTGTAGCCTCTCAGGAGGTTGATGCTTCTACTGCATACAAAGCAAAGGAGGTAAAGACGGCAGCTAGAGTGCAAGTGCCCACTAAAGCTGTTGTGGAAGAGGCTGAAAGGAGGGATCAGCCTGAACAGGTAAAATACATTGAAAAGTTGAAAATTATGTATGCTGAACTGGCCAAGGCTTTTAAAGAGAAAGAAAGCCAGCTTGAACAGTGCCAAAGAGAGGGTGTCACACTTAAAGAAGTGCACTCTGTAAATGTCCTTGATCTGGAAAGAGAAATCCAGTCACTAAAGGGGAGCCTTGCTTCAGAGATTGAGAATAATGCCCTGGAGTCAGAGCGGAAAAATGGAGTTGTGACAGAGCTACAGAAGGAGGTCGCTGACCTAAAAATCAGGCTTGCTGAGGCCTCAAACCTTCACAAAGAGACTGCTGAGAGAGCACAAAAATATGAGCAAACGTGTACAGAATTAGCCCAGGCAAATGCAGCACTGCACACACAGGTAGTAAATTTGCAAAGGCAATGTACAGAATTGACTGATGCCAAGGACCTATTGGCTGACGGCGAAAAGAGTCTGCAGGAACAGTTGAGAAGAGACACTGCAGAAAGAGCAACATTGAAGTTAATGTTGGATGACCATTCAGAGTCACACAGGTTGCTGGAGAAACAACTGTGTGATGTGCAAACCCAGAAAGAGGATCTGGAGCAATGCATACAAGCAAAGGCCAGAGCTATAGAGGAGCTTCAGGCCCACCTTAAAGTGAGTCAAGCTGAGAGTAAGTTTTTGAGGGATCAGAACTTTGAGTATAAAGCTGGGAGCGATTCTCTAATGCAAAGACTTTACACGTTGCAGGCGAAAGAACACCAAATCACATTACTCCAACAGAGGGAGTGTTTACAATGTAAAGTCCATCAGAAGCATGTGGAGATTCAATTGTTAAAGGAGAAGTTCCTACAAACCAAGTTGAAGGATGCATTTCAAGACCAAAATGGCTTGATGGTGAACAAGAAATCTGAAAGTGGAGTTACTCCTGAGATGAAAGAAGTTGTAAGCTTTACTGACCAACTGCAAGGGAGTGCAGTTGCACAATATCCTAAGCTTGAGGAAACAGGTGTGCCTAATTGTAAAGCCTTACATTCTGGTGAGCCAACAAAGCTATCTGCAGTTGGGTCCAGTACACACCTGGAAAAGAGCCTTGATGTCAAACTTGCAGAAGTGAAAATACCCCAAAGGAAAGTAGGGAAGGACTTTGGGACAGAAAGTCCAGTTTGTCATGTGGAGCCAGTCAGTGTGGCTGATGAAAATTGTATTGATGCTATAGTTCCGAACAGAACTGCTATTGAGAATTCAGCTGTTGATTCATGTTCTAGAACCCTGATGTCTGAGAGTACTAGGGAAGTACCTCATGCAAAAGAACAGTTTAGAGACTGTAGTTATGATGTGCTGACTAACAATATTTCTCCACAGGTTTCGGATCCAGTTGTGCTACAACAGAAAAGTATGGTAAATGTGTTGCCTATGATGTTATTGCAAGGAGACTTTAAATTGCTGTGGGGGTCACTAAGTAGGAAAAAGGTACCCCTAGGACAGGTATCCCAAGCGGTAGGGATTCCAACAATGCCTTTAAGTCTCCTAAGCCAAAATGGAAGTGCTGATGACCTAATGAGGAGTAAAAAGGTTTTCGCTCCAAGTTCCACTTTAAGTAAGCAAATGTGTGTGGAACTAAGTTCAAAAGGTCAGAAAACCCCCACGATAGTCAAGTGCCTAGAGCAAGAGAGCAATGGGATGGCTTATTGTGCTCACCCCTACGGGCTGAAGCAGAGGGGGAGGATATGTAGTAGAGTGACCAAAACAATGTGGGAAAATGTGTGTTTTACCTTTAAGTTCTCCTTAGTGGGAGAGGTAGGCACCAGGAAGGGTGTTCATAAAGAGAGAATAGGTTCTCTCATTAAAGGTTTTGGCAGCCAGATTCTGGAAGCTGGAGTATTCTGGAAAGAACAGGCAAGCCAGGTACTCCGATCCAGAAGTCCAGCTCATGGATTAGAGCTCACCTTCCACAGGAAGGCTGTCCTGTGGAAAGGTATTTAGTTCTAGTGAGGCTGTTAGGAAGGTCTCTCAGAGCAGGACACAGAGCAGGAAGGACACCTGCCTGTGTAAGGAACTCCCAGAGGAGCTGGGGGTGCCATTTGCTACTGCAAGGTGCAGAGAGAGGAGACCAAGTGACAGAGGGTCTGTCTGTCTGACTGAGGAAAGCCAGGAGGCTGAGCAATCCCCCAGGAGATTCGTGAGTACAGGGGTGACCCCTACTTATGTGTTTGCTTACTGGTAGTCCACAAGGGGCCCAGTTTAGTAAGGGAACTCTTCATGTGTAAAGGTAGAGCCCAGTGGGCAGGATTTATTTTTATTATTTGTTTTGTATCCTGAAATGGTCACCCCTGTGTGTAAATAAACTGCCTTAAAGAGAAGAGAAGTGTCTGTCTTGGATCCCGCAGCTTACAATATATATATATATATATTATATATATCATACAGTCTTGGTCTCCAACTCTCAAACAGAACATTATTGAATTAGAGAGGGTACAGAGAAGGGCAACTAAGCTGGTAAACGGTATGGAAAATCTTAGCTATGAGGAAAGACTGGCCAAGTTGGGGAAGAGACGCTTAAGGGGAGATATGATAACTATGTATAAATATATATAAAGGGATCATATAATAATCTCTCTA